>NW_026889779.1:27367500-27785000 GCF_033153115.1 Saccostrea echinata | reverse complement strand
GTCTTCTATGAGTGCGTGCAAATATACATTATTTGGTTAGGAATATCATGTAGCAAAGACACACTTATAACAACTTTACTCTAAATAAAAAAATCAAAAAATATATATGATTTTTATGCATCTGATACTATAGGCAATCTGCACGCCTTGTTCGTCCATCTCCTTTCATTTAGTACGGATTTACATATTTGGACATTGATGTCTATAGTCAGTCAATATTAATGGTCAAATTACAAGTATACTTTAAGACAAATGGAATGACTCCAGCTTTTCAATCTTCAGCTCACCATATTTTTGTCATTATATTCAATAATCACCTGTTCGATACTCATTGATATGTACTTACTACGATCAATCATTAAGGAGACAGGCGGCGACAAATAAATTGAAGTTACAGGGCTTTCAACAATCTCGTTTCAAGTCACTGGTCGTTCGTTATTCTTATCTTCCTTTTGCAGTTATTTAAATAAAAGACCATGAACCACAACGCTCACTTGAGTTACTTTTGCCCTGCTTTTCTTCACCAGATTTCTCCATTGTAATACGTGTTGTGGCCCCACCCTACCCCTTGGGGCCATGATTTGAACAATTGAGAATCTACGCTAGCCAAGGATGCTTCCACATAAGTTTTAGCTTTTTTTTGAACCAGTGGATCCTGAGAAGAAGATTTTTAAAGTTTTTCCCTATAAATTTCAAAGTAAAAGTTTGATTCCCTATTGTGTCCCCACCCTACCCCTTGGGGCAATGTTTTGAACTATTTAGAATCTGCATTACCAAAGAATGCTTCCGCATAAGTTTCAGCTATTCTAGCCCAGAAGTTGAAAATGTGAAAAGTTTACAGATGGACGGACGGAGGGACGACGGACAAAAGGTGATCAGAAAAGCTTACTTGAACTTTCAGATCAGGTGAACTAAAAAGCTCACAGAATAAACATTATGAAAGACTAATTAAGTGTCAAGCTGTGGGTAGCGCGGTGTTATGTTACAAGATTACACAAAGATGTATCATCCTGATTTATTCACAAGGGAAATAATCCTGTAGAACTTATACTATCTGGATTATGAATACATGTAAGGAGTTAGTTACCGGTAAACAGACACCAAAATATTTTGATTAACTCTTTATTATGCATGACTGTAAATCAATCAAACAAGACATCATACTCACTTTTTTTACATCGCCCCCCAACAAATCCGACCGTACACGTACACGTCGCATTAGGCGAGTTAGTGCACGTTCCACTGTGAAAACAGTATCCCGAATAACACTGCACCGATTCCACGACCGGATCTAAAGGATTTAAAAGAAAGACAAAACTTTCATTTGTTATACCCTTAAAAACTGCATCCTCTATAAATCTATAAGAAAAAGTCTAATATTTCGAATGGTTTACTGAGCAGTCAAAAACAAACAAACAAATAAAAGAGGTCTAAGGGCCGTAACGGTTACCTGAGTATAGTATAACACTGTAAAGGATTCAAAGTAGTTTAAAACAAAATTAAGTGATAGATGAAGCTATTTTGCCCAATAATTTCACAAATCTGGTAAAAATAGTTTGATCTTCTTGGGATCGTACTTGAATTCCTAAGTCTACAGAAATGATAATTAATGAATGCAAGATATACAAATACAATGGGCACTTTCGTAGTGTGTAAGATATTCAATATATACAGATATGTGTCTGTTACTTGCCTAATGCTACAATTAAGTACACAAAGAGAGACTTGGCTACACATCGTGGCTATTTGCCAGTATTTACTAACTACAACATGTCCTCAAGTCCCCCTATCTCTCTGATTACTAGTTCACTTCAGTAAGGTACATGTACCAAAACTCTGATCTCCATGAATTCACTTGACAATAACTCATCAATGCAACAGTATATGCATACAAAATACAACTGGCCCTTTGCTACATAAATAATCTTCATATCAATCTTCTATATTGTTTTCCAAGCAAAAATCCTACTTGATCTTGCTTTGCTTCTTTAAACTAAATATTCATTTTAATTTGGTTTCTATATATATAACATTCTTTCTTGCATTCTTATTCAATCAAATAACGTTCTAATTAAATTATATACAAGGATTTCTTAAATTTTACAAATTTAGCAAAAGGGAGTAACTCCCTACTTATTATCATTTTGTAATCTGTTTGCATCCTAGGTACACAGGAGCAGAGAAATAACACATTAGACTTACATTTATATTAAAAAATTTGCATTTGATATTATTGCATTTAGTCTGTTTGCATAAAACTCGGGGGCAGAAGAGAAGATTTTCAAAGTATTAATGCATTTTTGCTATATACTCAATAGAGCTCCGCCCATATACCAGAACCCCTGACCCAGGGGGCCATGAAATTCACATTTTTTGAAGGGGCACACTTCCTCATCATAACTATACATTTAGTTTGTATGCTTAAAACCAAGGAGCAGAGGAAAAGATTTTCAAAGCATTAATTTATTTTCAGTACGTAATAAATAAGCATCCACCCGGAACACCTGATCTTGGGGCAACATCTTTCACAATTTTGGAAGAGACAGTCTTCTTCATCATAACTATGTACTTAATTCATCAGCCTAGTAACCCAGGAGCAGAGGAGAAGATTTTTCAAAGAATTAATGCATTTTTACTATATAATTCTGGTGAATTAAAACCAGCCCTAAAACCAGAACCTCTGACCCAGGGTCCATGAATTTCACAATTTTAAAAGAGGCACCCTTCCTCATCATAACTATGTACTTATTTCTTCGGTTCAATACCCAGGAGCAGAGGAGAATATTTTCAAGGTATTAATGCTTTCACTATATAAATATTAGAGCTCCGCCCTAACACTAGAATCCCTGACCTTGGGGCCACGAAATTCACAATTTAGGAAGCAGCACCCTTCCACATCAAATCTATGCATTAGTTTGTTTCCTTTATACCAAGGAGCAGGGGAGACGATTTTCAAAGAATTCATTTTCACTATATAATCATTGGACCCCCGCCTTAAAACCAGAACCCTGACCCAGGGACCATGAAATTCACAATTTTCCAAAAGGCACCCTTCCTCAGAATAACTATGCATCTAGTTTGTTTCTTTAATACCCAGGAGCGGAGGAGATTTTTAAAGAAATAATGCATATTCACTATATATTCAACAGGGCCCCGCCCAATCATCAGAACTGTCCCCGGGGCCATGGGTTTCAAAATTTGGGTGAAGGGCTTAATGCTCATTACAATCATGCCAACAGTTTGACTGCTTGATGTCCAGGAGTAAAGAAGAAAATTTTTAAAGATTGCATTATTTTTTATGGTTTTAGCCCACCCCCTCAGGCCCCAGGGGTCCAGAGGCCATGAATTTCACAATTTTTGTTTCCCTTCACCCATAGATGCCATATGCCAAAATTGGTTGAATTTAGTTCAATGGTTCCAGAGAAGAAGCTGAAAATGTTTAAAAAATAAAAAAAAAAATATTACGAACGACATAAGACGAACGACGACGGACGAAAACAGATAGCAATAAGTCACCTGAGTCCTTAAAACTGCTGTTAGATCTGTCAGTGAGATATTGCACCGCCATGACGTTTACTATAATATTACTATTATTACATTGTACTAAATGAGGGATCAGCAATATTCTATTTTGCATTCGTTGGTGTTCGACAGTTATGAAATTATGCGAGCAATAAACACTGTAAACCTTCACGTATACTTAATTAATTCGCAATTATTTTTTCATTCAAGTATGACTGCCAAATTTATTCAAGGAAGTACCTTGGAGTTCAAACATTTTCGTATGAATTGAGTTTCAAATATAAATATTCACCAAATTAATGTCAATTCAACATTTAAAAATGTAGAACTTTGAAAATTTGCTGCCCTCGAAGGCAGTCAATAAGAGAAAACAAGAGCAAAAAAACTACATAAGTGTATACATACAAATTGTAACGAACACAAAAGCAACCGTCAATCCAATCTTTATCTGAAAGAAATGAATAAAATGTTTTAGACAAAATGCTTAAGACGTTAAAAAGGGAAATGAAATGATAAAATGTTTTCATTAACGCCATTTCTTTTCTTACTTCAAGCGTATTATTTCAAAAGTCAAAGTCACTGAGCAATGGAATAGTTAAAGTCTGTCGTTCATGTTGACTTGAGGGTATGACGTGACTCAACTCAAGGTCACTTCAAAAAGATCACTGGACATTGAGATTTTTTGAAAGTCGAATATATGCTTTAAAGAGTGATTTTGAACAATTGATTAAAATATTTCAGTCAATTAATTAATTGCTTCATGATTTCTTTGTGTTTTTTTTATTCTGATTCAAGGACATATCTTAAGGTCACAAAGTGGTTGCTGGGAAGTTTTTGACACCCCTAATTTTTTTCTTTTAATTCTCACTTTTTCTATTTCGCTTTATCAAACTCATTTTGGTCGGCTGGAATACAGACCATAAATATCAAACCTTTTAAGCGTTATTGGAGCGTATAAGATACTAATCATATATTTTGTAGTCGTTTTGTTGATTAAATAGAACGTATTTGCAATACAAATATTCTTTATAATTGCTAATTGAGGGCTTCCAAGCAATTGGCATTATTTTACTTTTCTTATTGATTTCCAAAGCAGGGAAATAAGCAAAAAAATGTGGTGTCGTGCTTAGGTATTAATTTTTCACATTGCTTGATTGTCTACTTGGAAGTTGCTTAATATTTTAACTAATCAATGTAATTTATCAGTATCAATTGCACTGTTTAATTAAAAGAAAAAGACAAATATAACACTCAATAGGAGGGGTTGTCTAACAATAAATTCAAAATTTTAAATTGTTTACTTTTCATAATTATGTCTCCATAAACAGGAGGAGACGTATTGGTTCTGGCATGGTTGTATGGTTTTTTTATATGACATTGTTCTGTTTTTACTTAACAGACCTTAGTTCGAGTCCTTAAATGCCCTTTTAAATGCATTCAAGGTTAACGTGGAGTTTTACTCTGTAACTAAACAAGAAGTATTACTGGACAAAGGAATTTACTGCTAGTCCACGTGTTCAGAAGTTAATAATCATGCAATAAAGAAAATGTAATAGGGGAAATCCACCAAATTCAAAGATAATTGGCTACAATTTTGACCCCTTTGTGACCCCATTCCTGCCTAAAGCATACATAACACAAACAAAAATTTAATACATTGATTGATATTTTTTGACTGATTTTGTAATTTGAATATAAATAACATAAATAATAAATCTCTAAAATATAAAGAAATCGTAAGGTTTCTTTGCTGCTTAGACATGCGACTTTGCATCGTTTCTTTTAAGATTTTATACAAACTTTTGCACATATTTTTTACAATGTTACAAAATCTTACAAAATTCTCCCACTTTACTTGAAAAACAAACCTGGTAAACTATTTTAATATAAATCTATGAGAAAATATTGATTTCCGAAAGAAAAAGTTTGTTTTATTTATCCATAAATTTAAACAAATTTGATTATCTACAAAATGCTTGCATAATTTGTAACATTATTGCTAAGGAGAATTCAGGTAAGATGTCATACTTGCCGCCAAGCAGATTTTGGGTGAAAAAGAATTCAAAACCCCCTAGAATCTTGCCATCTCCCCATATTGTATACTGTTATAACACTGATACAATAATAAATCAGAATAGACAATAATTTTCTTTATAAAGAAAATTAAGAAATAAAGAAGCTTTAAGCTTAAGGCATTAGATAACTTTGTTTTGAAAATAATATTTTTAGTTCTGTCTCTGTAACTAAATCATGAAGAGTGATATTTAATGTAAAGCTAAAAATGTCCTACGATCACTGTGAAAAGCATAAAATACTAATAATACTATGAAAATATCTTGTTATTTGTCAATGGAACGGTAGTAATCTTAAATGCGCATTTTGTAATCTAATTTTGTGCTTTTTATCCCCGTTTAATACATTGGATACTAATGTGCTTTAACGTTGAAGACAGTCAAGAATAGTGATCAATCCCGTAAGTCCAGTAAAGAATACCAATCGTGAACAGGAGAAAACAAGTGCTCCTGGAAACATCAGAGGTGGGATCAGATGCCCAGGAGGAGTAAACATCCCTGTCGACCGTTCAAACCCGCCATGAGCTGAAAAATGGAGCTAGGTTAAAAATTTACTGGGCTCCGCTATATATATATTTTAATGAAAGATTACGAACAGTGATCCTTCTCCAAAGTGCACATAAACAAGAGCAGAGCTAACACAGACCTTTGAAAACAAAGGTGGGATCAGGTGTCATGGAGGAGTAAGCATCCTCTGTCGATCGGTCACATCCGCCGTGTGCCCCTTGTCATGATCGGGTAAATAGGAAAATATGTAGATAATTTACTGTGAAAATAACGGCCTAACAATGTGTTCGGATTTTCATGAAGTTTTGTAGTTCAGTATAGATACGGTATATCAAACTCACTTCCTTTAACTGGAATGTTAAATATATGTGATAATGAAATTGATTTTGAGCAACTTAATTTTTGGAACTGGGAGTGTTGGTTGGTTACCGAGTAACGAGTGTGCGAGTAAACAAAACTGAATAATAATTAACCAGTTAATATTTTATTTTTTAAAAAAAGCGTACAGAAGCACTGATATGCAACTTTTGATAATGAAATTGATAGCGAAATCAAAATTTATAAGATTTTCCGAACATCATAGTGTCATTACAATTACAACTCGAATTTTGGCGTTTGAAGAAGTTTTGTAGCAAAAAATAAAATAAACCCTCAAGAAAAATCTTTAAAGATCTATAATTATGTATTTTTCATGTTTTAGAAATTACTGACAGAAGAATGAATTTTGTCTCAATCTACATTGATCCCTAAAGAAATAGTACTTTTAAAATATTGACCATCGCCAAGGGATGCTCCGATTATCTGAGGTCTTAAATTGTTAGAGCCATTTTTTCTTAGGAGCACTTCCAACAATATGAAATATAAAATGAATATATAATATATATGATTCATATTGTAGTTCATCAGTATCCGATGATTTTGCAATTGATTAAAAATATGAAAATTCCTCGGTAAGAAAAGAATTCCAGATATGCTATAGAATCAAATCGAAAAAAAAATGGCTATAAAGTTCACTGCGCATTATATTTTTAAATTGGATAAATCAATACTGTTTAATTTTGATATCCCAAATATATACTAATATGTAAAACGTATAGTGCCCAACTAACAGATTGGACGTGCCTACAATTATGCTGAAAGTACCCAGTCTTCTCATCAATACTAGTCATGGCCGTAGGAACCGGGGCGTGCCCCCCCCCCCCCCCAATAATTTTGCCGATATATAGATTACTATAGAAAACATAGATACTATATGCTTATGCCCCCTCAATAAAAACGTCTGATGAGCTTTTTTTTTTTTTTCTTTTTTTTTTTTTTTTTGCTTGTCAAGAAATTTTGGTAGTTGATAGTGCCCCCTCAACTGAAAATGTATGACTGTGCCCCCCAAACTAAAATTGCTTCCTACGGGCCTGACTAGTGTTAATGTTCAACCCTTTTTTTAAAAATAATATTAATGTAGCAAATGATATTTACCAGCATCTATCTAATGACGAAAATCCTTTACATCCTAAGCAAGGTTGCTGAATTCTTAAATATTTTTTCCAACAACGATGATTTTTCCGCAAATTATGATTGAACAAACAGCAATAATTATATCTTATAAACACCTTTAAATTTTTCTACTTATCTTTTCAAAAGGCTAAATAAGGACAATAAAAATCTGCTTAGTTTAACATCTGCTTTTCTGTATTTTCATGTTTATTTTAAATTACATTTAAAATTACTTACCATAATCCAGGAGGATTGAATGCGAATCAGCGAATCCCAGAAATAAATGGAAATGTTAAACACCAATATATCAAGTGTAACGACAAACCTTATGTATAAGGAAAAACTTAGCACATGTCCAATTAACAAAGAAATACTTAGTTTAAATACCAGTGTTAACGCAAAGAGAAAGCAATACATCGATTTGAATTTAAATAAATGTTCTGCTCTTATTAGTTAACCTGAGCAAAATAGACTGACATCTCGCCCCTTAACTGTGTATCTTTTTCAATTCTAGTTCAAACTTCAGATTTAGAGATAGAACTAAGGAATTTCATGTTTTATATGGAAAGATGTTTTTATGATGGGGAGATAATTATCGAATTATATAATTTCATTACAGATCAGGAATGGTAAGTCGATTTTACCTTCATGGATGACGGTGCAATCGGACTCAACGTATTTAACGTTTGATGTAGAGTAAATGGAAATACAAGTTTATTTGGAAGTATTCCAGATGAAGAAAAGTTGATTAAAATTTGCAGGAAAATCGCCTATATTCCATGAACAAACGTAAAGCAATTTTTCAAAGCAATATGCAGAGATTCATTTCTTAAATACTATTTAACACATTTGTCATCAAATGATAACAATCTATGGTCTGTCAATTCGGAACACAGCTAAACATGTAAGATTCATGTCATAGAATAAAGAAGTGCTACTAAGGTGAGCCTATCGTTTCACGGGACTCATGTTTCTAAATTAACCTGAAATTGAAAGCATTGCAATTAAAATGTTTACTTAAATAATAACTAAATCCATATAGTTTTTTGTTAGCTCAAATTGAGACATTCTATCGATTCCGCAACTAATAAATCACACTGCAACTTCTCAAATGTCAGATTCACATGAATGTATGACGGGGATAAAGAATCAAACGTACAAAGGTTCCAAGTCATTACGTTTTTTGGTACAAAAAGATTCTTTTCAATCAACTTCTTTCTGCAAAACCATACCTTCTTTAAAATCGTGGTGAATATTACAGTGAGCAGTAAAACCTTTCAATCATCAAAAAGCTATTAGTTCAATGTTTAAAACAATACGGAACAATGACTTTTTTTGTTGAAAGAATTCGACCGTGGTAGACCTTAGTAGTTATTGCATAATCTCCTTGTTAACTTGTACTTCCGCTAGAACAGATTTGTTATTTATGTTTAGTCTACATCTTACATTAACGAGCATTTCTGCCATAGATAAGGGACAAAATTTAGATTTATAATTCTACTGTTAAAAGCAAATACATGTATTGAATTCGATGTTAAGGTAGCTGTAAAATGAATAAAAATATTGAATTGAAAAGTATTCCTCTCTTGAATTAGTCCTAGAAAGAGAATCTTATGGATTGAATATTGAATTATATGTGTGGAGTGTAGAAAAAAAATATTAAAAAGATAAAACCAGAAGTCTCTGTGAGACTGTAGCTCTACTGGTTTATATTCATAACAAAGGAAGAGAAAAGAAGCACTTGCACTTGATTGATTGATTGATTGTATGTTGTTTTACGTCCCATTCGAGAATTTTTCACTCATATAGAGACGTCACCATATACCGGTGAAGGGCTTCAAATTTTGACCTTTACTCGGCACTCAGGGCCATTGAGCAGTGAGGGATCTTTATCGTGCCAACGCCTGCCGTGACACGGGGCCTCGGTTTTGAAGGTCTCATCCGAAGGACCCGCAACTTTCACTTCAAAGTGCCGAGTGCATGGCGAAGGAACAGTTGCTACCCATTTTTTATCGACTTAGGTCAGTCGCGGCCGAGATTCGAACTCACGACCTCCCGATCACGAAGCGAGCGCTCTACCGACTGAGCTACCGTGAACGGTGACACTTGCACTTGAAACTACATGTATGCAACAGCAATAACTAGAATAATGGTCCTTGGTTTAGTCTCTTTGTGGCAAGATTTATTGCAATCAGATAAAAACTGTTGGAGTAGTAGCCTTTCGGACGTATTTCACAGAAATTTCTATTTTTAGTTATCATGGCATGACCGTGCATCAAAATCAAAAACTGATATAAAATTATGTATCTCAGTGTGATCTACTTGTGTGCAATGTTATATTAAAATCAGATCAAAACTGTAGGAGAAGTAGCATTTTGAAAAACTTTCACAGAAATTTATATTTTTAGAAACCATGGCAACAAAAATCCCATAAATCGATAAAAGAATTATCTAATGTATCTCAGATTAGTCTACTTATGTGCCAAATTATACTGAGATAAGAACAAAACTTTAGGAGGAGTAGCATTTTGAAAGTCTTTCACAGAAATCTCTATTTTTGGAAACCATGGCAACACTTCTAAAAAAAAATCAAAAACCTATGAACAGAATGATGTATCTAAGTGTAGTCTACTTGTATGCCAAGTTATATTGAAATCAGACCAGAACTGTAGGAGGAGTGGCATTTTAAAGGAATTTCACATAAATTTATATTTTTAGTAACCATGGCAACATTCTTTATCAAAATCAAAAACCGAAGAAGTAAATCATTAATCTCAGTATAGTCTACTTGTATGCGAATTAATATTGAAATCAGATCAAAACTGTAGGAGAAGTAGCATTTTAAATTATTTTCACATAATTTTCTATTTTTAATAATCATTGCAACCTTTCATCAAAATCAGAAACTGATGCACTGAATTATGTATCTTGGTGTAGTTTTCCACTTGTGTGCAAAGTTATATTGAGATCAGACCAAAACTGTCGAGCAGTAGCGTTTTAAAAAATTGTTTACAGACAGACGGACAGCTAGACAGACAGACGGACGGACGACGGACACCTTAAGCTTACTATCGCAAAAGCTCATCTGGTCTCTGACCAATAGAGCTAAAAACTACAAAGATTTTACTTTACTGTTATTCTTTTTCATAACCACTGCACTTTATAACTTTAAATCCGAGACATATTGATTCATCACAGACTCATTTCTAAGGATTGGTAGAAGGGGCATTGAGGTTCCTACTAACACTTTTGTTAAAAATATTTTGTAACAGATAGGACACATTTTAAAAATAATAGACTTGCTTTGTAGTTCATGTATATTGTTCATTGCAACAATTTTTTTATAAACAGGTTGTTACACATTTATCTTTTGCTATGATGAATTCCATTGCTACTGCATAAAGTCAAGAAAACTAATTATGTAAAATTCAGCACTTACTATTCTTCCTGAATGACGCAAATAATCACTTTAATTATTTATAATACACTTTACATATCCATTAAAATTAATTGCAATTCAAATTGATTAAGAAAAGTTATGTTTTTTAAGAATAAAATCAATGTTTTAGTCCATAGAATAAAAATATAATTATTGAAAAATCATCTCGACAAATACACTCACATTCAATAAATAATGGACATTGAATGCACTTCAAACTTTATTCAAATAAAATTCACCTGAAAGTCCTTTCATAAGATTCATTGTTTAATTTACAAAAAAGGATATCCATTTTCTTTGTTTATTATGAACATTGTTTACGCATCTAAGGCAGGTAACGATTTTCGTAGGATGCATTGTGTGTCTCTGATAAACTATTGGTGGCTGTATAAACATTGTCCAGAGCTTACTATGAGAGTGAATTTCTCTCTTGAAGTTAATTGATACACTAATTAGTATATCACTTTTTAGTGAAGAACATAAATGTAGCAGGCAAGAATCTAAGTAAATCTCTATTAAATAAAATAGAAGGCTTGTTTTGGAATAAATATAGTTTATTATCTGTCAATCCACCAAAAAGTATAACATACGAATTAAAATCCGAAAATGTGTGCATATCACGTCATTTGTTTTTTATTTGTCATTTATGAAGTGATATTAAGGTCAGACGACACGTTCCTCAATAATACTTAATTTTTACCAAGAGTTTGTCATTGAAGTATTGCTACTTTAACATGTTTCCTCACAAAAGAAATTGAGGCACCTTACCAGACATTTGTGCAAGATATTAGAGAAAGATGCTTTCTATATACCCCTATTAGAAATCGGTTGAAATGCCAATATGACAATTTTTGGTGTATCTATTTTTCAGGATATTTTGAAAATAGTTTAGAATTCACCAGAGAATGACAATTATTAATATTTTGTGATATATTATGAAGAGATACAAAATAGATATTTGAGGAAAGTGTCGTCAGACCTTAATGAATTTTATTATTTTGATTTTTAATGAAATAATACTCCAGATCGTAGAAATGTTTTAATGGATGTAAACTTTGTCATATTATATTTTATAGGCTTGAAATAAAGAAAACTTTGCTTGTGACCACCCATATTTACATCTCTTAAATGAATCTGCTCCGTCATAATTCAGAAACGTCAATTTGGCATGTATGTTTATATATGACATAAATCAATGAAACTTAGGAGTATCAGAAAAACATTGCAAAGTGAAATGAATGACACTGAAAACTATTCTATCCGAGGAATCAGTATGACTTCAATTTCAGTATTCATTGATAATTCAACAATTAGGTACTTAACTTCTTAGTTGTTACATAGACAGTTACGTTTATATACGTGCAAATCGTTTGGAAATGCTGTGCAAAACGACTTTAATTAGTACTATCTTGAATAGATTTATTTTGTGGCAGTCATGCAGGTTTGTTCATAGGAAAACAACTCGAAGAGTTCAGGGAGCCTGGGTTCGAATTCTGCTCTGGTTCAATCGAATTTCTTCCTTCCTGTTAGCGATACTGCTTTATTTGTCTTGATCACCAGGATTTCAGAAGAGCCTATACATTTTCCATTAAAATATGCTGATATTAGTTGTATAATTTAAACAGTTATGCTTAATAATATAAATCCCTTCGTAGAATACAATCTCTTTTCAATTCATTTCGCAACAAAGTCTCCATTTCGCAAGATAAACTGTATCTGATCTTTATCTACGACAGCAAACATTTCATTCAATGAATTCCATAGATGAGGGAAGCTTATATACTGGTATCTGAAATAAATTTAAGTAATTGACAGAAATTACTTCTCAAAAAATGAATATAATGTTTGTTGGATTGTATTTTGTACTTCATCAACAGTGAACATTGTTCAATATATATTAATTCAAAATAAATTTGAATTATAATTTCATTCTTATATCCAACAAAAGAATAATTCTAATAATATGATTTATGTTTTCTATAAAGCTATTTTATATATGCAAAATACCTGGTAAGTAAGGTAGATTGTATTCTTTGAGCAAGGAGATCAATGATGTCACGCCGGTCCTTGACTTCAGTCCTTTGAGCCACCTGGATAAGATTATCAGACATTTTTCCTCATCTGAAAACGGGAGCTTGGTGATTCGCCTGAACAGGCACCTGTCCATGTTAAAAACGTATTTCCGGTTCTCAACGGAAATAAAAAAGGGATTATGATCTTCTACAAACGTTGAGGTCAAGGTCACAGAGCATTTCTCGGCCAGGTCTCGCCAGTGTCTATTAAACCACGTTTTTTGACTCAACAACATTATTTCTTGAACAAATTTCGAATCTGTTTTAAGATACAATCAATCATTTATATGGTATATTTAATACTATGCATCCTTGTTACAACAAAAACATTTCTTTTCTTTTTAATCAGAAAACTCCTATAGAAAACTATTATTTTTACAAAACAGATTAATGTGTTAAAGATAAAGCGTCAGCTATGATCCTACCTTGTGTCGAAGCTGGAAATTCTCCCTAAAAAGAAAAAAAAAGAGATTTAGACTTCATAGATCAAAAACTAAGAGATCGACCTTTCTGTGATCATCTTATTAATAAAATTATTAATCTGCATACCCAGGGTAGTAAAACTTCCTTCACACAAATAGCAGTAGGTGTTCTGAAGGACAAAACGAAAAGGTTACGGAATGCATTTAAGTGCTAAAATGGTGATATGAATAGTATTTAAAACTAAAATAAATGTTGGTACATGTATGACTAAAATCTTACTTCATTTTTATGCCATTTATACACAATACAACTCGGCCAAAGTCCAACACTACTTGACATTGGATCTTTTTCCAGTCTGCATTTCTCTCGCGTATTAACACCCAAAGTTCACACGTTACCCCTAAAAAGACACTGTCATTTGACAAAGCTTTTGTTTGTTCGAACTTGCTAAGAAAAACACAGAGCAGAATTTCTAATTATAAAAATGCACATTTTGAGTAATACAAATCTCGCCGATAAATATTGAGGATAATTAAATTCTTTAAAAAAGTTAACAAGTTTATTTATCATGTTTTTATCAATCAACCAAAACATGATCTAAAAGTTGAAACAGATCTAATTCACAACCATAGTAGTTTTGAAAAGTAAATCGCTATTTAAATGAGATTTCAGTTTAAGAAGGATCGATTTCTTTTGTCTCCTTTATAGACATCTTACAGAAATGAGAACAATGATATTTAACTATTAATAATTCATTAAACACAATTAAGAACATTGAGATAATAGATCTGGAAAACTAACTGAAAATTTAATTGTTCCATTGGTAAGAACCAAAACTTGCAGAGAATTTTAAAGCAATGGAGGGTTAAAACTTGGACATGTTGAATCATTATTAGACTTCAGATAGAAAATATGATTCGTAAAATGGGTTACTGATTATAATAAGCGAATGATTCTTTCTTTCCCTGATAGTATAAACTTAGTATGAATGTAAATCAATATATTTTACAAAACTAAAGTTGAAGCAGTCACTGTACATTGATGTAAACTTTGATAAATTATTCTTTGAAAGGTTTCTTATTCCTTGGTCTGAGAAAAGACACGGATTTTTTTTTTTGTCATCAAATAAAGTGTTCAACATTCAAGCATAGAACTACATTGGATCATTCTGGTACATTTATACCTCATTACACCTCATTGTGTGTCATCGTCTACCATCAATAGGCACATAAAGAATACTCTTGCCGTGGCTTTAAACTAAACATTTCAATAAACAGACGAAGTTGAATCAATAAACAATAGTTCTTTTCATTCATATGTCAACCCAATATATACCAGTGAACTGGAAATAAATGACACCAAAGAGTCTCCCACAACTGCTTTATATTTGGATGTGGCCATCTAGGGCCAAAATAAAAAATAGGTTTGTTTCCCCTAACGCGACCGACCCACTTAAATCGTGACGACTGAAAAGTTTTTTTTAATAAGATTATTCAAATATTTATTTTTATTGTTTATCAACTTTATAAAACACAATTTCATCAAAATTCGATTTTTATCAGAACGGCGGCTTTTGTTTTACTATCATTTGGCGCCCACAACATGTGGCCACAGAAGGTTATTTAGTGTTATAAAACAACGGCGATGTATCAATCTTAATATACATCTTTAACTTATTAGAATCCTACACTCTTGAAACATTTCGTGAATTAAATATACCATGACTAAGGAGTGTTAAGATGGTATTTACAAATGTGTCTTCTAAAATTAACTTACGTAGTAAGCATGACAAAGCCTGACTCATGAGCAGAAGAGGGGCCTAATTTGTGTATGCATATCAATAAATTTCACTCCATCTCATTCTTTGCGATCTAAAAAACACTTCATGTATGATTTAATGTATTTTTACTATATAGGACCATATGATTTGTAAATATATCTTTGTATAATTATTTCATCTTGATGAATATAATTCGGATGTCGTTTCTTCATTCCTTTTATTTATGGGGTAAACTTCGTGACTATAACATTAGATATATGAAACTTTAATCATTTTAAATATGGTTTGGTTGAATTAAATATTGTTTATACAGGTACATGTACTCTCTTTTCAAATAGTGTTGAAATCTTTAAAGTTGGCTTATGGTACGGCTTCCTGAGACGTCCAGTGTATTTTTCTTTTCTTTAGTTGGGCCCTTGAAAATAGGTTGGGCCTTTAAAAATTGCTGGGTCGACAACATTTGAACACCTTCCTGGTGGAGGGCTCCTAATTTAGACTTTTTCTCGGCACTTATGGCCATTGATCATAAAGCATCAATAAGGGATCTTTATCGTGCCAACATCTACATGTATACTGTGACACTGCATGCATGGTCCTACGTTTTTACGGTCTCATTTGACTGACTAGTTTCCACGCCCCACGTCGGGACCTGTGACTTAGAATAAGCTCCTGAATTACGTCGTGACTTCAAAACGAAACACTAGAATTACTTCGCCACGCAAGGCCCTTGACATTTTATCTGTGTAAGCACTCGAAGATGATAGTAGGTTTGAAAAAAATATACTCGGATGGCCAATGGTTGAGTATTTGCGAATCTTGTTTTTTTGTAAAAATTCAATTTCAATAAATTTACGCTGGCCTGAGATATTTCACAAGTTCAAATGAATAGTATTTGTGAATTAATTTACCATACAAGCTGCTTTTAAATTTCATTTGTATGATATTCGGTTTAAAAATCGGTTTCTTTTGTTCTTTCTTATCTATAGAGATATTATTCAATTTTCAGAATGTATTTTCAAAACTGCTGTCAGAAAAAAAATAATTTACCTACCTACCTACTCATCTTGAAATTTTAGGGTCGGGTTAGGGGAAACAAAGATATTTTTAATGATGGCCTAGTAACTTGACTATTTGACAAACAGAATGAATTCAGCTTTTCCACAGTCAACTTTTCCTTTTTTATGCAGTTATATTCCACCGTCATCTACATATGGTGTTTAAGGCTTCAAACAGTCAATACTCAAAAACATGTCCTGAGTACGATCAATTTTTTTTTAGCAGATGCAAGCTTTTGATAGATAAGATGATGTAACAAAGTCAAATAATTTTCTGTTTAAATTCAACATTTCACCAATTTCATGGTAGTTATGCTTTTGTTTACATCGACAACCTATTGTTGGGTTGTATTTTGACTGACCTACTCTTCCTTGGTCCCTCATCCCACCTCTGGTGTTTCCAGGGGTCCGCGTTTTTGTCCTGTTAACGATTTGTTTTGTTTACTGGATTTGTGAGATTGATCACTGTTCGTGTTTTTGTCCTGTTAACGATTCGTTTTGTTTACTGGATTTGTGAGATTGATCACTGTTCGTCTTTTTGTCCTGTTAACGATTCGTTTTGTTTACTGGATTGGTGAGATTGATCACTGTTCGTGTTTTTGTCCTGTTAACGATTCGTTTTGTTTACTGGATTGGTGAGATTGATCACTGTTAACGATTCGTTTTGTTTACTGGATTGGTGAGATTGATCACTGTTCGTGTTTTTGTCCTGTTAACGATTCGTTTTGTTTACTGGATTGGTGAGATTGATCACTGTTAACGATTCGTTTTGTTTACTGGATTGGTGAGATTGATCACTGTTAACGATTCGTTTTGTTTACTAGATTGGTGAGATTGATCACTGTTAACGATTCGTTTTGTTTACTAGATTGGTGAGATTGATCACTGTTAATGATTCGTTTTGTTTACTAGATTGGTGAGATTGATCACTGTTAACGATTTGTTTTTTTTACTGGATTGGTGAGATTGATCACTGTTAACGATTCGTTTTGTTTACTAGATTGGTGAGATTGATCACTGTTAACGATTCGTTTTGTTTACTGGATTTGTGAGATTGATCACTGTTCGTGTTTTTGTCCTGTTAACGATTCGTTTTGTTTACGGGATTTGTGAGATTGATCACTGTTCGTGTTTTTGTCCTGTTAACGATTTGTTTTGTTTACGGGATTGGTGAGATTGATAACTGTTCGTGTTTTTGTCCTGTTAACGATTTGTTTTGTTTACGGGATTGGTGAGATTGATCACTGTTCGTGTTTTTGTCCTGTTAACGATTTGTTTTGTTTACTGGATTGGTGAGATTGATCACTGTTAACGATTTGTTTTGTTTACTAGATTGGTGAGATTGATCACTGTTAACGATTTGTTTTGTTTACTAGATTGGTGAGATTGATCACTGTTCGTTATCTTCACATTAATGTAACACATATTTACCTCAATGTTTTTTATCTCAAATGTCCTACCGTAAAATAGACCATGGATCATTGTAGTATTCTAAGTGAGATATTGAATTAAAAAAATTAATATCCTATCCTTAACAGTTTTTATTGCATATTTTGGTGCGTTTCAGCGACAATAATTCAAAGTTAACTATGCTGTTGACTTTGTCCTAAGTCGTATTCAAAATTCTTATCGAAAGATTTCCAAAAAGAAAAATTAGTTAAAATGAGATGAACAAAAATCAATTTTCACTGCCTCAGTTACTGCATTGTAAAACTATATTACTGTCGATACTAGCAGATTATAAATCTACTTGTCAAATGCATACCATTCCGTAAAGTTATCCCGGGCAGATAATTTAATGGCAAAAAGATTCTTATATTGCCATTTATTTTTCTTGTAGAATAGAGTTGTAATATTGGACATATTGCTGCAAAGTGTTTCTCTACCTGTAAAAGACAAAGGATATTAAAACAAACACACTAAGAACTGTATCAACAAAACTCAGTCTTGGAGAAACTTTGAACTGCACCAAGATAATGATATCTCCTTTTTCCTGTATAGCATTTGGCGAAATAGTAATATTTATTCTGTCATCTGAGCGAAGTCGAATACACTGGCCAGATTTCAGAAGCTGATAACGTTCTAGATCTGGAAATTTATACAGTTTTCCAATGTCCAATTTAAAGGTTTCCTGTCGATGTATCACGAAACAGTGAGTGGGAATGGTGGAGAAAGTACAGGAAAAGACACCCAAGGATTCCATCTGGAAACAAATTTAAGGGTAAAGAAAAATGGTAACCTTTCCTATTGACAAAGAAAGAAAGTATACATTACTACAATTGTTAAATGAGAAATTAATGTATTAATCATTCATGAATTATATTTCTGTTGCATAAATATTTATTTCAATATATTGAATTTAATAGAGTAAGTTTATTAAAATACAACCTCATGTAAGAGCTTCGTTTGCCATGTTCTCATGTTATTATAGCTATACTGAACGAAATCTTCAGCCTTGATGCTTCCACATTTAAACGTTATTCTGGCTTTATTCTGAAATTTTCACAATGAAGAAAAACTTTCGGATTTTAACATTTTTTTTTTTTAGATAAGACAGAAACATTTTGGTTTTGTTTCACCATTTACATGGACAAGTACATTTTAAAAAAAATAAAGTTCTCACTCTGCTACCTTTGTTCCTTGAAACTTTGTAATGAACTCAAACACATCAGTCTTCGCGCGATGGCTGTACGGAATGCTGATACCACTGACTGTGAAATTTGAAAGTGGGACTTGATGACAGACGATTTCCGGGGCATCTCCGGGTCTCACGTACGAGAGATTAAGAACTATTTTTGTCAATTTCGATGCATGGGCAAGAAATCTGGAAAAGTTATTATCAATTTTGGGAAATAAAGTAAAGAGTAACAAGTAGATGAAGAATGTTTGAATATTTTCTGAATAAGTGGTGTTTTTACTTTTTTGTTTTGAAAAAAAAAAATTATCCATGACATTTTTCCTGACCTGTATTGAATGTTGTTGTTTTGTGCGGCTACACAACATATAAGGGGATTCCCTATGCTTTCTTTCCCGCAGTTTTCTTTCTTGCAAATTAACATCATTGCTAACGTATAGAATGTCCATTCTATTTCTTCCATCAGAATATCATTAAGCCTTTGATCTATGCTTTCAATCGTCTTCGCTATCCTCTGTAATATGCGTACATCAATGTTAAGAGAGCTGAATGATTAGTAAATGAAGATTTACATAGAACGAGATCTCCATTAATAGATAAAA
Organism: Saccostrea echinata; assembly: GCF_033153115.1. Classification (NCBI taxonomy): domain Eukaryota; kingdom Metazoa; phylum Mollusca; class Bivalvia; order Ostreida; family Ostreidae; genus Saccostrea; species Saccostrea echinata. The sequence goes on along the minus strand of NW_026889779.1, from coordinate 27,765,402 downwards.
TATTCATGTATAATATGTATCCTTTGAAATTCCAATCCTTTTCTCAATAATCAAAATTGTGAGATAACAGTTTATTTCTATAAAAGCTGTTTGATTTACTCTATTCATTATGGATGGTTTAAATTGATACATACCGTACTGATGACATCTTTGGATTTAATCTTTGCTAGAATAAAAGAAGTTCAAACATTAATTCATAACAATTCACTAAATTATGCATAAATTTATTGTTTCCCTCAAAAAAATTCAATAAAAACATTAACTAAATCTAATAAAGCCTAAGGTACTTACCACATTCGTTGAAAACCAATCTTTGCAATAATTGATTAATTCTCCACCAGAAGTGATCGTTAAGTTCCTGATTAAAACGTAACTCCTGCGTTGCTTCATTATTGGTTTGCGAGAGTTTGACAAAGAAAAAGGTCCAGGTTAGGATGCCAATAAAAATGTTGATTCCAATAATTGAAACAGTGAAAGCAAACAAACTGATAATAATTTGTGCTTGCATAGAAGACATTTCCACACTAAACCGGAAGGAGATCATCGACAGTAGCATCTGTAACAATGTCCTTAATGCAGTGATAATACTTTTAAAATCGGAAGTTGTCTTGCCTACGGTCAAATGAAGGAACGAGGCAAACGCCACCAAGCAAATTGAAAACAGTATAACGTAGGACACTAAATCTGCCCTAGCTTTTTCCAAAGATTTTGTAAGGACAAAAAGGTGGTAGTTGAAAGCTAAAGGTTGCAATAGCCGGAGAATAACAATAAAGAATACCCCACCTATAAATAACCGGTACATTTCGTCGCATATTTCCACTTCCTCAAATGATACAAAATCACCTGTAAAAATGCAATTCCATGTATTGGCTCTTTATATTTAATTAATGATTAAAATAAATCATTATCTGGGGTTCTTACAGACAAAATATTGTATACTGGTATAATTTTGTTGTTTTCTTTAGTTTTCTCGACAGAAGATAATCTTGAAATTAATAGAAATGAAAATGCATGTAATTGACATAAGACAATGAAAAGAAAGCAATTCAAATCTTTGTAATAAAATGGTGCGAGATGTGTAAAAATGAAGAGTCTTACCGTTACTGTTATTAATGTCTTCCACTGCTTTGATAGTCTTGTCTACTCGAATAATGAAGTAGACAATAGCCAATAATGCAAGAATTATTTCTGCTAAGGTTATCCACATACCAAAGGTCACAAAACATTTCCACTTCAATTTAAAGGCATTAATTCCAAATAGAATTATCTTAACCACGATTATGATCACAAAGACTATCTGGAGACAAAGAATGATATAATCCAATGCATACACGTATGGATATAAATTAGAAGACTTAGATATTGTTGACATTGTAATAGCTCCATACTCAGAAATCTCAAAGACGACTTTCAAATGTGTGAATAGTTTACTGTTAGCATTGAAAGTGTTCGAGTCTATAAATATTGCACGGGTATTTCCGTCTATCCAGGATTTAGATTTCAGCTCATTAATATGCTTCATAACCAAGGATTGCTTTGGACCCAGCTGCATTTGGTATCCTCCTCCACCGTAATATGCATATTTTCCAAAAAATGGAAATGAGTTTAATTCATATGAAGACTTATAGTGGAAACTATAGTCTGTCAATTCGTTTTCATTAAAACAAAAGGAGTTGAAATTTGCCCAACCTACAGGAATAAATAATATATATATATATATATATATATATATATATATATATATATATATATATATATATATATATATATATATATAGATATAGATATCGTAACAATTTGACAAACTTCTGCAGACTCCATGAAATATCCCATCAATTTGATTTCATTTAAAAAATTTGCCGAGCCTACAGAAATAGATAAGCATTTCCAATGAATAAAATTATACATATACAAAAAATTATTCTGACAGAAGATTTTTAAACTCCATAAATTACTTGGTAAAATTTCCACAAATGGATGAAAATGATATTCCTCACCTGGGCAGAAGTAGTAAATTGGATCTGCTTCGTTATCATAGCTGTTTGTGCATTTTTTAACGACGTTTTGAACAACTTTGGGACCAGTACAATTTCCTTACAAATACAGAAAAGAATATATCAATGATAAAAATAGAAACTAAATTTGTTAACAAGACTAAAATGTCCCGAATACTGCAAATGGGAAGAGACCGTAATTATAGATGAAATGGGACAGAGTGCAAATGGTGAAGATGAAGTATAATGATCAACATGATTAATCCTATAAATAATCCAAAATGGAGAAACGAAGCCCTAAAACACCAGAGGTGGGATCAGATGCCAAGGCGGAGTAGTCGTCTCCTAGTGATCGGTGTAATAAATGAGAAAAATTCCATACGTAGAGAGATAATTTTTACTGGGATATATGACAATTATTCCTTTAACAAATTGCCAACTTAAAAGGAAAATTTCTCTCAAATAGCAGCATAGTGTACAGACACCGTGTGCATTTTAATTACATATTAACTTTCTGTAAGAAAATCATTAGCATAAAACTGTTAAAGTAAAATTTTATATAAGTAAACAGATTGAGGATCTCAAATGTAACTCATGATGAAATCCAGGTCATAAACACAAATTAAGATTAAACAACCTGTAATTACAATTTGTATATAAAGTTAAAGAACAGTAACGCTCTAAATTAAAAGTAAACTATTATTGTCAAAAGCTAAAACTGGATCCGGTCCGTAACCTCACTGCATACAACTGCATAATGAAATTCAGCTCAATGTAAGTTACATTGCGAGATAAATGAGAACATGTCATGTAGAATGTTTATAAACAACTTTTAAAGGACAAAAATGCAACGAGACAGTGACTTTTGGATAGGTATTTCGGGGGACACTACGGACACTTGCTACAACCAAACACAGAGTGCATGAATTGGTCAAAATGTTGATATATATTTTCATAATTTTGAAAGATCAAACTATATCTCAACACAATACGACAAAAACTATTGATTCCATGTTTTGGAAAGGAGACGGACAAAAATACGTTACTTCAAATATCCATGAAGGAGTATCTTATAGCAAAACTGAATAAATGTTCAGTGGATAATTTTCTAAAAAGGGAAGTGAAGATACTTTTAAAGCTTATAATCGGATAGTAGTTTTTTATATAAGTAAATACAGGGTAAATACCATAGGAACGAACTTGTCTGAGTTGGATCAAGGACATTCTGTAATTGTACCCGTCATATGTAAATCTTTGTTCATAAGCTGTCCTCAAATCACCATTGAAAAAATATTTTGTCCACAGAGCAGGGATATAATGATTCTGCAACCATTTCCAGATATCATCAGTTGTGTTAGCCTGAATTTAATCATAACAGATCCACAGTAAAAATGTTGAAAATTGAAAGGTAAAATAAAATTAGCAAAATTATAGTTTAACAATTAAGGACAAGACGGTGTTTGATAAATTGAAAAATTCTTTAAAGATTGACGAAGAGGGCATCAACCACCGTAAAGGCGTTTTAAGTACTTTAAACAATTCGGTCAAGATTAGTTATTGCCAAAAGAAAAAGGTCTACCTCTCTTACGAAAAAAAAAATACAATACTTTCAATAATGCCGGTATTTATATTGGTAAACATACAATAATTAATTTCTGCTTCATTCTAAAAAGCTAGCGCTCTAAATCAAGACATTCATGTGAAGTAATTGAATACGTTTCTTATGAAACAAAAAAAAATCAGTATACTTTTACCAAAAAACTGTTGTTAATGGAAATCTTCATAGCCTCGTTTTGGCGAAATGCTTTCGTTATGACGACATGTGAGCAGATCATAGCAAGTAGTAATATATACAATATGCACAGAAGTGATGACTTAAAGTAGGTGGATAGTTCATTATCCAGTTTAAATCTTTTCTTTTTGAGTTGGTTCCTGAAAGAATTTGCTTTAATACTTGGGCATGGATAGTAGAATGCTTTTGTTTCCAACATGCCTCCTCTCTCCTCTAAATGGTACTCTAAAATACAAATTTAAGTAACATTTTCTCTTTGCAGTCTGATGCTTTTGTCAATAAGGTGCAAATTATTCATATCTCTTTGGAATAATATCTACATAAACAGGAACATTTACGTAGACAATATCGAAAATTTGAAAATATTATAACATTCGAAGTGGAAATGTACACACTTATATCTTTAAATGGATCGCCCAGATCTGCGAGCGTTTCTGTGGATCTTTGCAGACAGCATGCAACAAGAAAGGCGAAAATTAAAACCTAGAAGAAAAATTATCAAAATAATAAGTTACAAGGAAAATAAGATTATTTATCAAAAATATAAAAGAGAACAGATTGGAATAATCATACCTTTACGGGCTCTAGAATAAGGACACCTAGAATTGTTCCAAACACAAATGACAATAGCCAATCATTTGTTTTCTGAGTGCCAAACTCTAATGAGTATAGGAATGTAAATGTTCCGCCAGTAGATATGCAAAGAACAATTAAAGCATACGCAAAAAACATACTCCACCAAGGAAGTAATTTTCGAGTTTCACATTTAGTCAAATGATTTGGTTTTCCTTTGATCTCTGAACTGGTTACCATTTTATTTTTGGGTCCTCTGTTTTTAAAAATAAAAACAATGAGCATTGATGGAAGAAATGTAATTAGAGCAGACATGAACCCTACATACAGCTGTTTGTAGCTTAATTCAAACGGGCCCAACTGAACAGTTCTAATAGCACTGACTGTATCAGGATCCTGGTCTTCCTTTGATGGTTCTTGATTGAACCACATCGCAGAAGCGACCATTGAGAGGAACAGAAGAGCCATTAGAGTCCAAAGTCTTTGAACCCTGGTAAAGTGGCTGTAATGTGGGCGTTTTGAGATAGAAAACCAGAGGTGATCATCAAAAAATCCCTTCCTTGTTGTTTCTCTGAAGATGGTTTCCCGCAGGAAAATGTCCTTTGATAGCGGTTGAAGAACAACCCACGTTTCACAGTTGCCATATTTTTGAGATATCCAGTCACCACAAAGGAAAGTATACCTTTTCAATGAAAGAAAATTTAACAATTTTAAAACATACTTCTTTTAACAAGAGTGATTTATAACTTTGAGCAATACCATTTTTCCTGATAAATTTTTTTTCTTGCGACAACATTATATTTGAAGTACTGAAAACTCGAAAATTTATCGCTGAAAAATGCAAACAACACTGTTTTTGAAAGTAATTCGCCCAATTTACTCAAAGCATTTTTGAGCTAAATACTTTTTTTCTATGTTTCAATAGTCATTTAAATTGTAAAATTATAATTTATGTACCCCTCCCTTGTGGAAAGATCTACCACAACCACTTTTGATAATTTCCAATCCGGCGAGGATCCCTTGTTGTCAGTCCACATTGTTAATTTATTAAGTTTCCCCAAATCCACCGCTGTTGTCATGATAAAATTACTGCATGTACCGCCTTTAAAGTTCTATAAAAAGTATATATACGTAAGTATAATATGACTTTATTTGTATTTGTATTCAGAAGGAAGTTTTCTAGAAATGTATTATAAACTGAAGACCTATCAACTATCAATTTATCAAAATACAGTAAAACATGCTTATAACGAAGTGCCAAGGACGGGCGATTTTACTTCGTTAGAACGTAATTCATTTTATCATTTAAGTTCACAATTTGCTTTAAAGTCCCGGGGAATGAAAAAAACTTCAATTCATTATACTGGTGTTCTCTATCCTCGTATTTTACTGTATAACATACTTCAAGAAACTATCTGATAAACTTAAGCTTAAAAATATGTATACATAGGAATATGCAATACGATACCTCGCGTTGTTCATCAAAAAGAATACGGTTTCCAGTGGACCCTTTCGATCCCTCGAGAACAAAATATGGGGTGGACGTAAGTACATTTGATGACCTGATGGCAGTGAACACAGAAATTGTGTATCTAAAGGAATCGTGTTGCTTATTGTCAGCCAATGGCAGGTAATCCCACTGTTAATAATATTGTAGCGAAAATGTTACAATCTTATGATAATTCTAGTTATCAGTCAATGTCTGTAATTGTATCTTCAAGTTCATTATAAGCATGCATAAACTATCTTCAAACTTTCAGAAATTCATTTCTGATTGACAATATCTATGTAGTTTTTGGAGACAAGATCTTCCGACAATCTGTCGAAATTCTCATGGGTCCCAATTGCACCCCTTTATTTGCAAACCTATCTTTATATTCATATATTTATTTAAATGTTGTTTAACGTCCTTCTCGAGAATTTTTCACTCATATGGAGACGCCACCACTTGCCGGTGGGGAGCTGCAAATTTATACCTATACTCGGCACTCAGGGCCATTCATTGAACAAAGAGGAATCTTTTTCGTGCCAACATCCACTGCGACACGGGACCTCGGTTTATACGCTTTCATCCGAAGGACCGGTCTCCATGTCCCGCAGTGGATTCGAACCCGTAACGTAAGGATCAGCTCCTTACTGCGCGTCTCTAGAATAGACGCTCTTATCACTGCGCCATGCGAGCGACTGTATTCATATGAAGCAGAATTTATTCAAAAACTTATACATACATGAGAAGAAGACACTTGCTTTGGCCTTCAACTCGACATTTAGATATTATATTATAATTTAAAATAGTTACTTCAATTCATATATCGATTCCATATATCCCAGTGAATTTGAAATAACAGATACCATAGAGTCTGACACATCTGTTTCATATTTGGATATTTCAATAGAACAAGACGTTAATGGTAACAAACAACAAAACTTCATGATAAACGTGATGACTTTAATTTTCCTATCGTCAACTTCCCTTACTCATGAAGCAATATACCTTTATCACCCGCATATTGGGTTTATATCTCCCACTTGATTCGATACTCAGGAGCATGCTTTACGTGCGAACATTTTCTAAAACGAGGCAAGCTATTGACAAACAAGTTGATGAAATAAGGATATCAACAGTCTCGTTTAAATTCATTATTTCGCAAGTTCTATGGTCAATACAATGAGACCCTTGTCAGGAAATACAATTTATCATTAAGTAAAATGCTGACTGGCGTTTTTCATTCTAATTGTTAGGTCATCATTTACATACTGAATTGTTTACGAATTTTATTCCGTTTGCCCAATCAAGACAATGAGCACACGAGGGTGTTACCGGTCGACAGTGATGCATACTCCTCCAAGGCACCTAGTCCCACCTCTGATGTTTTTTAAAAGGTCCGTGTTTGCTCTGCTCCCGATTTCTATTGTTTCAAGGACTTTTGAGCTTGATTGCTGTTCGTTATTTCCATATGTCTTATTAAAATATCAAATGACATAAGAAGTTTACGGGTAAAATGTAAATGCAAAAGATCATTAAACTTACATTAAGTGTCAAAAAGACATAAATAATAAAATTGAACATAAACAAGTGAAAATGTTAAGAATCAAGGACTGATATGTGATAATTCCTCTTTACTTACAATCAGATGATCCTTTTTGTCCACTTTTCTGAGAATTAAAGTCAAATTAACAGCCACCGTAAATAAAATCACATAGATAACAAGCACATGGGGAGTTTGCCTAAGACGCTCAAAAAAGTTCAGAAATATGGCCTCAAAATTAATCTCCGTTGGTGGAATAAATAATGTATTTGATGCAAATGTCCCGAAAAAGGTGCTTTTAAATTTGATATGGCTACCTTCTGCTTTGGAAATCTATAAGTAGACAAATAAATGATCAAATAATTTTTTTTCAAACACTTGAAATGCCTTGTGATTTAGTGTCTGCAACAAGAACTCTTCCCAAGATATTAAAAGGGATTTATAAAAACGTCTTTTAACTAACAAAACACATAGCCAGTTGTTGTCTTTAAGTACATAACCTTTGCATCTTTAGGATCTTTCCATAATACACCATCCAGCTGTGACAGCGAAATTTCCTGTAGTCGAAATTGATGGATATTTGAAGGAACTGCTCAAAGAGAGAAAAAGTCGTAGTTATACCCTTTATTATCATGTTATTTAAATTATTATCTCGTAATTTATTTTTTACTCCATATCAAGTGTAAACTGCCAGTCGTGGGTGAAACAATCTTAAAATGTGCATGTATGCAGTATGCTGCATATGGTTAAGGAATAAGGTATTATTTGAAATCTTTTATCGCGATGTAAATTTTAAAACCATGAAATGATTTATTTTTTCAAACCTCAACGGTACAATGGTACAATGGAACAGCTAGGGACCCAAAACAAAAATTTGAAAAAAAGATGGGATCCCAAAGATAACATTGTTATTAGGAGTGAAATCTTTTTTTTAAATCACAAGAATCACAAGAATGAAAATAAAAGCCAAACTGAGTTATGGGTAAATAATCCAATAACCATAATAAAAGGAAAAGACATAGTTCTACTACTAATTGCAAATTATTTTTAAACTGAAAGCATATAATTAGATGTCAAATAACAGGAAAATTACATGAAGTTATCATATTTGTCATTATCACTTGGAAATATATTTTAAGAAATAGGAGTTGTATGGTGAGGGAATAGTCCTACCTTGTCTTTTCTTTCGTTTTGCTACATCATCTATTATATAACGAAAGAAAAGTAATTGGTAATATTCATACTACAGATAAAGATATGTTTGCTGATAATGCAAGTTTACATAACAATGGTAAAAACCTTGCATCATATCGAGAAAGCTCTTAGCTTTCATTTTTTTGATAATTGGAGTTCCCAAAGTCAAATGGTGTTGAATATAGATAAGAGAATAGATTGCCTTTGAGAACATAAGAAGGATCTAAGTAAATTAGCCTAAACTCAATTTGTATATATCACACAAAGTTGAAATTGGAAAAAAGTGTGGGGAAAATATAGTACTTAATCCTTTAACGTATCCACAAATGTCTAAAGGACATGAATGCCCTGCCCAGGGTTCATTAATATAATGCAACATGAAAATTTGATTAGTGTATGAAGTTTGATGAAATTATCTTGAATTGTTTCTTTAGAACTGAGCTTTAGACTCAATAAATAGTAAAATCAAAGGTCTTTGAGAAGGCCAAGGTAAAAAAAAGAACTGGACACAGTTGATAAATTCTCACCAAATTATGCATCAGTGGATAAGTTTGCATAAAAACTTCTTGAAAAGTTTCTTTGAAATTTAATGCAAATTCAAGAAAAGAGAGGCCAGGATTAAAGGGAAGGTCAAGGTAAAGAATATTGATGCAGGTCAATAGCACTCACCAAAATGCACCTGCATATGAAATTTGATTAAATAAAAACTGATTTTGTAGAACTGACGATAACGCATAATTTAGAGAAAGTGAGTTCAAGTGAAATATGGAGATAACAAATAGTCCATTTAGACAATACAAATCGAGACCTCTAAAAACATCAGAGGTGGGATCAGGAATGAGCATCCCCTGCAGACCGGTCACACCCGCCGTGTTCTCCTTGTCATGATCGAAAACAAAAAACGGAAAAATCCCTAGACACTTCAGTATGTAAATAATGGCAGTATTTGACTCAATAATAGGCTGTATTTACTAGCAAGGTCATTATATCTACCATAAAACTTGTGAAATGATGACTTCAAGATCAAAGGAAAGGCCGAGGTGAAAAAATTATTGATGCAGTTGAATAGTTGTCATCAATATGCATCTACTTATAAGGTTTAATTCTTTAAAATTGAGCTCAAAACACATTTTTTTGAAAAGTGAGTTCAAGGTCAAAGGATAGATCAATGTCAAAAATTGTTGATGCAGTTGAATAGCTCTCATCAATTTGTATTAGTATATAAGGTTTGATGAAAATTACTTTAATAGTTTTTATGAAACTGTGCTAAACACAAATGTTAAAAAAATGTGAGGTCAAGGTCAAAGGGAGTGCCAAGGCCAAAAAATGTTCATACATTTGAATAACGCTCATCAGTATGTATCAGCATATGAATTTGATAAAAATACCTTGGTATAGTTTCTTTGAGATTTAGTTAAACGCAAAGTGTGAAGGAATACAGATTGAGACGGAAGGACAGATGGACGGAAGACGGACATAAAAAACACTACATGTATATGCCCCGGCCATATTCATAGCGGTGATTAGAAACTGAGAAATTATATATGTATAAAAGAATACTAATTTTTCTTCATATTTTCTAAGGTCACTTCACTTTGCCTTTGATGAACTCTTAACTGTTTGTAGAAATGCACAATTGAAGAAACAGCCTTGGTTAATTGTGTAAATCATATACGGTACCAATTTTGATGCACCAGATGAGCATTTCGACAAGTTATACATTTGATACAGCCCTAGATGCTCTATCAAATTCAAAGGTTGAAAAACTTAATTGTTTCTGGCAATAAATGAATTTAAATTGTGGGTTCACCTTGTTCAATATTTCATGCTTTGGTCAGCGTGTATGAATAAAACAAAATTAATGTTCTTACCTGCACACTTTAATGTTAAAACGAGGGGGTCCATATATCCTCTGTTGGCATACCTTGTATTATGTATTGTAATCTGAAGTATCTGGTTTGCAAAGTTCAAGGGAAGCCCATAGGGACTGAATTGGAGAATTTTATTGATTCCTTTTGTCTTTACGACCAAGTCACGTTTAGTTTTAGTTGGGTAGCCTGTGTTTCCATAGATACCATACACTTCACATATTGTATGGGACTTTATATTCAACTCCAAAACAAATGATGCATAGGTTGCATTCTTAAAGGCGACGCATAAGGATCGGCCATCTGCCAGCCTTTCCATGTCTTTCCAGGTGTGCGTAGCTGAGAACATCTGTTTAAAAAACATGCATAGGTCACTCAAACCATTACAACAAATAAATATTATAGACTTATGAATATTTCTACTCTACAAATCAACAGTTAAGTAATTAAAATGCTTACGAAAACGTCACTGAATTCACAAATTTATGTGAATATACTCTTTTTTTTTTAAAATCTCAAAAAGTACCAATTTTACATTTTTAATTGAAACTTGATCAGCTAAAAACTTTACATATTCAGGCATTCGGAAAAATTGCATTTTTTAACTTATGCAGTATTTTAGTTCTTCTAATAAAGCGACACCGTGACGCACAAACGGAAAAATTGACAAACATTGAATTTTTGCATGACCCGTGCAATTTTTTTCAATTCCTAAATGTATAAGGTTTCAGAAAATTACAGGTTTCGAAACTTAAAAAGTCTACTTTTATGTAGAAAAAAAAATATTTGTATTGCCCAACACGAAAATATTGCTTTACTTCTTTCCCCTTATTGTACGCGTGCGCAGAAAAGTTGAAGAAGTTACCATAGTCTCAAGTACCAAAAAATGAATGTCGGTAGACCAAGAATTTTGATCCAATCTTCAAATGTTGTTTACAAGTTTACGCTAGAAATAAAAGTGGCGTGACCTTGACATTTACGATAACAACGAAACGGTCTAGACACAATCTTTGGTTTTCCGGTTTTTAGGTCACCTGAGTCACTCAGGTGACCTATTGCTATCTCTTTTCGTCCGTCGTCGTGCGTCGTCCGTCGTTCGTAAACTTTTGAACATTTTCAGCTTCTTCTCTGGAACCAGCAAACCAATTTAAACCAATTTTGGCATATAGCATCTATGGGTGAAGGGGAACAAAAATTGTGAAATTCGTGGCCCCTGCCCCCCTGGGGCCTGAGGGGTGGGGCCAAAACCATCAAAATTAATGCAATCTTTAAAAATCTTCTTCTTTACTCCTGGACATCAAGCAGTCAAACTGTTGGCATGATTGTAATAAGCATTGAGCCCTCTACCAAAATTGTGAAATTCATGGCCCCAGGGTCAGGGGTTCTGGTGCTAGGGCGGGGCTATATAGATCATATAGTGAAAGTGCATTATTTCTTTGAAAATCTTCTTCTCTACTCCTGGGTATTATTGAAACAAATTAAATATATAGTTATTATAAGCAAGAGTGACTCTACCGAAATTGTGAAATTCATGGCCCCAGGGTCAGGGGTTCTGGTGCTAGGGCGGGACTATATAGATCATATAGTGAAAGTGCATTATTTCTTTGAAAATCTTCTTCTTTACTCCTGGGTATTATTGAAACAAAATGAATACATAGTTATGATAAGCAAGAGTGACTCTACCGAAATAGTGAAATTCATAGCCCCAGGGTCAGGGGTTCTGGTGCTAGGGCGGGGATATATAGATCATATAGTGAAAGTGCATTATTTCTTTGAAAATCTTCTTCTTTACTCCTGGGTATTATTGAAACAAATTGAATACATAGTTATGATAAACAAGGGTGACTCTACCAAAATTGTGAAATTCATGGCCCCAGGGTCAGGGGATCTGGTGCTAGGGCGGGGCTATATAGATCATACAGTGAAAGTGCATTATTTCTTTAAAAAGCTTCTTCTCTACTCCTGGGTATTATTGAAACAAATTGAATACATAGTTATTATAAGCAAGGGTGACTCTACCAAAATTGTGAAATTCATGGCCCCAGGGTCAGGGGTTCTGGTGCTAGGGCGGGGCTATATAGATCATATAGTGAAAGTGCATTATTTCTTAAAAAATCTTCTTCTGTTCTCCTGGGTAGTATTGAAAGAAATTGAATACATAGTTATGATAAGCAAGGGTGACTCTACCAAAATTGTGAAATTCATGACCCCAGGGTCAGGGGTTCCGGTGCTAGGGTGGGACTATATAGGTCATATAATGAAAGTGTATTATTTCTTTGAAAATCTTCTTCTCTACTCCTGGGTATTATTTAAACAAATTAAATATACATAGTTATGATAAGCAAGAGTGACTCTACCAAAATTGTGAAATTCATAACCCCAGGGTCAGGGGTTCTGGTGTTAGGGCGGGGCTATATAGATCATATAGTGAAAGTGCATTATTTCTTTGAAAATCCTCTTTTCTACTCCTGGGTATTATTTAAACAAATTAAATACATAGTTATGATAAGCAAGAGTGACTCTACCAAAATTGTTAAATTCATGGCCCCAGGGTCAGTGGTTCTGGTGCTAGGGCGGGGCTATATAGATTATATAATGAAAGTGCATTTTTTCTTTGAAAATCTTCTTCTCCACTCCTGGGTATTATTTAAACAAATTAAATACATAGCTATGATAAGCAAGGAACACTAGACTAATTATTTTGTTGATCCTGAATACCCTATTTTTCTTGCTTTTGGGCAACAAAGCTTCACCTTTCAGTTCATTTTATACTCTATGGATCCTCTAAATTGTTGTATTATACTCAGGTGACCGTTAAGGCCCTTGGGCCTCTTGTTATATTGTACAATCTTTTCTTGCTTTACAGTGCAGTATAGTTTTCATATCTTCGCTATATTCATAATTTTCATAAATCTTTCGCTTTATGATATAGATATCTTAAAAGAAGCACACGATTTTGACTCGTTACGTAACTTTCACTTCAATTTTTATATAATGCATAAAGAGTAAAATGCATGTTATATCAGTAACTGAAGGATATCGCAGATGATTTCCAATTTCATTTCATGCAAATAAACATATGTATCAAAGGCAATATTAAATGAAATTTGATTTCTTTAAAATGTTTTTATGGTACTTTTATGGGGTGCAAACATCTACTTTTATAAGATCGTTTTTAAGACTACAAAGAACTTTTAATCATACTAAGACGTACGAAATGAAGATTTTTCCGCGAAAATTAATTAAAATTTATTCATTTTGAAACTCCTTTAATTAAATAATAATTTTCAGATTTATTGTTCCTGGCCGATGAGCAGATATCCTTTACATGTTTTTCACACTTATATGTACATTCTAATTCAGTATCAATCCCAATACACAGTCAACATGAAACTTTTCAAAAATATCTGACTTATTTTACTGGATATAAAATGATAGATCCAAGATAGAAAATCGACCACTGATAGTTAGATTGGAACTTTTAATTGTACAAATGTTTAGAGTTGCAATAACAGGACTTAACTTCTTTTATAAACCAGAGGATCTATATACGCTATTCTTATTATTCATTGAAATGTAATACATGTATATGGATTATAGACAGATCCGAATTATTCATCCAACAAAATTATAAGTAATCACCCGTATGTGCAGGTTTGGTATTATAATATATTCATCACTTCTAAAAGGATGAGAATAATTACTTAAAAATCCGTAAATGCATTTATAGATGTTCCGTTTTTGGTATTGGTCTTGATACCACTTTTAATGAATTATGCACACTCTAAAGCGATGTCCTTGACAAGAGTAATTTAAAACAAAATAATTTAGAAGTAAAGGTCAGTTGCTTCATATAGATAATGCAACATTCAGCATTCGTTGATACATAATATATATGAAAATTTGGTTTGGGAACAACTTAGGTTGTGTGAAATAAGAAGACTTAAAAGTCATAAAACGGACATGGTGATTTTGCTGTTCATTTAACAGTAAAATTTCATAAATATTTATGCACCTGGGACATGTCAACTGTCATATCGACAGGGTCATCCCGATCCTTAAGGCTGATCCTTGTTCCTTTTTGGTCTGTCACCATGACCTTGAGTATTCCTGATGACACTGCATCTGTGTTGTTTACAAATCCATATGGACTTTTGTGATACGTCAGCACCTGTGAAATCCAAATATAAGCCAATTATGCTATTAACAACCTTTTGTGTTTCAAAGGAACAACTTTTTTATGTTATGCATTTAAACAGAACAATGAAATTAATAGCTGAATAATAATTATTGTCAAAAAGGGAGAAATCCTCTTGTCAATGTTCAGTTTCTTTGAAAAATATCACTTCATTGTTCTTCATTTTAAAAGCATTATCTTTCTGACAACCCATTGATAGATTGAAACGATTCATTGATTATAGACAATCACATTTTAAGTAATGCAAGTTTATGAGTGGTTTAGAACGCCTCTCAGTCAAAGAGCATAAATATTGATATGTACATTAAGTGCTACTATCTCCTCTCCGATGCTGTCCTGGTAAGTCTCCCAGTAAGGTAGTGTGACAGATCCATAAGCTGACTGGAATTGAAATGGAAGATCCTTCCCTTTTGATTTAAGGACCGTCAAAGAGACTATTCCTTTCTTGTCTATTGTCTTTATTTGTCCTTCCTCAACCTTGGTCAGTGCCATCACACTGGTTATCCCTATCAGATTTTCCTCTGCCTTGTCAAGCAAGGTAGAGTACTGAAACAAAATAAAAGCAAAACACCCTGGAATTGAATCACTACCATTTTCAGAACTTTCTTTAGAATAAAAAAAATTACCGGAAAATTAAATACAAAGAAATATTTATTGATTTAAAACATTTAAAGAAGAAATACTTGTGTTCTCTAATTGAATACTTATCCAGTCACCTCAAGCTCGTTCACTGTGCAGTTAATTGTTTGTCCCACATTACACCCTTTGTTGTTGAGTACTGTGACAACGTATGCAAGAATATCTACATAATCTGAAATGAAATTTCTAGTTGTTAGAAAACGCAGCAGAATTAAGAAGTTATCCATCTACAATTAGTACTTGTAAAATCAGGAGGGCAGTATTTCGTTGCCAGATAGACATATAATCTCATGCCTTTAATTTTACTTATTTTTCTCTAAAGAACCGTAACACATTCTCTACCTCTGGTTATGAAGAAGAAATGGAACTTAGTTCAAATCAGCCCGAGAAAATATTTGTTACGTGCAAAGTTTATCGATCTGCAATTTTTATTAATGTAAAATAAATTCATGAGCTTTTTCACAATTTCTTTCTGAGCTTCATTTGTTAGAGTATAGTAATTACATAATATGTTAATAACTGCAAACTTCTTATTCATGTTACTTTGTATATTGAATAAGAAATTCAAGACACGATCTATGCTTTTGTTCAATGTATAAGAAATTCAAGACACGATCTATGCTTTTGTTCAATGTATAAGAAATTCAAGACACGATCTATGCTTTTGTTCAATGTATAAGAAATTCAAACACGATCTATGCTTTTGTTCAATGTATAAGAAATTCAAGAAATGATCTACGCTTTTGCTCAATGTATAAGAAATTCAAGAAATGATCTGTATATATGTTCTGTCAGGAGTTTTTAGTAAAAAATCCATGGACGGCTTGAATCCACATACAGTTATTAGTCATTCTTCGGCGTCAAGAATTGCTTACAAAACCAGAAAACAGTGATGTCTTTAGAGTCATTAGAGTCATTTAAGCGTTTTTTCCTAAGTATTGTCTTAAAAGGACATTTTAAGACCAATAGACATTACAGATACTGTTAATTTTGTATTAAATTCTTAATACGTAGGAAAGGTGTAATGGCGCACCACGACTGCATGAAATTAACAAGATGTGTTTGTGAAACACTATGCCCCCGTATGGCAGCTTATGTCGAAGGTTAAAGTTTCTCAAATGCAAGTCAAAATCCAGGCCAAGAGATAAAAAATGTTGATACCCAAATAAAAATCTTGTCTCGAGGAAAACACCTGTGGAATTTGAAAGACCTAGATACAACTGTTCAAAAGTTATGGTGAAGGTTAAAGTTTTTTAAATAAAAGTCAAACGTCAAGGTCAAGGTCAAAGTGGTTGGTATCCAAAGGAAGATCTCGTCACAAGGACTACATATGTGAAGTATGAAAGCCCTAGCACCAACCATTCAAAAGTTATGGCCAAGGTTAAAGTTTTTCAAAAGTAAGTCAAACTCCTAGGTCAAGGTCAAAGGGTCAAAGTGGTTGGTATCCAAAGGAAGGTCTTGTCACAAGGATTATATATGTGAAGTATGAAAGCCCTAGCATCAACCATTCAAAAGTTATGGCCAAGATTAAAGTTTTTCAAAAGTAGGTCAAACTCCTAGGTCAAGGTCAAAAGGTCAAAGTCGTTGGTATTCAAAGGAAGGTCTTCTCACAAGGATTACATAAGTGAAGTATGAAAGCCCTAGCTCCAACCATTCAAAAGTTATGGCCAAGGTTAGTTTTTCAAAAGTAGGTCAAACTCCTAGGTCAAGGTCAAAAGGGTCAAAGTGGTTGATATCCAGAGGAAGGTCTTGTCACAAGAAATACACATGTGAAGTTTGAAACCCTAAGCACCAGCTGTTCAAAAGTTATGGCCAAGGTTAAAGTTTTTCAAAAGTAGGTCAAAGTCCAAGGTCAAGGTTAAAAGGTCAAAGTGGTTGGTATCCGAAAGAAGGCCTTGTCACAAAGAATACACATGTGAAGTTTGAAACCCCAAGCTCCAACTGTTCAGAAGTTATGGCCAAGGTTAAAGTCTCATAAAATTTTGCAAAAGTGGGTCAAACTCCAAGGTCAAGGTCAAAAGGTCAAATATGATGGTACCCAAAGAAAGGTCTTGTCACAAGGAATACACATGTGAAATATGAAAGTCATAGCTCCAACCAATCAAAAGTTATGGGTAAGGTTAAAGTTGACAACAGACAGACAGACAAACAGACAAACGGACAAACAGACAAACAAACAGACAGACAGGACAAAAACAATATACCCCCGGGATCTTTCGATCCGGGGGCATAAAAAGCTGCGCAAAGTAATGCGCACTCGACTTAGACTCGGCCTCATTTGAAAAAACATATAGATAAAAGTAGTGTTTCAAAACATATATTAGTTTTGGCAAGATTACCCTCTGTTAGAGGCAGAAAGTCAGCATTTTCCATTTCCTTTTTCTGTTCTGTTTGCTTCTTCATTTCAGATGTAATATGCTCTAAGATGTCATTCATGTATTTCTGTTGAAGAAAAATTAAACAAAAACAAGCTTCATACAAGGACTGTTCGAAAAATTCACGGACTTCTGTCATTACTTTTTTTCTTACCGTCATGCTTTGGTAGACATGTTTTAAAATTAATCGTGGCCACGGAGTAGGTCCAAATTTACAAAGAATGCACTTGAAAATGTGTGTAATCATATCATGTAAAATGGCGCAAAGCGAAAAAGTCTAGACGTTCATGGTAAAATTTCTTACATAATTTCTGTATACATTTGCCATATTGTGACTTAATATTTTGCCTCGTTGAAATGAAATCAATTTCAGAAGAAAGGTAGTCCTTTTTGAAAAAAGCAAAAAATTGATTGATTGATTGTATGTTGTTTAACGTCCCTCTCGAGAATTTTTCACTCATATGGAGACGCCACCACTTGCCGGTGGAGAGCTGCAAATTTTGTCCTATACTCGACACTTACGGCCATTGAGCAGTGAGGGATCTTTTTCGTGCCAGCACCTACTGTGACACGGGACCTCGGTTTATACGGTCTCATCCGAAGGACCGGTCTCCACGTCCCACAGTGGGATTCGAACCCGCGACGTAAGGATCAACTCCTTACTTCGCGACTCTAGAGCAGACGCTCTAACCACTGCGCGACGGGGGCGACAAAAAAAAAAAAAAAAAAAAAAGCAAAAAAGGTTGACATCATAGAAAATCACGGAGCAGCAACCAGCAATACAATTTTGTGTAGCACTTCAGAAACTGCAGAATAAGCTCTGAAAATGCTGGAGGGAGCAGGAAATATATCAAAATGAGCAGTGCATTAAAGTGTAAATGGCACAGATTATATTTGAGTTGCAGAGACTCTGTATCAGACGCTACAAATATATTGTCTGTGAGGAAACCGGATATCATTATAGGAGTTAATGATGGAAAGATATGTTGTATTCACTGTTGCGCATCTTGTAAAATATAGTACCACGAAAAAAATGAACAGACGAACTTGTAATAAAACTAAACGCAAAGTGGGATAGAAAAATTTTGAAAAGTGAGTATGGCACCAGACTGTGTGTTCAATACATATGGAGGGTATTATTTAAAATCTCATTACGTTATATTTAAATGCTACTGTGTTCCGTGGTAACAAAACATGTTAATTTTAGAATTAAATAGCATGATTTCCATCAAACCTTATAGAATGAAACTTCATTCTTTAAAAAAAAAATGAATGTTTTTACACAAATTATAATGTACTGATCTTGAATTTCTTGAATCTAATATAAAAAAGATCGACACTTTATGCAAAACTTCGGAACAGTCCTTGTACGTTTGTTTTTGGTTGTTTTTTTTATCATTGAAAGTGATGAAAAATTTTAAGCATGGTTCTTTTTATTTCAATTTCCTCAACTTCCACACAACATCGACCCGATTTTTTTTAACATGGTACTTGTCATCGGCTAAGATTTTTTTCTCAAGGCCAAGAGTTCTTGATTTCAATCTCCAAAAACTTTTGAATTTATTAGTGCACTTTAAATTCCACCCTTGATATTTCCAGGAAATTTATTTTAAAATTAGAAAGAACTTACCCTTACCATAAACCGCTTTACTGATTTTACTGTGGTATAAATTTTATTTATCGTCGATTAGATAATTTATAAAAGAGACTGAAGCACGTTGTAGAAGCCAAGGGGTGAGTGGTATTTTATTCGTCATTAATTCAGAGGAACTTTGCCAAATTGTACTTTTCTTTTTCATTATTTTTTTATTATGTCGACAGCTGCAGCTCTATATACGTTAAAGGAGAAACTTTACTTATGTAACAACTGCAGGATATGAAATGTAGGATTAACTGTATCTCTTGCAGTTCCATAAAATAATGACCAGTTGCCATCCTGGTATTTGGACAATATGGTTGTTATATATTCTTTTACGTTATGTTTTTGCGTTATTTTATTTTATTTCAAAAGAACGTTGCTGAACAAAATACAAAAAAAAAATTATGATAGCAGTACATAAAATGTGCTTACCACAGTCTTTGGTAATTGATAGTTATGATTAATGTGTTCCTGTATAATTTGCTGTACTTTCTCTGTATCTTGCTTTGCCTGTACATTGTTAAAGCCTGACCTACTGTAAATTTGATTACCAAAGCTTTCCATGCCATCTACAAAATGCAATTTAATCAATAGCTATAACATATCTTCAAAGCATTTTCACATCAGTTCGAGTTTTAAAAAAAGTCGTAACCAAAACATTTACGTGCAGTTACTTTGAATAACATGCACCCTGTTTATTATTATTATTTTTATTACACCTATAGAAACAACAATGTAAGCATTACTCTTCCAGTAAATAATGTATTTTTGTATTATTGACAGATTTGTGAAAAAGTCTAAAGAGATCTGTTGCAATGAAGTGAAAAAGAGTTTGAAAAATAGTCTTGTTGAAAGTCATTATCTGTAATGTTATAAGTAAAATGGCTTAAGATAAGATCAAGTTTTGTGTATAATTAATATATTTGATTTGTTTCTTCAGATCCTATTTAAATCAGAGGATATGAAATCTTACTGGTGAATTTCAATTCTTTAGCTTTTTTGACAGGACTTTGATTAAAACTCCTAATTGTACTGCATACTTTTTTTATTAATTAGCATAATACAGAGAGAAAGAGAGAAAAGCATTAAAAAAAACACCTGTAACGAATAACGAGGATAGGAATATGTGTCCTTTTTTTGTTATATGTAAATCATTACTCCTCATCTGATTACTTACTTTCATCGCATCGTGTTCCTACAAATCCTACCGTACACGTACAAATAGCAAAAGGTGTATTTGTACACGTGCCACTGTGGTAGCAGTACCCAGGGGAACAGTAACTCAGCGATTCCACATTAGAGTCTAAGAAAACAAATATTGCTGTAAATGTGGACATTTATGAGCATGATCAATTATTACCTTTCAATACATAGGCAATTTCGCCACATATGATCCACATATGCATTGCCTTTCATATGAGAATCATATGAGGATCATATGAGAATCATATGTATATACAATCATATGAGTATCATATGTGGCGAATCATATGTGGATCATATGAATACGCATATGTGAATCATATGAAGCAATATACATATGATACACATATGAAAGTTCCTGCATATGAGAATCATATGCATACTTTGAGAATTATCATATGAGAATCATATGAAACAGATCTGTGTGTGTTTATTTATTTGTCATTGTTATAAACAGGTAAAATTCATTTTTATTTTAATTCAATGAAATAAAAAAAAATTAGTTTATTCAATGTTAATCAGTTAACACTTGAATAATTTCAAAATATGAATAAGTTGGTGTTATATTTTAACAAGTAGACTGCATGATTAAAAAATAATTTCAATAACATATATCAAGGTGTGTAAATTTAAATGTATATTTATTCAAAAGAATCAAGATGTTCATTTCCTTAAGAAGCTTGGATAAAAACGGAAAAAGTACTCTGTTACCCCCCCCCCCCCCCCCCGAAAAAAATAAATCCTTTCATAAAATTCAAAATTTGTTTTCTTGAAAAACAAAATTCATCAAGAATAAATTAATTTGTATTTTATCCAAAAACCGTTATGGTTGGGTTTATTTTATGAGTAAAATTAAAATCATTCCACATTTTATTTACGGACCGGTTTCGGTTTTTATCAGATGAAAGTGTACGTTATGTTTGACGTCACTACTGCAGCAGAAGAGTTGGGTGTTGGAAAAAGTAAGTGATCTCAGATACGTTTTAAACGACTTATTAAAGGCTAGTTCATCGTGTTCAGATCATTTCATTACGGTTACAGATCCGTATAAACTTTCTAGTACTCTCATCACTTGTAAGTACAGTCCCTGAAACGTTCTACTTTCCCACTTGAACGGTGAGCGAACGCTGAACGAACGGTGAACGAACGCAGAGCGAACGGTGAGTGAACGATGTGTGAACGCTGAACGCAACTTGGTGAACGATGTGTGAACGGTGAGCGAACGCAGAACGCGAACAGAGCGCAAACGCGAACGCAAAGTGAACGGTGAACGAACGGTGAACGCAAGATGAACGATATATTCGGAATGCCTCTGAATCTTTTCCTTGCATTGAAACTATTTTATTGTATTATAATGTCAGGTGCCAAAAAAAAATAAATAAATAAATAAATAAATAAGTAAACAAATAAATGAATGAATAATTAAGTCAATAAAATAAATTCTCCAAAATTGTCCTCAGAAAGACGATGCATGCACATTAAGTTTTTAATCACACGATTTTTATCGCATTAAAACATTGCATTTGTTGCCGAACGCTGAAGTATAAAAGATATTGTTTTTAGTTGGAAAATAAAAATGTTTATTCTTAGTTGATAACAAATCAGAGAAATCTTATGATTTATAGAATGAATTAAAGCGGTTGTAACTTATATTCATATATATATATATATATATATATATATATATATATATATATATATATATATATATATATATTTATATTATATATCTCCGTGTCAAGGCGATTTCGTGTAAAGTAATGAAAAAAAAATTAATTACATTTGTACGCTCGTATTTTAAATATTTAAAACAATAATATATTATGTGTCATTCCTATTTTTCATTATGATTTATTGAGCAGACGTCTACATGCATCTCTAGATGGCCGTGATTATACTCGGACAAGATCATGATGATACAAAGATACATATTCATATTATTTGTTATAAATTCAATTTTCAGAACTTTATATTTAAGTAATATGGTGTTATAGTTTTTATTAAACAGAGAAATGAGAGAGAGAGAGAGAGAGTAATATTCAGTTTTAGCCCCCCCCCCCTCCTTTCGGGCTTCACCAAATGTTTGTACCTATATCAAACAAAAACTCGGAAATTTTTTTCTAAATATATCAGACAGTGAAAGTAACTTTTTTTTTTATCAACAAATCATATCCATTTGTTTGACAGTCATACTCGTTTTTTATTTTCCTGCTCCAAGTTCACACGAAGTCCACGTGCTTGTCCTGTCAATCAAAATCATTCGACACTGTGCAGGTGTGAAAGTTTCGTCACATCGAAGACGAAGTGCGAGTATTTCCAACAAGTTATAACATTTATTTTTATCATTTCTAGATTTGATTCCAACATTTGAATAATAAATTAATAAAATACAGTAGGCATTAACACTTGAATGTGAAACATACTCTCTGCCAATTTCAAATACCACCGCCGACACGTGTACATTTTGATCTACTATTGTTTAGTGACTTTTTTAGATGCATGTTTGTTTTGAGACTGAAATTTTTATTCTAAAAAAGACCGTAGCTTTTTTTTTGAAATGTTAATTAAAACATTCTGGAAATATGGTACTGACTAAGTCACCGATTTAGGGGGAAAGGGGGGGGGGGTATTAATCATATCGATTAGCAAACATATAAAGTTACGGTGAAGAAAGTTTTTTTTTCTCTATAATTATAGACTTTACATATTACAGTAGAGAAATTCTGTAGTGCATTACATTTTAAATAAATATTTCCTTTAATCACACTATCAATTTAATTCGTTCTAAAGATAATAAATTAACAGGATATCCGCAGTACTATGTATAACTCTCAGAACTAGTACTAGTTCTATTATATTTTCCGTAGTAATTGAAAAAAAAAACGTATTAGAAATAAATATTTTCGTAATTTTGCTGTGTAATTATTTGACTTGAATAATTATATCTCCATTAATGATTTTTCGTCTTTAACAAAACAACAAAATGTTGCAGTGCTTGAAGTATTTGCATTGCCCTTAGTTAAATTTAATATTTCACATCGTTCTACATAGGTACAGAATGTGCTTGTAACATTTATTTTCCAGAGTAATTTAATAAATAACCTAACAGCTAAGTTAAAATAATAAAAATATATATCGTAGATATTTTTCTTCATGAAATAATGATTCTTCAAACATGATATGTTAGTTAATAAATTAAAAAAAAAACCTGTAACTCCTTAACTACAAAAAGATAAGTCCTTTCACTTCGGAGTTCCGAATGGCAATGAAAACTGAACGATAGGTGAACGCTGAACGCAAGATGAACGCGAAGTGAACGGAACGAAGAGCGAACGCTGAACGCTTTGTGAACGGTGAACGCGAGCGCACGGTGAACGGTGAACGCAAAACTGTGAACGGAGAGCGAACGGTGAACGAACGGTGAACGCACGCTGAACGAACGGTGAGCGAACGGAAAAATGGGAAAGTAGAACGTTTCAGGGACTGTAATTGTAAAATTAATGCAGTTCTTAAAAAGCCGATAAACCTAGTGATCAATAAGTAATTTTGGATTTGTTAACGATGAATGTTAAGGCCATTTAGCATCACTTATTTTTCAGATTTGTTTCCCTTTTGTTAATAGCTACGCTCGAATATTTATATTCGATATGAAAGTGAAAGTAGAAACCTTGTATAGCAGTTAACGTAAAATGTTTGTTGAGATCGTTATTCATTTGGTTCTTTCATCAAATTAATGAGAAACGTGTTTTAAATAATGTATTTTGGAACTGGAGTTCAGTGTCACAGTGCTGTTTATGTATTCTTTTATTTTTTTTGGTTCAAAGAACCCCAAAGCTGATTAGACTGACGATTGAACACAAAGCTGATTTGACTGATGATTGAACACAAAGCTGATTAGACTGACGATTTAAACCCAAAGCTGGTTTGGCAGACGATGCATGATAACAATGCAGGTAAAAATAAATAAATAAATACAATAATCATCACAGTATATATAAGTAATGACTTTAACATATATCAAAAACTAAATTAATCCAACTCTTTTTCTATAGAACAAATCCAGCACACTTATAAAATATATGTATATCATGTATAAGTATATGAAAAACATATGAAAATATGTAAGGCATATATTATAGAACTTGCTGGCTATAAAAACTATGAAGAACTATAAAACTATACATTATCTTCTGGGAGATAATGACTTTTAGCTTAATCAGACATTCAAGGTACTATTACATGTGTATTGAAGTACATTATCTAATTTCATTTGATTATTTACATGTATATAAATTGACATTTATAGATTTTTTTCAACACTAGAGAATTTAACCTAAAGACTTGTACTCACTCTCTTTTGTAGTTTCTTTAACTTTTAGTTGGATTAGATATATGTCTAGAAAATATTTATACTGTGTGAATGTTTGTTTTATAATTTATATAGGTTCAATATACAGTCAGCCTCAGTCTCATTAATAAAATGGAAGAACAGACACCAATATCCTAGGCTTGCTTCAGAATAGGTAAGTACACCCTGTATAATAAACTTTGTTATATTTTTCCCAACAAAGTTTTGGGATATACTGGAATCACAATGTCTGTTTCTCTGCCTGTTTGTTTGTCTGTAGATTTTTTGGTTCAAAAATTCTACATTTGTATCCGAATCTATTTATCTATTTAAAGTTATTGCTTTTAAAATTTTATGATTTTATTATGAAACATGTCTTCCAAAAGTGAAATAAATGTCTTGGAAATAATATAGGGTGTCAACAACTGTTTTAAAACATTACTGATAGTTTTATCATATAAATGTATACATTTTCATGTACTTTGGTTAATGATTTGGGGGTCTGCATCAAGCAGAAATGGAGTATATATATTAGGCCAAATAAAAAAATATGTATGGTTCCGGTTACCCGACCTTCCCTATTTTATACCCCCGACCCTAAACTTTTTTTTTGGCAATTTTCATATTTTTTCCAGAATTTCCCCCGATTTCCGTCAATGGCTCCAGTTTAAGTTTTAGTTTCAGCAATGACGGCCTCCTTGCAAAACATAGTGCAAGTGTTTAATAGTGTTAAATCCAAAGCAAGCTAGCATGTAGGTGTCCCCTACCAATATTGACTAGTATATTATCACACCACATCTAAATGCCATTTGCAAAGCAGTGATAGGTATTATTTAGAAAAAATTAAGAAAATCATTTTGTTAAAAAAAAAAAAAAAAAATCCCCACCTACCTACCCTAATTTTTTTGGAAGTGTAACCGGAACCACACATATTTTTTTGTTTGGCCTTATATCAATTATTTTTTTATATAAATTAAAAATTTGCAGAGAGAATGTCAATTGGCTTAAAGAAAGATTTAGCATCAACCCCTGGATTTCTTTTAAGGATACAGAAGTACAGGTATGATGAATATAAATGCTAACTAACTATTTTGCAAGAATTGAGCATTTAAGTAGATGCACTGAGCATGTATGTCATATTATATGAAACTAATAAAGTTTATAGTCAATATGTATAATAGTGAGCCATTTTTTCTTGAAGAATCTTAGTATGTGTTTGATGTATAGAAAAATAAGTGAAAAATGCATTGCTTTATTCATTCAGGAGATGCTCAGCAATCTGGCAAAGAAGGCTGGCTGGACATGAAATGTTATGGGGGTTATGTCTAGCTTTGGATCCACTGAATTCACATATTACAGAAATTGGATCAGAGCAAAGGTGTGCACACATTTTATATATATATGTTACATATCATCCTAAGAAGTATCAAAGTCTATTGCTAAATTGAATTACCTCGTCAAAACAAAATTTTGCACTGCATTCCATTTAAGCTATACATTGTGAATTGAATTGTTTAGAAAAAAATGTTTTAGCTGATGGGTAACAAAGACGTTGATGTAGAGGGTCCCTCCATTAAGTCTCTACATAATTATCGATGAAAATGTTTCCTTCCTCCTACAATTTTGCTAACAAATCCAGAGAGGGAATACTTCACACTAATGCAAGTATGATGCTAGTATGAAAACAGTAAGAGTCAACATTTTAAAAATGTAAATATATTGATGTTAAACTTTAATGTTAAAATTTTGAGATATATATTTGTTTATTGGAAGGACATCTTTGCTAGTAAATATGATCAATGATAGAAAATTAGTTCATGTTTGTTGGATGTCACAAACAATTTTTCCAATCATATTCATCTTTAGAATCACTTTAACCTTCAGCTCAGATGAACTAAAAACAAGTACTTTCATTTTAAATGAAAGTACTTGTTTTTAGCTCATCTGAGCCAAAGGCTCACGTGAAGTTTTCTGATCAAAATTGTCCGTTGTCCATCATCATCATTGTTGGCATAAACTTTTCACATTTATGTCTTCTTCTCCAGAACCACTGGACTAATTTCAACTGAACTTGGCAAAGAGGACCAATAGTAAGGTACCAGTAGGGGTTCAAAGTTCAATCTATAGATTATATAGGGTAGAGTCTTTAAAAATCTGCTTTTCAAGAACTACCACACTACAGTTTGTGATATTATTTTGCAAACATCCCTATGCAGTGTTGTTTCAAGTTTGTTGAAACAATGACCACTAAACCACCAGTGGGGCCCCTGAAGGGTTGCAAAGTTTTACATAGTAATTTATACTTGTGTATAGGGAAAAAATTAAGTCTTTTTAACAAATTCTACATTGCTTACAATAGTGGGACCTAAGGAGGGAATTTTGAGTAAATTTGATCAGTATGGAACAAATATCAAAAAAATACTTTTGCAATTTATTCCTGCACTTTTTTTGTATTGACACACATTTCACAAAAGCCACTTGTGTCAGAGTTAAGTGAGTTTGCCAATGTTGCTCAGGTGAACAATGTGGTCCATGGACCTCTTGTTATTATTATTAATGCTAATTATTTTAAAAATAATTTTTAGAGATTATTCTGTGCCACAAACAAATTGTTCAGAAAGGGGACATTGGTGGATTTGCATTCTGGGTACAGTTCAAAGAATTTTCAATATGATGATGGAAGATCAGAGGGAGGACAAATGGGAAAAGTTGACAGAGAAAGAAAAGAATTAGGAAATATCTGGAATAAATATGAATGAGAAGGATGTACTTAATTTTGTCAGACTTTGACATGCAAGGCTTTCTACATTTATATGTATACTGGAATATCATTTTGATTGTAAAATCTCATTCTAATGTATTCACATTTTATATTTCATGCTTTATGCATAAATACATAAACATTTTTATGAAAAACTATATATATGTATATATGTATCTTTGTTCGATCAAGACATCATCCTTTGTGATTTCATACTCATTTATGTGTTAAATATGCTGTAGGTACATGTAATCTGAATTACTTATGTTTTGTCCTAAATTTACAATAGAAATTACATATATTGACAAATGTTGTTGCAGATATTTCAATTTTGCTAAGGACACTTCCATGTCATATAGTATTTTTATACAAGTTCATGATCTAATTATGTTATTCATTGGTACATGTATACATGTTCATCTCCTTGATCATTTTGCTGAAATCCTTTCAAATAATTTGTCCTCGTTTTAGAATATGTAAAATACATGTATCGACAAATGCTACTGACTTGTTTGTATACTTTCTTGTTTAAAGTGTGCACTGTGTGATATTAGTTATTTCTGTTGATGAAGATACTTTTGGAAAATTGTGCAAGCATTATCAAATATTTACAGGTATTTAACAGATCATTGGAATGTACTGAAATTTCATCTAAAGCAGAAATACCTGATTTTCAATGTGTACAAGTGTGTATTTTCTTTTGATAAATATGAGAAAAAAAAAACCACATAAATGTTTCATATGATATACATATGATGCCCATTTCATATGATTCTCATATGTAAATGACTTGAAACACACTAAAACTTTTCATGTGCAAATCATATGAAATTCTTTTCATATGATTCACATATGTGAATCATATGTGACTCATATGATTTGCTTCATATGATTCACATATGATGCCCTTTTTTTATGATTCTCATATGAAACCAATCATATGATTCACATATGATACACATATGTGGATCATATGTGGCAAAGTTGCCTGTGTAGCAGGGGCCCGTTTTACAAAAGAACTTACGAATAAGACTAAAAACTTTAGTTGATAGTGAAATCTTATAAAACTTATATTTCTGTTAAAAATTGTTTGCCTAAAATATCTTTCTAAATTCTTTTCAGAAAGATTAAAATCATTTTCAATGTAATGCAAAAAGGAAAGCTATTTACATAATAACATTTTGATCTCAGTCGTAAGTTCTATTATAAAACGGGGCCCAGGAATCATAAGCAGGGGGCGTTTTGAGTAATTTTGCGATTATATACATTATAGTATAATGCATTGTTCTAGGGATATTATTCTTCAAAATCAAATATCAGCCTTTAAAATTTTGAACATTCCAGTGAACGAAAGTGAATTCGATCTACCCTACCTATACTGGATTCCTAACCTTTATAAAAATCCTTATAAACAAAGATACATTGCCGGGTCCATGAAGAGCTCTACCAAGCCCCCATCTTTACTCCTCACAAAAATATTAACTGCTGTAAAGGAGAATTACTTAGAACGCATTGTGTTACAGCATACTCGAGAAGAGGTGTAATCAAATGTGGATTCTCCAAAATTCCAAATGAAAGTTATTTTAATAACTGTTTTTATGTAGACGAGTGAATCATTTTCATTTTATTCTATTTGTGATATTTCTTTTATGTAACCTCATTTATCGTGTAACCTATGGGAAGCCCCAATGCTTTAGATGTTTCTCTGATTTTTGAAAACTTTTCCGAAGTGAGTAACATAAAAAACCCTAAATATTCGACACCTTATACAACCATTTGTAATGATATATTAAAAAGTATGGTTTTTGATATCATAGATAACTGCATTTTCAATTAAAAAAAAAGGAACCAGGAAATTTTCATAACTTGTGATTTGTCATCTACAAAATTACTTTGTAAAGAATCGTTTTGATACTTTACATAAGTACTCCGATATTGATATTAAAACGCTGCTAGTTTTCCTAATTGAAAACATTTATGTTGTCTTGGGAGACCAGGCCTTCCAACAATCTGTTGGAATTCCATTGGGAACTATTTGTGTTCCTTTATGAGCCGACCTGTTTTTATATTCCTAAATTAATTTAAAAAATTCTACAAGAGAAGAGTTGCAGTGGCCTTCAACTCGACATTTAGATATATCGACGACGTATTATCAATAGTTATTTCCATTTATATGTTGACTCGATATATCCAGTGAATTCGAAATAAAAATCAGCACAGAGTCTGTCACATCTTATTATTACTTAATTGGATGTTGTACAAACTGTAGACGATAAGGGCCAACTAACAACTAAACTGTATGACAAAAGAGATGACTAGCTTTCCATCGTCAACTTTTCTAATTGATGTAGTAATATTCCACTATCACCTAGATTTGGTGTTTATGTTTCCAAATTGATTCGATACTTAAGACCATGTTCTGAATACGATGAATTTTGAAATCGAGCGGGCTACTGACAAATATGTTGATGTTACAGGTATTTAAACAACCCCGTTTACAGTCGGCATTTCGTAAATTCTGTGGTCGTTATTATGACATTGTTAGCAAATACAACCTATCATTGGATCTAATTGACTGCCATAATTATACTTATTGTTTGACCTTTATTTTTATGCTAAATTTTTACCACGGATTATTCCGTAACCCTGATCAATACATAGAGCTCACGGCGGGTGTGACCAGTCGACAGGGGATTTTAACTCCTCCTAGGTACCTGATCCCACTTCTGAAATTCCCAGGGGTCCGTGTTTTATGCTCTGTTCACAGATATGGTTTTTTGTTTGTTTGTTTGTTTATTGTTTAAAGTCCCTCTCGAGAATTTTTCACTCATATGGAGACGCCACCACTTGCCGGGGCTACAAATTTTGACCTATACTCGGCACTCAGGGCCATTGAGCAGTGAGGGATCTTTTTCGTGCCAGCACCTACTGCGACACGGGACCTCGGTTTATACGGTCTCATCCGAAGGAACGGTCTCCACGTTCCACAGTGGGATTCGAACCCGCGATGAAAGGATCAACTCCTTACTGCGCGACTCTAGAGTGAACGCTCTAACCACTGCGCCAAGCGGGGGAAGATATGGTTTTTTGAGAGTCATCAATGTTTGTTATCTTCGCCTATTTCTTTTACAGTGGAATATACTTTAATACATTGGTTCATAGAGAATATTTAGTAGACAGATTTCTTCTCATGTAGGTTTTTAAATATTCTTCAAGAGAAACCCTCCCCGTTTTCAGAATATCTAAACGTTTCTACACTCAGAAAAAATAGCATGAAATGATACATACAAATAGTTAGGAATATGAACCCAAGTATCCATTTAAGCTTCATCTGTAAGTGAAAAGAAATAAATTAATGTGTTGATCGGGCTATATTCTCATTTAAACATATGGTATGCAATAAAGTTCAGTTTAATGAATGTTTATAATTAAATTGCCATTGAAAAATAAAAGATTCGATTTTAAATCACCTTTTCCTTAACTACTAGTATGGCTTTTTTTTTTTTTTTTTTTTTTTTTTTTTTTTTTTTTTAAATTCACGAATATAGCAATTTTTGTGTATCGGAAACAATCTTAAAAATCCCTTGTCAAATTTACAACGAACTTTGATATTGCAAAGTTACGGATATACCGAGTTGATTTTGTGTCCGGTAGAGGTTCAAAATAACGAAATTTGCATCAATTATGGCGAAGATAATAATTTAAGATTTTAAATTGACATTATTTTTCGTATGTATATTTTTTTTTAATTGAACTTTAACTAAACACGTATCATGGTATTAAATCGTATTTTACATCGCGAACACTTTAAGGATTATATAGGGGTCCAGTAATTAAAAACCAATAAAATTATTTTTTATTTACAACAAAACAAATATGGAAGTCATAAGAAGGAAAACAATTGTATATGTATTTGTAAATTTGATATATACGAGAGGTTATCAAAAAGTTCGAGGACTAGCGCCATAAAGTTAAAACAACTTTAGGTATATCGATGAATTTTTACACATTTAGTTAGCATCATCTTTTCTATCTAGAGAATTAATCTTAAATCATAAGTTCTATTTTTTTTTTTAATAATTTGTTAATGTCTTTGTAAGCAATGGTATGTCCAGGCGGCGCAACCTCAAATATGACGTTTTTTCTAAATGAGTGTGACTGAAAAAAAAAACTCTTGTGATATGAGCATTTATCATGAAAGAATCCCGTAAAGTCAGGAATTTGGTACAACACAATTGTTCCGTAAAATTTGCAATTTTTACCCCATTCTGCAAATTCTATGAAATTTTATCTAAATTTTATACAGTGTCCAAACAATTAACTGCTTGAATATGACGTCAAAAAGGGGGAGGGGTTTCTCTTTCCAACATTCTTTAAAGTTTCCCACCTGGAAAAACTGGTAAAGACCTAGGGAATGTTTGAACGGGCTACAGAAAAATAAAATGCATCCAGAGTACTTGTTTTAAATACCCAAAAAGATTCAGATAGATGAAAGATGCACAGTTAATGTCGATTTGTAGTCAGGGTGTCAAAGGTCAGTCACGC
The DNA here is from genome assembly GCF_033153115.1 of Saccostrea echinata. NCBI lineage: Eukaryota > Metazoa > Mollusca > Bivalvia > Ostreida > Ostreidae > Saccostrea > Saccostrea echinata. Next base: position 27,733,244 of record NW_026889779.1, on the reverse strand, counting down.
CAAAAAGTAACGTTAATCATGTGTGGTAGAATATGAACTCCAACAAGCTACATATAAGTATTCTGGCATATTCAAATGAAGATCTTTCCCTATATTTAGATCCAATTACAATATCATATGCATTGGAAGCAGCTGGTCATGACATCGTAGTCATATAAACAAGACGGGCTTAAGTCCTTACTTGTAATTCCAGGTAATCTCATCAAGATAAGTGTATGAGGTAGAGAGAACGGACATAGAGAAACATTTACGTTATCGGACGTCATAAAACTAAACGGCGACAGCGCCGGTTGATCATATAATGTCTTTTTTATTTTAGAATAATTTGGCAAATTATCAACGTATCAAGCTAAAATTTTCCCACTTTTCTTAATTTTGTGAACACAGACTACATAGTATTAATTTTATCGCATCAGTCCACGGACTTTTTGATACCCCTCGTATAAGTTTAAGGATTTGCTATACAGATATAATGAATTCGTGATGTAGCGAAGTTTAAATCCAAAAGTCCGAAGAACTCTGACGAGTTGAACTGAACTGATTCCCATATAGTTTATTCGTAAACTTAAAAGGTAATTTTCGCATATTTGCTATTTTTACATTAAATGGGAAGAAATGTTGTAGTTTAACATAAAAATATGTTATTTTAAAATTATACTCTTCACAAAAACTTATGTTACAGCTGCCCCAAGAAATCGACCATCTTTATGATGTACAGCAATCTTTTTATATACGGTAAAAGAATTTAAGGCTTACACTAAATTCATATATATAGTAGAGAAAATGAGTTTTATGATTCTCGTAATTACAATTGCAACGGATCAACATTTCTTCTTCTTTTTTTTTTTTTTTTTTTTTTTAGAAATCACAATATTTGCAAACTTTACGCATTATTCGATTTAAAACATCCTTTTTATACAATATTTAAAGATATAAACAGTTCCTGAAAATGTGCTGTGAGATCACTGCTTACAAACTTTGTTCACTCTTCATAACAGTTACACTCTCGCAAATGTAAAATCATTAGCTGACATATTTGTTAATCAGATAGACATTTTATTTACATTTTCCCATTGAAAAAAACGTCAATTTACCAATCCTGAAACGTATCGGACCTTGTACCTGTATGCCCGTACATCTACTCTTTCCGTCCGTTCAGCTGAAGTCTCCTGTTAATTTTTGCATAAAAAACTATTGACTTCCAGCTTTAAATACGATTTAGTACGATCGGATTTCGACGTTTTAATTGGAAACGAAAGCATTTTCATCAGCTACATTTGCTAAAGGAGATATAAATTGAAAGTCTAATTTCATAGGCAGTTTCATGATTTTGATTTCAATAATTCAAAAAAGCAACATAAGTTCAAAAGACAACTATTCTCTAAATAATAATAACAAGCAACATGTTTTCCCAGTAAACTGACGGTAATTTGAATTCTTAAGCTTCATGTCGAGGGCAAAGTTGTTAGGGAATTCACTTTTGAAAATATTTTGTAAGTTTATAAAAAGATGTATGATTTTCCCCCTCTATTCCCAATAAATTTTCTTTTGATGTGATTGATATTACTGACATTATATACAGTTTTAAATTCTGAAATAGACAAACTATTCTTATCGTTTTCCTGACATTAATAACAGCCCAAGTTTAAAATATTCGGAATGCCTACGCATTCTGCGACATTGAATACATGTACCAATCGTTTAATTTCTTTTTAATGATCACGGACAGTTTTTTTTTCTTCAAAAAATGAAGCATTATTAACTTTACAGTATTGCATGAAAGCATGGATAAAAACCAACCACTTTTTATTAATTGTTACTCCAAAATTACAATTATATTTAATTAAAAGATAATGAACATACTATTTTAGGAAAATTTCTTTCGTAATTGTTTAATTATAATAACGCGCTGGAAAAAGTCGATACACTATTTATAGGATGAAGCTAAGTTTTAACCAGGGATGCAAAAAATACATACCACAGACCACAGAATCATGACGGTAGTATTGGAGAAATCTTCTATATTGATACGGGAGAATCGTTTACGATCTAACTTGCTTGTGTGTATAGCACATCTATAAATTATAGGCTGTGCTGAACTACAATTAACATCGCAACCCTTAATTCAAATATATTAAATGAATACTAATTCGAACAGAAAACAAAAAAAATCGATTTTAATTGAATGTCAAAGAATACAGAGTCCGTTTAATAATTTTCTTGTTTTTCCTCTGAAAAATAAATATTTATGTATATAAATACTAGAAATTCAGAAATTTCATCAAAGCGGTATTTAACGTATATTTAAATTACTTAAGAAGGACTGACTATGAGTTAAATTTCGATTATTAACTAGGGCAATAGGACAATATTTGTACATTTCAAATGATTAAATGTTTGCTTAACATATGATGTCATTAGTTTGATAATTCTATATTGTACGTCAAGGAATAACGTAAATTCTATATATCAAAGATTTATAAGGAAAAAATGGATAATACGAGTTAATTTTCCTATTCAAAATCATGGAGCATACGTCTTTTTCATAATGTATAGAAGGAGTCTGAGGGACATTGCAATATGTTAAAATAAAACATCAAAAGTTTTTGTTTTTGTTTTGTTTTGTTTTGTTTTGTTTTTTGTTTTTGTTTTTGTTTTTTTTTTTGTTTTTGTTTGTTTTTGTTTGTTTGTTTTTTTTTTTTTGTTGTTGTTGTTGTTGTTTTTTAATTTCATGAGATCATATCATCTTAAAAAAAATATTAGATTTTTTTTTAACATTTTTTTTGCGTACAGAAAATCATGTCTTATTCGCGAGAACTTTATTTTCACATAATGACATTCTGCTTGCAAAAATTTCATTCTCGCGTATACTTGTTTTCTAAATGATTAAATAGAGCAATGACCCAAAATTCGTGAAAATTTTGTCTTGCAAGTAATGAAGTGTAGAAACTATCTCGCAAAGTAGGTATATGCTCAGCAAACGTCAATGTAGTGGCATGGGTACTTTCATCTTTCACGGTATCCTTTAACTCTAAGTACAACTTTGACAAATTACGATATCGATATATTTTTGAGATCATAAAAATAGACATCTCACTTGGTCTTGTATATGGTATCTTTTAACTTCAAACATAAATTGTATACATCAAATTCGATATTGATAGATAGGAGATTAACATGATATTGCCTTTATTGTCGATATGGAAATTGAACTCGGTTTTGCTTTTAAGCGGAAATAAACTTTCATTCTTTAGTTTATAAATTTATCGAATCATCTTTGCAATAATATACTGCTTATAAAATCATGAATCATAGATTAAGTTTGAGGAAAAAGATATAAATAAAAGTATGGCAATATTTCTGTGTTGTTCCTTAAAAGTCTCATTCTAAATACCTCCGATATTATAATTTTAAATGTTGAAAGACAATCATTTGGAAGAGCCATTGAAAACTGTGTCAGTATATCGCTGGTACGATATATAGCCCTCATGGGTTGCTTACAATGGAGGAATTAAAACTTCTGAATTTGACAGAGACGTGGGAGGAATTATACGTCATGAGATCAATACAAGTTAAGGTCAAGTGTTCTTCCAAAACGATCTTTTTAAACTTTTACATAGGTTGTTTTAGTAACATTTGACCTTGCAATTGTCTTATATTGATATACTCTAAGTGTATTGAACGTTTCTTGAAATGAAGATGATTTATTCTTGTTATCTATTCTGACAAAAGTTTTAGAAAACAAAAGGAAGTTAATTAGACAAGCAATTTTAGGTTCAAATAAGTAAAAATTGATATTCCAATTACAAAATCCATATATAATCTCACGTACGCCATAGATATATTCTGTATTTATTTTTTTTACACAGTAAAGACGTTCCTCATTAATATATAATTTTTCCTAATAATTTGTGATTGACATATTGCTACTTTACTAAGTTTCTTCACAAAAAATGAGGCACGTTACTAGGCGTTGGCGCAAGATACGACAGGATGGTATTTCCTTTATAATTCTATTTGGTATCACATGAAATGCTGATATTACAATTTTTGGTGTTTGAAGTTTTTAAAGACATTTTTAGAACAGTTAAGAAATCATAATATATTGAAAATAAATATTTGTATGCATTCAAAAGAGACAGAAATTCAAATACTCGAGGAACGTCTCGTCATACAATAGGGTATTTTACAATATCTAAAAGTTACTTTTTTTTATTTTACTTCAGTGCGAACTTGATATTTGAAAATATCATTATAAAAGATAAAAAATGACTTGTACATCTGTACAAGATAGTCGGGTGTACAGTAAAAGAGAATATTCTTTGTGACTGATATTATCATTGTGAATATGAGGAATCGAAGAGGTAAAATCAAACGTTACATTCTGTGATAGGAGCTTACATTGTGAATTTTGAAAACGATAACATTGGTTTTATTATAAATAACGTACAAACTTTCTACAGATATTTATATAAAATAAGTTAATCAAATTCCATTCCATTGGTAACTTCCTTTTGTAACCAAACCAATCCATTCAATTCAGGAGACGATTTGAAACAACATATAACACTAAATAAAATCATAAAATATATCACTAACATAAATTAACTATAGTTAATCAAAGTTTACTATAGTTATCTATAGTAAAAACTTTGATACTTTGATTTACTATGAACCTTTTTTCTAGAACTTTTTTTTTGAGATTTCAAAGCTAAATTCTCGTACATTCGATAACAGTGATGTTAAATTTGGAAATGATATGTGAATATACAAGTAATAGTTCCAGTTAATATAAAATATATACATGTATGAATTGGAGAACATAAAATATAACAATCTGAAATCCACAGTAAAAATACTTTGATTTACTATAGTAAAACTTTGATACTATAGTAAACTATAGTTCACTAAATTAAACTTTAGTTAACTATAGTATTTTTGTTAGAATAATTGAGTATGAACCCTTCTTTATAATTTAAAATGACATTTCTATCAATGTCACATTCTTCAACACGAGAGTTACTTAAGAAAAACGAGTGAATGCCCTGATCATTACACAATATCCAGTAAAGCAAATAAAGCCTCCTAAACAGGAGTCCCTTTTATAAATTTTTTAATAGCATAAATAATGATTGTGTTTGTTTAAACACGAAAATAAAAGTATTGAAATATTTTCCCCGTACAGCATTGATTAATGGAACGAACAGGATCTATATATAAATCAATTTTTAACTTTCAAAACCAAATCATTAATAATTAATTTAACAAAGGTACCCAATAGTCGATTATTAAGAGTGCATAACCTAAGGAGCTTAGTGAAATATGGTATCATACATTTACCAAGGAAAAAAACTTTAACTTCTTTAGTTACTGTATTAACATTGTGAACTGTTGGTATTACTCTTAAATTTTTATGCTTAGTTTCCACACTAAAAATATTAGTACATTCGAAATCCCAAAGGTTCCTTGTACATTCCAAACCACAACGGGTATAAAATCAAATGCAACAATTGTTAATTTCAAGTAAATTATTAATGACTTACAAACATTGTATGGACTTTATACTAATGTCGGAACACTTCCTCATCGTTATTTTCAATTAAATTTTCGGAGGGGTAGTACTGCCAACAAGCATAAAACCTAAATCTGTCGTAAATAGTCCGATCAATCAAATATTAATGGGTGTCCATTTACCTGATAATGGAGATATCTACTTAACAGAGGAGGAAATCATATTCTACACATACGAGTCGCTTCTCAGTAAATTTATACATGAACAAGAATATTACAAAATGTCCCATTTTAATGTTTCAAAATGTTTTCTATCAAATGTTTCCCTTTTCAAAATAACCTAACTTAATTGTAATCTATGTTATCTTTCCAAAAGCTTATAAACTTGAGACAATTATCTTGCATTTATTTGTGGTCAGTATTTATAGGAACAAATTTTATCTAACTACATCTTTTGATAATGATAGTATTCAGTTGACGGTTTGTTGGCGATCAATTGACCGTCAATTGATCAGAAGTTGTATTTTTTCTACACAACGCATATAAATATAATTGACCACCGTTGAATGTTCCTAAGTATTCTGTGCGGTTGACCACTTATTGAATACTCCATAATTTTCTGTGCAGTTGACAACTGTTGAACGCTCCTATATTTTTTGCAGTTGACAACTGTTGTTCCTATATTTTCTGTGCAGTTAACCACTTTTTACTACTTCGTTAGTCAGTGAATGTAGCATTTCAAAAAAAATGGAGGGAGTTTTGAAAATATAAGGCAGCAGGGTGCTTTGAAAAAGTGCCATGTCACTGATGTCAAAAGAGTAGAAAAAGTCATAACAATGGGGTCACTAAAATGTGATATATACATGTAAGTATATAAATGCATAAAAAAAATTGAGCTCACACACTTTCATTTGTTACTATGCTGCCCTTATTTTCAGTTCAGAAGTGAAAAAGTTGAAAATAACGAACAGTGATTTATCTAAAACAAAATTCTATTAATAATTAAAATATATGGACAGGGTATAAAACAAGAACCACCGGAAATTTGAGGGGTGGGACCAGATGCTTAGGAGGAGTAGGCATCTTGTGTCGACCGGTCACACGAGCCGTGAGCCCTATGTATTGATCTTATAGACGAAATATTCCATAGTCAAATTTTAGTCAAATTTTAGTATAAAAACAAAGGCCTCACAAATTGTAAGAAACACATCATCCAAAATATGACCCAATTACGGTTAAATTTGCTAACAAGATCATAACAAACATAGAGATTACGAAATGCTGACTTTCAACGAAGCTGTTGAAATCTCTGTTACATCAACTTATCTTACAGTAGTATGCCTCAGTAAAAAGTTTATTAGTAAAAAACAATGGCATATGTTTAACAATAAAACAGCAAGAAACGTAACAAAACACTTGATGCACAAGTTAACGGAATTTCCGTAATGTGTGGCCTTCAACTCGACATTTAGAGATATATCGACGACGTATTATCAATTAACAATCGATACTTCCATTCATATATCCCAGTGAACTTGAAATAAAAGATACCACAGAGCCTGACGCACTTTTTTCATATCTAGATATTTTACTAGAGTAAGACGTTAATAGTGACCAAACAACAAAACAACAAAACTTTATGATAAACGAGATGACTTTAAATTTTCTATCATCAACTTCCCTTACTTATGTATCAAGCTACCCTTATCACCTGCATATGGGGTTAATATCTCCAAGTTGATTGGATACGCAAACGCATGCTCCAAGTATGAAAAATTTCTAAAACGAGGCAAACCACTGCCAAATAAGTTGTTGAGACAAGGATATCAACAGTCTCACTTAAAGTCATCATTTCGCAAATTTTATGGTCGATACAATGAGCTTGTCAGCAAATACAATCTGTCATTAGACCGAATTCTGACTGACGTTTTTCATACTTATTGTTAGGGTATGACCAGTCGATAGAGAATGCTTACTCCTCCATGGCACCTGATCCCAACTCTGATGTGTTTTAGGGGTCCGTGTTTTGCTCTGCTCCCGATTTGTATTGATGCATTGGACTTATGAGCTTGATTACTGTTCGTTATCTCCATTTTTCATGCAATATAGTTGACAACTTTTTCTGCATGGGAAGGATGGCATTTAATTTAGTGACATTTAAGAAACTTCCCATGATCTACTGGACAAGAAATGATCAAACTTTTATGAAATCTTCCCCAAACTCTTAGGATCTGAAGAAGGCCATTTACATCATCATGTTCATCATGTTAAATAAATAAACCAAAAGGTATTGCACAATCTTTTACAAAAGAGGCTTAACCTCTCGCTCATTTTTTTAATGAGGGACCTATAGTGATCACAATAAGTAAATCCAAACTATGAAATTTATTTGTTTTCTTTAAGAAAAAGGTTACAGACGTAAACATTCCTTCCAGTAAACTATATAACTGAGGTATGTTATTAACAAAAACTTTAATAACCGCATATCTTTCTGTCATTGTTATATCAGGACGATACTTCTACATCTCAATGCAATCTCGTCTGAAATCATTCAATCATTGCAAAATGGGAAGGTAGATCTTCAAATGTCCTTTGAAATGAAGATGCCCTCTGCCGATAAAATAAATTCCATTAACATTCCGCAAACGAAACATTTTTTATAACGCATCGTATTGAACGATGGTCTATAAAATAATCAATAACTTTAACACAAGATCTAATAGACAAGATCATAGATATCAATAACTATATTGTTCAGAAGTTGATCTCAAAATTAACACAATTTAACGTAATGTTAGTTTACTTTACTTTAAGTAAATGACTAAACATGACAGCTAACTTCTGGAATTGCTCTACCTTCTCTAGTGTCAAGGTCGTCCAGTTTTGGCCGTTGTCGAGGCTACACAGAACAGACAGGTGCTCTTTACCTGTACGTGCTGGAATTTCTAAGCAGTAGATTCCCTGTCAGAGGATAATAACGATTATCATTTTACAATGAATCTTGTCTGTGTGATGTGACGGATGGTCAACAAACAAACCAATTAAGAACAATACCAAAGTTCATAAAAAGCGATCAAAGTCACATATGATAGAAATGTACAAAGGAGTGTCTGTTAATGCACTAATACAAAGGGATAGGTATCAATTCAATTTAGATAATTGAAAATGTTTGAGATTTTTTATTGTCCATACCTGCAGACTGTATGGTTTCGAATGTTTTATTTCATATATCCCCGACAACAGTTTAGTGTTGTCAAGTGGAAGACAATCAGCAAATGATTCAACGTTGCGTTCGTGGCAGGTAAGATCCAGCACCATCGAATAAGCAAGAGGTTGAACGGCAAATGTGAATTTCAACTCTTCGTCCAGAGGACTATAAAATCTGGAATAGGTTTATTACTTTTGATTTTATACAATATTTAACAGTACTCCACTTTTCCCTTGAAAGCTAATGGTTATTATTACCTCATTCAAAATGATGGAAAGAGGTTATGATATTGCACACATTTGTCTGTCTTCTAACTTTCTCATTTTGATGGCTATGGGAACAGATTTCATTATAATTTTGAGAATAGAAGTACCTTTATATGAAAGAAATGAATCAATAACTAAAGGTTTTATAGATGAATCGGATTAGGACTCTATCTTTTTTCTCTGTAACATGTTTCATTTTATCAATATTTTCTCGAATAAAGAAATCAATACTTTTGCAGTTATTGCATTGAATGACACAAGCAGATGCATGTGCTAATTTTTTTTCACTCTGTGTAAATTTTATCTCCACACCCTTTGCATTAAATTTCAAATGTTGGCGATCACCAAGTGTCTACATATTGACTAATGTAAATTGTATTTAAGTATTTAGTGAGGACTATATGATCTGTATCATATTCATGCAGCCTGTATTTAAGGAAACACTTTGAAAGGTGCATTTCGAATACATTTACAATTTTAGTCTCACTTATACTGCCATTATTCACACAGTTTACCATGACCAACTTAGCTGCTTGCTTGGACCTGATCCCTTAAACTACGGAACATTAATTTCACAGCGTCGTAGAGGGCTAGCTGCTTAATATATTCATGCAAACAGATTGATTGCACGCTACTGGCAAACAAGTTGATAATACAACGGTATCTACAATTTCGTTTAATGTCAAAATTTTGCACATTTTATGGTCGATACAATGACCTTTTTGCAAACACAATCTGTCGTTGGGTCGATTGTTGCCTGGCGTCTTTCATACAAATTGTTCGGCCATTACTTTAAAACTAAATTGACTAAAGATTTTCCCCGATCATGATAAAGGCCAAACGGCGGGTGTGGCCAGTCGACTCGGGATGCTTTCTCCTTCATGGCAGCTGATCCCATCTCTGATGTCTTCAGACGTCCAGGTTGCACTGCTTACAATTTGTATTTTGAGCATGATTACTGTTCGCCATCTTCATTAATTTTCTAAATGTCCGTAAGCAAAGAAAACTTTCAAAGATATAATGTTTTCAACATAAGGCTAACCTAGCCACACACTTACCTGAGCCATAGGCAGAGGCAATGTATTTTACAATGTTGACAGGTTGTGTTAAGTTTAATAATGCAAACATTTTACCTAGTAAATGGCCTAGATAAAAGATAATTATTTTCAAAGATGTCATGTATTTTTTATTTACGACGAACTACGCCCCTCCATAGGCCCTGAATGCTTCACCCAGGAAAAATATTTTTTTTAAAAAGTTGTATATTTTATGTCAAGGACAAATATTTTTCTAAAATTAACTGAAATTTTTAAGTATAAACCAAAGGGTCACGAATTTCACAGTTTTAATGAAGACCCACTCATTGCTCAAAATAAACATGCCAACAGTTTTACCTTGATGTCTGGTAGTAAAAGAGATCTGGATTTTTTTTTTAAATATATAAATTGCATTTTGAATATATAACCAAGTCCTATAGTCTTGAAATTTTGAAGACGGCTCATTGCCCATTATTATTATGCAAACATTAAGCTTAAGCTTCCTATATATTTAGATTTTATAATTAAAAAAATATCCTCAATAATACATGTCCATTTCAGGGTCTAAACTCTGAAACCGGGGCTCATTATTGTCTCTTTTTTGTTTAAGAGTTTATTGCTTGTTACGATCATGTCCAAAGTCTGAATTCTTGATTTTCAAGTTAATGAAAATAAAATGACTCTAAAGAAGATTTTTGAAAATTGTATTCATTGAATAAGTGATTAAATGATTTTAATGAGAAAAAGCGTTACTGCCTAAATTATCAAATTCTTGAATCTAGAGAGGCATTGAGGGAGGACCTTCGTTAATAACATACAGCAAATTGATCTCTAACAGATGTCCTTCTTTGATCCCGAACATCCGGCATACAAATTCTTACAGCATGATACTTTTGAGTAATTCGCCCTATACTAAAATTGGAAAATGGTTCAAGAATTACAATCCTATGTAAGGCTGTTTTGATCATTGCCTAAAAAACTCGTCGACTGTCAAGGACAATGGGCTTACTTGCAACACGACAAGTAGAATATCACACATTTATAAAAGAACATTTTTTGCTTTGGATCAGTTATTTACTTTCGCTTCAAACTGGATGAATTTCAGTTGATGGATGCTTTTTCAAGTATCGAGTTACAGCAATAGACGCACACACAGCTTCATTTATATTTCAATGACATCTCGGTAGAGTTCAACCTCAAGATTATTTAGTCATTGAAACTGAATAAAAAATTCTTCATATTTTCTTCTAAACTACCCCTCGATAAAATGAGAAGTAATAGAACAAGACACCTATTGACCTTAATGGGCATCACGTAACTGCAGCATCTGTTATACATTGCATCTTTACTACACTGTGAGTACAGGACCAATAAGACCCTTGAACAGAATTCAAATTTTCCAAATAAATGACTGAATACTATAGTACAAAATTTTAAAAAAGTTAGGCTTTCCTTTTCTTTACCTGCATTCTATCCTGTTAGGCATATGTATAATGAGGCAGTCCATAGGTGTTATATTGTACGACTCTTGTATTAAAGCAGAGTTATTTGGCGTTATCGATTGAAATTCTTGTAATTCCCGCAAAAGTTTTACAATCATGTTCTTGCACATATTCATATCTTGCAGCATCCTCTCTCTAGATTTCTACCGAGTAAAACACAATAAACACAATGAGTCTAGTCATACATGTAAAAGTTTTCTATACATTAAGCTAAAATATAAGCACCTTCTATTGTTTAATCTCTATTATCTTCTACTTCAAAAAGTTTTAAAAATGTGTAATTTTGTAAACTTTACTTATGACTCCTAATGATATTCATTTAGAAAGAAGAATCCAGTTCTTTATATATATTTTATATTAAAATAAATGTTGAATTGCTTGTATGTGTTATAACGTATATAAACTTAAAATACATTTAAGTAAAGTCAAATTACTCAGAAAGTTTAAAAAATTGTATGTTTCAGATTTACTAAGTAGGGGTTATTGAATAATTCCTTATTCATGAAATTAATCCAATTGATATTAAGTATGAAAGTAGACGTTATTGACAAATAAAACATTGATAATGTGATTTGACAATATTGGCCATGTGTCTTCGGATGAGTTGAAATATTATTAAAGAATGTAAAAGACTTATATAAAAGTGAAGAAACAGATGAAATATAAAACTTTAGCTGGATAAATCAATTTAACATCTGGAGAGTCAAAAGGAAGTGCATTTTTTTTTCAATTAACTGAAACTAATTCAATTTAATTGATATTCAACATAAAAAAAATTTCTTACAGATTTTAATAGTCTGAGTAAGTCTTCGAGATGGTCATCTGCAAGTTAAAAAACGTAAGGAAATGTATTTATAATATGCAAATTTTGAAAGACTCATATTCATATTCTTATAAGAGAAAATATACCTTGTGTCTGCAATTTCTGGCATGAAATTGTTCTCCAAAACTCCTTGCTAAAGCGGTTGCATCTCCACCAGAAATGGTTATTTAGATGTTTAAGAAACTGGCTAGATTTTTCTAAACTTTGCTTTCCTTCCGAAAAGTAAATATTAAGCACTGCGATAAAGAAGTTAAGAAAAACAAATGTCATTACAAAAGAAAATATGGAGATAACAATTTGAGCGTGAAGAGACGATATTTCCGGGTGTTTCTTCAGAGAAATCATCGATAACAAAATTTGCATCATTGTAAGAACGGCCGTAAATGGATTGCGGAACTCGTATACTAAATACCCAGTGGTAATGTGGAGATAAGAGGCAAAAGCTGATATTGCTATCATGAACAACAACATAAAAGATAAAAGTTCTCTTCTTCCATTAGTGAGAGATTTGTATAAAACGTGTAGGTGGGAGTTGAAAGTGAGTGGTTTTAACAAATCCAGGGACACTATAAACATCACAACTGCCAATGTCTCTTGGTAAAGTTGGTCGTACATCATGGCAAACTCAAAAGACACATGCGATTCTGCCAAAAAATAACATGCAGTTAATATTTTGCAGATATAAAGATTGCTGTGAATTGAATTTTATTGTTATAACTCAACCACTTGATGTCCAATATTTCCCTATAATAAATGTTAATAATAAATGTGATAAATGTAAACAATGCCATGTAAAGAAGAACTAAAAACAGCGACAAAAGAAAAGAGACATAAAAAGGCCCCTCCTCTTGTCTGAGGAAAACAAATGCCATATTGTAGAGGGTTTTCCTTTTGGAAAAGGAGGATTCTTAGCGTATATGTTATTCCAGACTTTATACTTAAAATGAAAATGTAGTTTTTAATTAACTTATTTAATTCCTTCATATATTTTCTGAAATAAAATGCTTTGTACTAAATACAAAAAGACGATCAGAGAAAATTTGAAAGTTACCCCTCTTTATCCTCAATTTAGCAAACAAAGTTCCTTTAAATTTAAATTATTCGATTTGATGACTTGACACTATAATTTTCGCCCTTGCAATGTACAAACGCTTTTCTGATACAGTGTGCTGCTCAAACTAACTATGTGCATAAAGCTAATTCCTGTAGATACTCCAAAACTGCTTTTGAAAAGGAACCTTTATTACGAAGAATATACAGAGGATATTCAATGTTTTGCAGTTGGATATGGAATTTATTTCACGAGTGGGACAGGATTTTTTTTATATTTTCATGAGTGCGAAGCACGAGTTAAAATATAAAAAAAAAATCCTGTCTCACGAGTAAAATAAATCCAACTACAAAACATTGAATTTTCCATTATTACATTTTCTTTGATTTCCCTTTGCCTCTGTCTTTACTTAACACAGTGTTCAAGGCTGTGATTTCATAATGGTTGAGATGTCATATAGCTTAGCTGTTGTGAGATTGAAAAAAACATTTTTACATGGATTTTAGCAATATATTTGGGAAGAAATTGGCAGTTTTAGTCTCTATCAAGACGGTTAAGTTACTATCTCTATCTTATGACGGGCCAAAAATTAATTTTACTTGCTTTGATATACTTTCAGTATACTGTGACAGAATATCACTCTTGTACCCTTTCACACTTTGAGAGTATATAACTTTTATTCAATAAATAAATCAGTTATTTACTGTTGAAATGTAATAAAGTAAAAATATGACCCTGTGATATCTTTAAGGTTACAAAAAGTAGAGATTTACCTAAATAGTTTCCAACATCTGTAACGCCTTGTAAGGTTTGGTCAATCCTGAGGATATACAGTATCACAGCGGAGACGGACAAAATGATCTCCACCATTCGTAAATACGTTGCAAAATACGAAAGCGATTTTAGGCGAAGTTTTACGATACTTATAACAAGGAATACGAATCTAGCAGCAACGACTATTATAAAAAGTAACTGAAGGACCAATACACAGTAATCCCACGGTGTAAGATATGGAAACATCCTGAATGAATATGTATTCGTTTTCATTATGATGGAACCAAATTCAGATATTTCGAACACAACTTTGATGTTCGTGAATAACCTTGTGTTAGCATTATAGAGAAATGTGTCTACGAATACAGCTCTCGTGTAAACATCTATCCAGTTAAGGGACTTCAGCTGTGATAAGTAATCCTTTGCCAATGACTGTTTTGGACCAATGTCGATTTTGTATCCCCCTCCCCCGTACACAGAAAATACACCAAAATATGGTAGAGTTTTTAAATCATCTGACGACCGGAACCGGTAGCTAACGTCTATAACCTCGTTTGCATCAAAACAAGAACCATTATCAGGTTTCCAGCCTGCAAAACATCAAAGACATATTATCGAACATTTTATAACTTTACGGGTATATGTACGTAGGTCAAGTTACGTAAGAAACAGGTAAGCATTTTTTTCTCAGCAGTCAATGGGACCATGCAAATCAATTAGAATCAAGTTTCTTAATTATTTATACATTGTACCTTGTCTCCTAAAGTAGATACTAATAATTATTTCCTTTCTCCCTATTCGATGTCTTACAGATGGTAACATTTGTCGCAATGAGAACTATGATTTTACATATTTTTTTGTTGTTGATTGAGATTGCCATCCATTCACTTTTTCGTAATCATATCACTGAAGATTGGAACATCCTTTGCAGGTTTGGACCTATTGCAAAAACAGGATATAATAGTCCTTTTGGGATTTTTTTGTACCTTTGTTTTTCACTCATATTGAGTTGCCACCACTTGCTGGTGGAGGGATGCAAATTTAGACCTGTACTCGGCCTTTGAGCATTGAGGGATTTTTTTCGTGTCAGCACTAATGCGACACGGGATCCCGAAGAACCAGTCTCCACGTTACACAGTGGATTCGAACCCGCGACGTAAGGGTCAACTCTGCGACTCTAGAGCAAACGCTCTAACCACACGCGGGTGACTCGTTTGGGATTAAATATCCCAAATGAGATATAAATTTACAGTGCAAAAAAATAAAATTTATTTTTGGCTATAAACATTGACAATCCACATAAATATGAATTGAGTGCATTAACCTTTGGCAAGTACGTTTTTCTTTAACCATACAGTTTGTGAGATTGATCCTCAAGATGCTAAGGATCTTCCCTGGGATCAATCACGTAAACAATGGGGATATAGAAAAAAATGTTAACTATAGCAATTGCTTATTTAAAAGTATTATGATGCGGATTTGTAGTTTAATGAAAAATTTACTTTTTTAAACTGTAAATATATATCCCATTTGGGATATCATATCCCAAACGGGCTATTATATACCATTTGGCGATTTGTTCCAACCTGCTTAACCCAAGACAATTTAATAACTTCAATCAAAATTGACATTGTATACAAAGAAGAGACATTGAATGTTAATATATTGCTCATAAAATAACCAGAAAAAAGAACAAGTTGTTCAGGCGAGCTATAAAATTTACTTTCAATTATTTCGTCCAGTTAATCCTTAACATGCAAAATAGTAAAAACACTGGGGGCATTTAGTGGCTTTCAAACAAAGTTTAAAATTTCAATTAAAAGTCAACAAAAAATCATTTCATTTAGGACTGATGAGCTAGTATTTTAATCATTGTCAAATGTTATATATTAAAAAGAATTACGTATCCCAAAAGAACATTTAAAAAATCTTTAATTACCTTTACAGAAATTTTCGGTTGTTGCATCAAGGTAATAAAATTCTGATGAACAAAGAGTTTCCATCGGGTTCATAATTCCAGGAATAGCTTCAGTGCAGTTTTCTTAATAAAATATCATACATGAAATTAGTATGAAACAAACTCTTACTAAGGAAAAACAAGCGCAAGGGCCATGACATCCACCTGAGTTAGCTAGGTTTCTAGAATTGTTTGTTTGTATTTTAACGTCCCTCTCGAGAATTTTTCACTCATATGGAGATGCCACCACTTGCCGGTGGAGAGCTACAAATTTTGACCTATACTCGGCACTCAGTGTCATTGACCAGTGAGGGATCTTTTTCGTGCCAGCATCTTCTGCGACACGGGACCTCGGTGTATAGTATCTAGAATTGGTCAAATGAATATGTAGATGGAATCCATTACTGTAGCCATAAAGAACAGATTCATAGTTCCACAGGTTTAATTTACATTATATTGGTAAAGACTTTGACATCTATTTTGGTCTTTTCTTAGAACTAGGATCCACGAAATAAGCAAACATGACCTCACACTATGTGAATAGGGATGTTTGCGCATTTATTTTTAGTACTGGTAATTTTAAGAAAAACAAGATTTTGAAATGGTATTATAATGATTTTTTAACTATATTTCCATGTTGACACTCCCTCTCTACCACTTCTGTGCCGTCTGGTAAGCCGGAATTTTTTCTTCCGGTACGCTTTGGTTTTCCTTTTTTGTTTACACTTGCTATTTCCGTGCGTGCAGCACGAGATATTTTCTCGTCACTCGTCGCCTTACTCAGTACATGAATAGTCATACTGTTGTTACAGTTTTTTACTCTGCCCACAATGTAAGTATTTCATATATTTATCTTCTTACAGTTACTTGTATTATGCTTATGAATTTTCGGCAATGAATTTCTTTTTTATTTTCTTCTAAAGTATGTGAAATTTGACTGTTAAATTTTACTGGGAATTCAGGGTAGCTAATTTTTTTTCATATCTATTGTCAGTGTTTGCTGATATTTGCAAAGTGCTTTTATTTATATAATGCTAATTTACACATATATCTCAGTATTGTGTTCTGTTTATTCTGAATATTTTTTCAGATTTTTCATAAATTTCGTAAATTTGAGCATTGTACATCACATTTATTATTATTTTGTCTATTGTAGCTTTTCACCGTACGTATGCATCATCACGTTATTGAACTATGACGTTTTCAATAAAAGATAAAAAACGGTTTAACTAGCTGTAATTTATGGAGGCAGCATAAATTCCCCACCCACCCTCCCCTGCTCGCCCAAAATATGACCCAATACAAGCTCTGGGGTCTCTAAGAAAATACAGATATTTAATTATATCCATTAAAGAATATTTACATTCCATATGTATTTTGCTTACGAAGTGTGAGGATAGCAAAAGGCATGAAATATGTGGAGATAACAATCAGTATTCGAACTCAAAAGTCCATTAAACATTACAAAATAGGAGCAGAGCAAACATGGACATCTAAGACATCAGAGGTGGGATCAGGTGCCATGGAGGAGTGAGCATCCCCTGCCGACCGGTCACACCCGCCGTGTGCTCCTTGTCATGATCGGGAAATAACGGAAAAATCCGTCGACAATTCAGTGTGTAAAAAATGGCCTAACAATTAGTATGAAAAAAGTCAGTCAGCATTTGACTTGATGAAAGATTGTATTTGCTGACAAGGTCATTGTATAGACTATAGAACATTCAAAACATCATAATACAGACAGGGGGTGAAAAGGTTAAAGTATGCGTTTTATATTGACATCACAATCGTTGAACGCCTTGGAAGCGCAACGTCATAAGCGAAAATCAGATTTCACGATAACATTGAACAAAAGTTCTTGCAATGGCTCTTCCATTAATTGTAACTTACCCGAAGGATAATACAGGGATTTTGATATATAAATCACATTTGCAGTCAATGCAAAGAGTTAAAAATGTAAAAATAAACATTGAATCATTATTTTATGAAAGATATAGTCTCATATGTGCAACGGTGTGTGCAAACAAATTTTCATAATGCGCTAACGTGCGTTACTAAATTTTTTTGCACACACCGTTGCACTTATGAGACTATATCTTACCAAAAAAAAAAAATGATTCAATGCTTAATTGAATATTTATTAACCATCATCGATTCAAATTTAATACAATTTACACAGGAATGCTAGGTAGCTGCCAAGTATGGCTAAATGTTCCTGCCAAATAAGTCGAGAAAGATTTAAGGACGTCAGGCATACTTTGATCAGAACAGCTCGTAGAAACTTTGATACTTGGATTGGAATATAAATTTAGGAAGAGTTGATTGAGCTCACCCATTTTCCTGACTTGTCTAATCTGCGTCAGTGACACTCTATAATGGTATTCATCGATCAGAAATCTCTGTTCGTAAGCTAGCTTTACATTTCCATTCAAATTGTGTTTTGGCCATATTGAAGGTACGAAGTATGTATCAAACCATGTAAATATATCATCTGTTCTGTTCCCCTATGAAAAGAAAACAAAAAAATGCTCATAACACCAAACTCTGAACAGGAAATGGGATTTCAAAGTTAGGATCTGCTCGCGTATAGATTATAGAAATACATTAATTATTTGAATTGGCGGAAAGAACATGATATCTCTAGATTTTCAATATATAATGGGAAAATATTTCTTCTTTGAAAATTCACTATATGCTCTTATTTGAAAAAAAAATATGATATATTTGTAATTAATTAATAATGATTATATTCTTTTCTTTGAATAAAGAAAATATTCAGTGCAGTTGATTAAATCAATGTCTGCTCTTGTTGAATGGTTCTTACTGTAAAGGACGAATTTATTGCTCTCTTAATATGTTCATTTTGCCAAAAGGAATCCGTTATATTATTATGATTACAAATGACTGCCACCAACGTCACGTGACCAGCTACTAACAACCATGCCAGGACAAACTGCGTTAATTGGAAATCCAGTTTTTGACGATGTTTCCTCTTCTCGATCTCCCTTGATTCTTGGTTTTGAGGACATGGGAAGATTTTTATTTCTTTTTTCTCCAGGCATATAGATATATTTTCTGAAATTTTATGAACAGATAATGTCATTTTTCATCTAAAAAAAATTACAAACAGACAATTCAAAAAAAATTAATGTATATAATTATATTAGGTTTTATCTTTTTTATCAACACTTGTCTATGCTTTCTCATTGATTTTACCATTATTAGGACAGGAGATGCTCTCCGTGTACCCAAGCTGATGTATAGAAGAAGAACAAATACAGCTCAACCCTAATGCCAATATAAAAACCTGAAAAATAAAGTATTTTAAAGTTCGCCACCCTTAAATTTGCAAATTGAGCAACATATCTGAAAATATTTAATTACATTCTTCCATATGAATTTTGCTGATAAAATGTGAGGAAAGCTACGGCATTCAAAACACCATAACACAGACAGCGGGTCAAAAGGTTGAATTATGAGTTTTATTTTGACGTAACAAACGTTGAACGCCGTGGAAGTGCAACATCATGAGTGAAAATCAATATCCACGCTCGCATTGAACAGAAGCTGTTGCAATGGGTTTTCCATTAATTGTAACTTACCCGAAGGATAATATAGGGATTTTGAAATCTAAACCACATTTGCAGTCAAGGTAAGTAGTTAAAAATGTAAATATAAGCATTGAATCATTATTTTTTGAAATACATAGTCTCATAACTGCGATCTGTGCAAACAAATAATGATTCAATCATAATTAAATGCATAAAGTGTAAAATGCCGGGCCTTACTTACAGACTCTGCTCAAAAATTGTTTTTAATTCCAACCCGATTTCTACTTATGTAAATATATTTTCCACTAATTTTCTTCTCAAGTGTACATATAATTTGATATTCGGCTCAGTAATACCTTGAAGTGAACGTACCTTACATGGTTCTAGCAGGAATATATTCTGAAGTGTACCAAAGACAAACGCCATAAGCCAATCATTTGTCGTTCCTGTGCCAAACTCCAAAGAGTAGAAAAATGTAAACGCCCCGCCTGCCACAATTGACAAGCCAATCAAACAGTAGGCTAAAAAAATTGACCACCAAGGTAACTGACACTTTTGGTTATCGGGTCTTGGCTTTTGATATACATATTGTTCAGTTTGTTTTCCCTTACGAAATCTTCTCTTGTTGAAAATAAAAACAAATGCAAATGATGGCAAAAAGGTGATTAATGACGAACAAAACCCTACATATAGCATTCGATAGCTAAAGGTTAATGGTCCAAGGCTGACAGCCTTCATTTGATTAGACTCTTCGATTGACAATGAAGGGTTACTTTTGAACCACATGGCTGATGTCACCATGGACAAAAATAGTAAAGCAACGAGACACCATAATCTTTGAACACGGGTAAATTTACTCGTATTTGGTCTCATTGTGAGTGAAAACCATAAATGATCATCAAAGAATCCGCGTCGACTACTCTCATTGAATACGAGACTTCCGTTAACATGATCCTGTGTCAAGGGTGACAACTCTATCCAGGTCTTGCTTTCATGAGCTAAGGAAAGCCACTCTTCGCAAATAAATATGTACCTGTTTAAGGGATAAAAATCAATTGTTAGTGATTTTATTTATCTCATGTGCAAAATATTTTTCTTTCTACAATGTTAAGAAAGTGCACTTAATTTTTTAGAAACATCATATGCGTTTAATTTTGGCAAATATTAATTTCTATATTTGACATCATGATTCATATATATTATATCAATGATTGTTGGCGCAAAGGTACTGCGTCGTTTGTGCTATACATTACAATTATTGTACAAAAAACTACTCTACTTCCATGATTTTTCATCATAACTCTAATAAAGAGAGATAACTCTCATTGGGATTTAAATGTCTTCTATGTCCCTTATAAAATAATCAAGATAAAAGTTTTTTTCAAATTTTGACGCGCAAGGTATGTTTGCATTTTAATTATAAATAAGATTTCTTTTAGAGAACAATGAGCATTAAAACAAGAAGATACTGTGTTTGTATATGTACATGAGTAAACAGAACGAAATATGAACTACTTTAACTTTTAAGACAACTACTCTATAATTATGTCGCAAAATTTTACTATTTCATTTTGTTATATCATGATAAATGTTTTACTTTTCATGTGTAAGTGCATCCTCTATGACGATTTTAGACAATAACCAATTAGGGT
The DNA here is from genome assembly GCF_033153115.1 of Saccostrea echinata. NCBI lineage: Eukaryota > Metazoa > Mollusca > Bivalvia > Ostreida > Ostreidae > Saccostrea > Saccostrea echinata. Next base: position 27,711,912 of record NW_026889779.1, on the reverse strand, counting down.
TATTCCCCTTGTTGTCATGCCAAACCGTTATCTTCTGTAGCTTTCCCAATTCCTGTCTGGTTGTCAGAAGAAAATTGCAGCATGTTCCACGTGTAAAGTTCTACAGAAACAAGCAAACAAACCAAAAAAAAAAACCAAACAAACAAACAAAAACAAAATAGCCAAAAGCTTACTTTATGACGGAACAAATAGTGATGCTCACATTTTCGTTTTTCGAGTAAATGAAAATTTATTTACAGACTGATTCAGATAAAAATTACTACGAGCAAAATTGTAAGAATTATATATTATATTCAAATATCGTTGAAAGGGAAACACAGTCACATTCTCACCTGTCGACATCCATCACTTAGAACTCTGTCACCTGTTGTTGACCCTTCACCTTTAAGATTGAAATAACAGTGAGACGTCAGGAATCGCGACGATCGCACCGCCGTATAGATTGAGAGAAAATACATAAAGGTTTCTCCCTCAAGGTTATCAATAAGAGGAAGGTACTGCCACTGAAAAAGTTATATACCTACTAGTGAAACTGCTTCTAGGATCCTTTGGTAAAATATGCAATGTTAAGCCAATGTTTATTTGATAAACTAGTAATGATAAAATCTTTGCAAGATTATGATATAAAATTTAGAAAATTAATGATCATGCATGAATCGTCTTTTTTTTGTATTCTAAATTCCCGAAAATACATTTTATTCTTAAAAGATGTCTTATTATTGATTAAAGATACAAATATCTACCCGGTAATGGTCCTCTTTATCTGCTCTCCGGAGGAAAACAGTAACAGGTATTGTTATAAGCAGCACACTGACAATCGCAACTAACACATGCGGGGTGCTGGTCAATCGCTCAAGAAAGTTGTCGAAGATTTTATCAAAATCAATTGGACTGGGCGGGATAAATAAAGAGTTGGCAGCAAATGTCCCGAAAAAAGAATTTTTGATCACTACATTTGTCCCTTCTACACTGTACACCTGTCAAAGATATAGGTATATACTCTTACTGGTAGGATTTAAAATGCAGGAAGACACCTTTAAAAAAATCTTCAAGATATGTTACAAAGGAAATGGATGGTCATTTTAAATAATGCCTGCTTTTATTTGTCTTACTTAAAATGTGTAACAGCGCAACTGTTATTTGAGGAAAGACTTTTCAGAAGGTAATGTATGTTTAACTTAATTTTTGGATACAGTTAACTCAAGACATACAGAAAACTGAGCTTCCATGGTGTCAATCAGTGCTACTTTATAAAATCATTTTTTAATGATTTATACTTTAATCGTATAACATTTAAAACAATATAATAGGGTAAAATAGCGAACAAAAGCAGTCCCTTACTTTTGCTTTATTACTTTTACTCCAGTCATCATTCTCAAGGTAGTAAGATTCAAGGTCCAAGATCCGAAACTGGTGGATTTCTAAACATGTGTCAAAAATATATTAAAAAGAGTAAACGTTTCATAAAGGAGAAGGGCAAACAAGGCGTGCATAATGCCTACAGTTTCAAAAGTATAAAAATGAAATATATGAAGATAACGAACAGTATTCAAGCTCAAAAGTCCATTAAACAATACAAAATAGGAGCAGAGCAAACACGGACCTCCAAAACATCAGAGGTGGGATCAGGTGCCATGGAGGAGTGAGCATCCCCTGCCGACCAGTCACACCCGCCGTGTGCTCCTTGTCATGATCGGGAAATAACGGAAAAATCCGTCGACAATTCAGTGTGTAAAAAATGGCCTTACAATTAGTATGAAAAACGTCAGTCAGCATTTGACTCAATGATAAATTGTATTTGCTGACAAGGTCATTGTATCGACCATAGAACTAACGAAATGATGATTTTAAACGAGACTGCTGATATTCTTGTTTCATCAACTTGTTTACCTCGTTTTAGAAATTGTACATACGTAGAGCATGCCCTTGCGTATCGAATCGATCCCGCATGCAGGTGATGAAGGTATATTGCTGCATAAGTAAGGGAAGTTGACGATTGAAAAGTTAAAGTCATCACGTGCATCATAAAGTTTGGTTGTTAGATTACCATTAACGTCTTTTTCAAGTAAAATATCCAAATATGAAACAGATGTGTCAGACTCTGTGGTATCTTTTATCTCAAGCTCACTGCGATATATCGTATCGACATAAGAATGGAAATAACCATTGCTTATTGACAATACGTCGTCGATATATCTAAATTTCGAGTTGAAGGCCACAGCAATTGTTTTCTTCTTTTCACATACAAGATTTTGGACAAATTCTGCTTCATATGTTTACAAAAAAAGGTCTGCTAATAACGGGGCGCAATTGGTACCCATGGGAATTCCACTAGATTGTTGGAAGACCTGGTCTCCAAAAACCACATAGATATTGTCAATCAGAAACTCAAGCATTTTTTTAATGTCAACTCCAAATTCTTGTGTGTACAATCAGAATGTTTTTAACAAAATAATTTTGCAAATGACCAATGGCATGGTAAGTAAATTTACGAGTTCCATTTTTATTGAAAAAGCAGCTGTCAATGATATCAAAAAGCATGGACTTTAATTTATCGTGGGGAATGGTTGTGTATAAAGTTGAAAAGTCGTAAGTTTTTAAGCTGTTGATTTTTTTAAAATCTTGTGATTTCAAATTTTCCAACAGTTCCTTTGAGTTTTTAAGTATCCACATCCGATTTACACCACTTCTCGAATATATTGTTGCATAGTACTTTTGAAGTTTCTCCTTCACTACTGTTAATATCTTAGTGAGGAGTAAAGAAAGAGGCTTGGTTGAACATTTACTGGAACCCGCTATGTGTCTTTGTAAGGATTTTTATGAAGTTTCGGAATCCAATATAGATACTAGTATGGTAATTCAAAATCATTTTGGTTGTTTGGAATATTAAAAATATTCAAAACTGATATATGATTTTGAAGAATTTCTTCCTTAGAAAGGGAACTATGAGTATAAGTTGAATTACCACTTGTAGAATTAAATCCAAGTTTCTCTAAAATGTATTTAATGGACTTTTGCGAGAAGCGCTGAATTTTACAAACGACAACTTACTTTTACACTAGAGCATTATACGGAAGCTCTTTTGCGATATAAACATTAAGCTCAAGAGTTAATTAAACGATGATAAAGGACCATTTCAAAGCAAATATTACGTTGTCTAGGAAGGGATCGGCATCCACCCTACCCTCAACCCCCTCCATTCCCACATTGACCAATTCTTGCTTAGTTTTTCTTCCGATGTTTTTTTTCTTCCTTATTTCATTCCTTCAGAAAAATTAGATTGAAAGGAGGTACTAACCCATTTTGTATCGATGTAGGTCTTTCGCGGCCGAGATTCGAACTCACGACCACCCGATCACGGAGCGAGCGCTCTAGCGACTGAGCTACCGTGAACGGTAAATATTGCTATGAAAGATATGAATGTTGTGTCATAAAAGTTTATTTCTTAGGTATACTGAGTCTTTGCTCCATGTTTTTGTTAACCGAAAAATGTATGTTTTTTCAATACATTAAGGATAAACTTTGAAAAATGGAGCGAAGAACCACTCATATGGAAAAATTGTGTTATAGTATGAAGAAATGATCAGTTTCGCCCTCTTTAATTTTGTATATGCTATTTCATAGACGGATATTTTCAATCTCTGTGAAATTATTTCAAATTGTGGAGATTTTACATAAAATATATTATGTTAATGTTAAATGAAATATGAAGGAAAATTTTGATGAGTGAGATTCTAATTTTTTACGTATTTGTCGCACCGTATTTTTTCTCTATTTGTTTGCTAATCTTCATTATATTTTTGAAAACAAAAGTCGTTTTTCAGGGTTATTTTAATGTTCATTTACCTTCATATTGTGTACATCAAAAACATTAGTTACAAGAATGTATATGCACCAGATACAATTTACTTACGTGAGTTACGCGAAAAATCGTCATCTGAAAAAGGATATTAATATACATGAAACTCTTTTTATCTTTTCTTTTTTTTTTTACTTAAAATGATTATAAAAAACAAACTTGAGAATCATCAAGAGAACTGATATTTTCCCCAGGCCTAAGAGTGTGCTATCATGGCATATCATGCTAAAATTTTGGGAGCTTAAAAGCAATATAAGTTAAAGATTCTTTTATACGACTTATAAGAAGACAAGAGCTCTCATAGACCAATAAATCCACTGTATTGCTTTCAAAAGTGATTATCAAGTTTGGTCATATCATTTACAAGGGTCGTTCAATAAGTAATGCAACATACGGTTTATCATAATAAATGTAGAAGCAATTAATTTTATTTTCTCACAACCGAGAAGTACTACCTAGGTATTTAAAATCTCACAATCACCAAAAACCACATGCTTTTTCCTACTCTCTTCGCAAAGAAATTCATTTTTAAAATTTTTTAAGTAAGCATGATCACCACACTGAGCTGAAAACTGAAAAATAATATCTGCCAAAAAGATGAAAATAAGGGCGTATGTAAAAACTGCGGTTTGTTACAAAAAATTGCTGAAGAACCAATATGAAAGATATGGTTTTGATATCTGGAAAGTCAAGCCTTACATGTAAAACTATACAGTGTTCAGATGGATTAAGAAATCCTAAAATGGAAATGAATTGTTACAAGATTGCAGTTGAACTGGTTGATCAAAATCTGTAGGGACACCAAAAATGTCGTTGCTTTGACCAACTTGGAATCTCTAAATGCCACATTTACAGCGAAAGACATTGCTAAGACACTAAACAATTCATCATCACAGTTTATAGATTTCTGACAAAGGAAATATGAATCTAAAAATATTTCTTTATTAGATGGGTCCTTTATTTCCTTAAAGATGGCTAAGAGGAAACATACGTTAAATGTGCCAGTGGTCTAGTAAAAAAATAAATATTATTACCAAAAGGTATGGTAAACTTGGGTAATTGGTGTTAAAACATTGGTACGTGTTTTACAGCCAAAAAGAAAGAACAATAATAAAAAGTGGAACCAGAGAGAAAGCTGTGGTCTTATTATTGCAAAGAAAAGCAAGAGCTCCATACATTTCTTATACAGTTTTTTTTTTCTTTAGTCCAGAGGTGTGGTAATACATGAACCTATACCAAAAGGAAGGAAATTTAATGGTTGTTTTTATGTTAAAATTGCATTGAGGAAGGATCAATAATTTTTCTGTGAGGGAAGTCCAAACACCGGTCCCGGGGTTAATTTTTTTGTGTCTTACAACGCTGCTTCAAAAACGCATGGAGATGTAAACAAAATTTATAAGAAAATAACGTTTACAGAGCTTAGCCATCCTCCTCATTCGCTAAATATCAGTCATTGTGAGATTTTTTTTAATTCCGAAAACTCAAGAAAACAATCATAAGATGACTAAATTTTAATGTATGTCATTGAGAGAGCTATTCATCGGTGTCTTTTGGGCGTCCCTAAAGATGAGCATGCTGAGGCCATGGATATAAAAGCTTTAGACATGTATTAAGGTTAACAGGCGAAAATTTGAATAATTAAAAATAGAAAGAAACTGCTACTTGTGCTTTTCTTATTTTTAGATCGCATTTTGCATTATTTATTGAAAGACCCTCGAGCTCGTAAAGATCATAAGTCTAGAATGTTTAAATAAATGTTTAATTAAGGAATAACTGTCTTATTTTTTGGATTCATGATGTGATCAATCGAGTGGCTTGCGTGATAATTTGCATAAACGCCGAAGGCGTTTATGCATAAAATTATCACGCAAGCCAATCGATTGATCATCGTCATGAATCCAAAAAATCTGACAGTTATTCCTTATATTTACATGCTCCTGATTCTGCAAATTCCCGTGCTAATAGCCCCGCTTCTGTCTCTATTTGTCCCGCCCCGCACGTGATTTTTTTTTAACCGCGCCTATCGATGAACCAGTAGATTTATGTAGAAATAAAGTATTTTTACAATTTGTAATTTTATCTCGGACAAAGACATTGGAAATGTAAATATTTATACATTCTTACCTTGACACTTCACAGTCATCAATAAAGGTGGTATAAACCCTCCATCAATAAACTCGGTGTTATAAATTGTAATTTGAAGTTCTCTGTCTTTGTAGAATAAAGGTAGATTCCAGGGACTCTGGCTGATAATCTTGTTGTCACCTCGGGTGACCACCTTAATATTATAGGTGGCACTTGAGGGATATCCCGTCCAGCCAAACAGTCCATACAGAGTACAGTCATACCGACTTTTCAGCTTTATGTCGACAACCATTGCCTCTACCGATAAATTTGTATGTGCCACTAGCTTCCAGTCATCCCCGTTGTGTGTCATGTCTATCCATTCAGTGGTTCTAGATAAGACCTGGTAAGTATTGGATATGTTTAGTGTAAGTTTCTTTTCAGTGAACAATAAATTTATATAATAGTTTTGGATTGTTCATCTATCTGTCTGAGTAGCATTTTGAGAAGTCATTTTTCTTGGAGTAACCACGTGCATGCTTTTAATGATAGAACACACACAGAGAGAGAGAGAGAGAGAGACAAATGCAAGTCAATCAAAATGAATCAAAGCCGTTAACGTAGCGCACCTGACTGAGGTCCATTGTAGTGGTTAACTGATCCTGTAGATCATACAATCTGACGTCATTTCCTCTTCTGTCAGTGATTACAATTCTCACAACAGAGGAGGTAATGTTTGCAGCATTCGTAGAATATTTGTATGGATTATTTTTGTATGTCAGTACCTGATATATATAAGAGAAGAAAATGGCTCTTTCTGAATCATAAATACTTACATGTATATTTAGATGAAATTACTACTTGAATTTTCATTGCATCAACAGATATTTGTATTTAGAGATTTGACTTGCATTGATGGCTATCAGATTATAACCAATATGGGATTGGAGGGTACCCCAATAGGGTAATTCCAGTGATCCGTATCGTGCTGTATAGACGAATGGTGCGTTTGTTCCAGTAGTTTTTATGACAGTTAAGGATAATATTGGATCATCTGGACGCTCATCGATGCTAACGAAATCACCTTCTCCAAAAGCAGAGCCCAGGTATAAGTTTGTCACTTTCACTAGGTTAGCCTCAGTTCTTTCGATTAAATAGGTGCACTTAAAAACATTAAGTATATAACCTAATGAAGAATTTCCTCTGTATTAACATATCAAGCCAACTTTGCCTTTATCAAAATATTTGAATTATCCCTTCAAAAGGTATTTTTTTACAATTGATTTCAAAAATTTTACGAAGAATACAGAAAGCCAACGGTGATGTGTCTTACAATTATCAAAGTTAATAGCTCTTACTAAAGTCTAGAATGTTGACCAATGCTGTATGTTATTTGTAAATGTACATTATAGTAAGATTAACCATGCTAATGATGAAAAAAATTGAAATCTGACAAATCCTTTAAACAATTCCTACAGACAATATGTATTTGAAAAAAAATGAATGATGGTGTAAGCTTGCATTTTCCGTCGTGTTTTTACAATCCACTACAGGTGTGTGTATCTGGCATCCCTCTGCATCCAGAACAGATATAACAAAACTTATACTGGCTGCCATTTCTACGATAAAGAAATTATATTCCACTACATAATTGACCCTATATTGACTACAGTTCAAGTTCATAACAATCGTGCATTTGGAAGAACCCTTCTTGATTTCTAAATTACTGTTTTGTTTATTTTTCTTTTGATATTTGCCTTTCAGAAACTGTTATTTATTACAGACAAGTCAATACTTATTGTGAATTATGTACATGTAGCAGTACACGCTTTACCAATCCATACTGCCATTTTTTAAAAATTAGTAGGCCTACCTCTCGTTAGGGGTAACAGGTCCTCATATTGAATGCTTTGATATTTCTCATCCATTTGCTCAACAACTAAGGTACCAATACAGGCTAAATAATACTAATAATTTAAAAAAGAGTTATTTATTTATACGTATTAAATTATATATTATAAAATACTAAGTATAATTTTTATATCTATCATATTTTAAGTAATTCATGAACCAGTTTTACAAGGTTTACAAGTACATGCATAGATAGATTAAAATATGTAATATTTAAGCACTAAAATCAAATGTAATGAAATACTTGCAATAGACGTTGACAGCTGATAATTATTTGCCAGATGATCCCGAATTATTTCATGGGCATTTTTCATGTAGTTTTCAGCTTGTGTCAGAGTAAAATTATCATTGGCCACTGACTGCTTTAGGGGTATCATAGCATCTGAAGTATTTTTTGTAAATCAGAATCAATTAAATTTTCTTTTTTATATTTCTCTCTCAAATAATTTAGTATTTTTGCGAAAGAATACATTTTTATGAAAAGGAGTTCTTTATGATATACGTAATGATACAAAGAAACCATCTCCTCACAAATTGATTTCAGTAAATTTGAGAAAGTAATTATAAAGGCAAAAATATATACATTTCGAAAGAGAATAATAATTATATTTTATACAGTTTTCAGACTTTATATTGCTAAGTAAATCAATGAGTTCTTACTACTCGTACAGTGTCCATCATAAAAGCCTATAGTACAGACACAGTATATACTGTAATGACACGTGCCTCCATAGGAACAAGGACAAGGTGTTCCGATCTGTGAAAGGCTCAATACTATGGTCATTACAGCTGTTGAAAAATAATGTAAGTACTTTAAAAGATATGAATCCTTTCATAAAATGAGATAAATTTAATGAATATCAGCAAAAATCAAACAGGTACATATTGTACATAATTATAATTTATTAATGAGTAACAAAAGGCTTATACATATTAGCCTACATGGACCAGTAACCTGAATAAAATACATTGTACTATATTCTGGACTAAATTCATAAACCATTACAAGTCAGTCGGTGTGTTAAACTGAAATTCTAATGAACTTCTTTCTACGTAAAGCTGTAGAAATGAAATACAATGTACTAGTATATTTTATTTTTAGCCCTCCACTATAAATGAACATATCAAGCTCACAGTTTAACATACATAAGAATATTCCGTCTCTTACCCAAGTGAAGAAGAAGAAAAAACATTCGTAAATATTGCAGATATTCAAACAAGAAGTGTGTCAGGACCCCATACCTTTTTACATAAAGAATCTCTCATGGGTTGAATATGATTTTATCCAACGAGTTGCGCTTTTTTATCCCTGAACCTTTGCAGGTTGGATAAAAATCATATATCCAACCACACACCATGAGGGCTTCTTTTCATCACGTTTTGGTTTTGTGTTTGATAGGCATATTAATAAATAAAGTAGTAAAAAAAGCATAAAAGATCGAAGGAAAATCGCTGTGAAATATTTCAATGGGAAGTGGTCGCGATTTAGAATAGATGTTATACTTTGTAGATACAGTGTATCATACCAACTATCCTAAACGTGGACACCATGCCGTGTTCTGAAATTAAAACAAAGGATTTTATAGTTCTGCCATTTATAAAACCCGCCAATCACACCAACAGAATAAACGTGAAACAGTCTGATTTTGTATTTGTTTATTCCATTGTGAATTTTAAAAAATATCATATCAGACGAAAACTGTCAAAATATTTCATATACTAGTAATTAATATGAAAAACATCTACATTAATCATGTATATTATATCATCGAACAGTATTTCATACCTCCTTCTAACAATTCAAACACAGCTTTCGAATCCAGCAATGAAAGGTCCCACCGTTTTAAACCATACTCCGGATTTTTATAAATAGCTCTCTCCTACCCGTGGCTGCTTAAAGTCTCGTAATCTTTTATAATCACGCCTCTGATGTGGGACGTCTGTTAAACCAATAAAAACTGTTTCTATTCGTATTGCAATTAACAATATACAATAAATATGTGAACTGTGATTGGGTATTGAAAGTTTGCGTCAAAGTTCATGCTTTACTCGTATGGTCAATATTTTTTAATGGACTAAGAAATATAACCACGGCCAAAATGGGAGAGGATCGCATATTTTGGCCTCTTTTTTGCGGCCATGTGTAAATCTGGGAAAGTTTGAAAGTGTCGAATGTACTGTTATGTTTAAACTATTTATTGTAAAATATTACATTAAGATAGAACGTCAAACAGCTACATATAACTTTACACCGAAAGCTTTTAACAGGTTATTTGTTTTGTTTAAATTTATTTGACATACACTCTATATTGAGTAAATGTTTCTAATGACTTTATTTAAGCGATATTTTTTTATGATGTAATTTTTTTTTTTAGATAATGCAATGTTTTGACATAACATTTCATCAAACAATATCATCTTATTTATTTTCCATTTCTCACCTTTTAAGGAAATCGAATCAGAAGTTGTAATTTGTTTACAAGAATTTTATTGTGTGAATTGATTTCCTGTCCATACCAAACTAGCAATGAATAGGCCGTTACAACAGTAATGGCTATAAAATTTAGTATATGTAATCTGTGTTTATATGCCGGTTATGCTTTATATGTTTTAATACATTATTCTCTGCACGAGAGAAGTATTTTTGTAACCTTACATATAATTAAAATAGATGGGCTTCTTACAGGCACTTAGCTACACCTAATTAATTGGGAATTTTAAAATAAATGTAACATGTATGTTCAGTGAATTCAAAGAGGTGTGTAAAGCACAAACTCTTGTTTCTGTAATAATTTTTTTACCCATAGTATAATGATAAGACAAGATATCCAACTCCGAATTACATAGAGTACCCCTTCCCAAGAATCGTAGTCATTTACACTTTTGTCTTCTACGATAATTTATGCAACTACCATGCATGTATGCTTGTCTTTATTTCCTTTATCTCCGAAAACAGCGTCAAAACTCTGTTCTGCTATATTTTAGGAATGACTCTAATTCTTGGCCAAATTATTCGAGTATAACCTGGTTTGGGTCAGTTTACGCTTTATAATCCGCGAAGCGGATTATAAAACAGCGTAAACTGACCCAAACCAGGTTATACTCGAATAATTTGGCCAAGAATTAGAGTCATTCCTTATAATTTAATTTTAAAATCATTAAATAACTAGGGGTTTAAAATTTCGTTGCTTTTCATTAGTTCAAATTTGCCGCTCAATAATACAACTTTAGTAATGGAAGTGATGGGAAGGGAGGGGAGGTAAAAACTGATACATAGGCCTAGCAGCCATGTTGTTTGTTTGCATGTGGTAAGATCGAATTGTTGTTTGAAGTTAAAGGTACATTTATTAAATCTGGAATTTTCCATGAATCCCGAGGACTGGAAATGAGAGGATTGTATGGATACAGATGATTCAGCTGGTTGTCGGGGGGGGGGGGGGTGTCCCCATACCAAACCAGGTTATACAGAAATAATTTGTGTTCCTTTTTGGATATTAACCAATCAGAGGCTAGAATACAAACGAAATTAAATTATTTTGATATAGACCATGATTTAATAAATCTTATATATATATATATATATATATATATATATATATATATATATATATATATATATATATATATATATATATATAAAGCAATACACACCATTGAGCGTCAAAAATATGGTTTTGATTTTTTTTAATTAACCATTCGTGGAAACACGCTATGTTTTCTTTTATATGCAACACTGCTAGGTGTATGCTAAAATATTCACATTTAGACCATATTTGAGTACATTTTTTTATTTTCGAAACCATGTATATTATACACCGTACCAATTTTGATGCACCAGATGCGTATTTCAACAAATTATGTCTCTTCAGTGATGCTCAAGCCGAAACGTTGGAAATCCAAAATATTTAAATAATAAAGACTTAGAAGAGCTGAAAAATGTGCCTAAGACTGAAGCCAAATGCGTCGAAGGATTAGAGCTATGCAAGAGGGAGATAATCCTTAATTTTGAAATAAATTCTAAATTCTACCACAGCAATTAATTATATATCCGTATTTTCAAGCTAGTACCGAAGTACTAGATTACGGGGTTGTAGAGACCCTCTGTGACTAACAGTCAACTAGCAGATGCCTCGACCTTAGGATCATAATGTAAATAACATACCGTTTCAATTTTGATGCACCAGATGCGCATTTCAACAATAATGTCTCTTCAGTGATGCTCAAGCCGAAACGTTGGAAATCCAAAATATTTAAATAATAAAGACTTAGAAGAGCTGAAAAGGGTGCCTAAAACTGGAGCCAAATACGTCGAAGGATTAGAGCTATGCATGAGAGAGATAATCCTTAATTTTGAAATAAATTCTAAATTTTACCACAGCAATTAAATATATATCCGTATTTTCAAGCTAGTACCGAAGTACTAAATTACGGAGGTGTAGAGACCCTCGGTGACTTACAGTCAACCAGCAGATGCCTCGACCCAGACCAGGGATCATAATGTAAATAATATACCGTTCCAATTTTGATGCACCAGATGCGCATTTCAACAATAATGTCTCTTCAGTGATGCTCAAGCCAAAACGTTGGAATCTAAAATATTTCAATAAGAAAGACTTGGAAGAGCTGAAAAAAAGGTGCCAAATACGTCGAAGGATCAGAGCTATGAATTAACAATATGCGATCATTTACGAGCGTCATCAGTATATTTTGTTTGTTTTCTGTTGTTTAACGTCCCTCTTGAGAATTTTTCACTCATATGGAGACGCCAACATTTTACTCGGCACTCAGGGCCATTGAGCAGTGAAGGATCTATTTCGTGCCAGCACCTACTGTGACACGGGACTTCGGTTTATACGGTCTCATCCGAAGGACTCCAGGGAATGTGGAATTTCTCCAAGTCCCGCAGTGGGATTCCAATCCGCGAAGTAAGGATCAACTCCTTACACCGCAACTCAAAGGCGAACGCTCCAACCATTGCGCCATACGAGCTACCGTCATCATTATAAACACTTCCTATACACAGGGTGCACAATCCAGTCTAACGTTACCCTAGATTTAAAATAACGTCCCGAAAAGGGATTTTCTATTTTCAACAAAGAACAGTAGTTCTTCACTTCTTGTAATGTCTCTCAATCATACACACGGCTCAAAATTCATATACAAATCAATGATTTAGATATATGGCAATAATTTCCAATTGTTTGAATAATTGGTTTGTCTCTGCAGTCGTTTCAACCATATTAAAACATACTCTTATGATTGGATGCTGTTCCATTCAGATGCCCGATGTCGCTTTTTCGGTCAATTTTTGAAACGTATTTCTTGTAGTTTATCCCCCAATATTTTCACTATCTGTCCAATTAGTGATACAAAAAATCAGAAAATGCTGCTAACTTTGAAAAAAATTTAATCTTTATCAAGTTTTGGCTTGTTTTATGAAGAAAAAAAATCATTTTAATCCGAAAACTTTATTTCAAAGTTTGTCAAGACATTTTAACCTTAGGTCGTGCGCACTAGTCCAAGCTGCGACTTTAAAAGACCGCGATATCTACAACTTTTCTACACTTCAAAATTCATCTTTCTTTCTCTTATTCCAAGTCTTTTTTTAATTCTTTTGAACAAGATTTTATATAACACGGGACCAAGTACATGTATTAAAACAAAGACAGATTAGTTTGTAGAAGCCTAGATTTCAGATGAGATATAATTTGATCAAGAATTTGGGAAAAAAAATGAAAAAAAAAATCACTCTAAAGTATTGTTTGACAGTGTCTGTTGCAACAATTGGCCTCTGGTGTTTTTGTTGGCAGCTGATGATATTTACGGTTAGGGCTCAGGATCCAGAAATTCGTCAATAACAAGGTGGTCGGACAAACTCTAAATAAAGATGCATTTTATACTCTGCGTTTTCCGATAACTGAATTTTTTTAAAAATTTTTTTGTTTGTAAAAACAGTTGCACTCTATAAATTAAACATAAAAGAGTTCAACCCTTAAAATTATTCGTATCAAAACCATGGTTAATAGTCCCGATAAAAAAAGGGAATATTTCACAAGCAAATGTAACTTAGGGAATAACAGTTTGAATTTGAGGCATTGTTTACAATTCATTCAAAAAGGCTTATTAAAATCTCTGAAGGAAATTTTCGCAACTTTTCAAATTATTTAACGAACTCACATACAGCAGATTTATTGGGGGAAAAAACATTGTCATTGAATTATTGTTTTAGCAGTGCCACTTAAAGTAGTGGGGGGGGGGGGGGTTTACAGTCTGCCCCTGCTGTGGCAAAATTACCTTTAGATAATTAATATCCAGCTATGTATGAAACCAAAAAGGGTAATGAAAGTTTTATATTTTGATAATTTAATTTAAATCATACATTAATAAAATGAGTATTGCTTTTTCTTTATAAGCTTAAAAATTATATTTAAAGTAATATACGTTATATTATTGATGCAATACACGCTAGCTGTAGATACTTGTATGTCACTTTTTTATAAATGTAAAATTTAGTGATTACTTTCAAATATTTTGGTAAATCTCTGAGAGACATCCAGATTAGCAAATATTTTATTGAACATACAAATATTTTTTTTTTCATTAAAAAAATATACATGTATGTTATCGCATTTATTCAAAAGTTATGCGTGGTTTTACGTCTAAATTATAGAAAATTGACCTTTTAGCACTTAGACTCATTTTTTGAAAGAATGTCATTTCCAAGTAATGAAAATTGTTTAAAAAAAAGAACAGAATAAAAAGAATCAGCATCTCTTTTTAATATAATGAATTGTAAATACATTTTTCAATATTTTTTCACGAAAACCAAGTACTGCCAAAGACTCAAGTTTAACAAGACAGTAAAGCAACTTTACACAAATCGAAACGTAATTATTTGATTCCTGTACATGCATCTCTTCAGAATTCTAAGACACGGAGCAATTTTTTTTCTATCAATATTTTAAAAGCAGATTTTTTCCCGATAATTTTGGGAAAAAACATTACATCAAAATCTGAAAAACAATTTGGAAAATGTTTTTAATATAGGGAAAGGTAAAAATTGTGCATGATAGTAGCAATTAGGGTTTACAATATGGCTTCACCTTAAGATAACAACTCAGAAGATAAAGTTATGGTCTTAATATATTTTCAATTCACGAAAGAACTATATATGGTTAAGATATATTTCTGCCCCCATAAAAGTCAATATAATCTTGAAAATCTCTAGAAACATACACACATGTATATATCGTATGAAAAATCTTATTTACCAGCATAAATAAAATATAGTTTTGAAAAAGATTGTTGGCATTTCCTGTTCCAGAGACATCAGAGACTATTTGAATTTTCCTTTATTTTTAAAGAAGAGGACAAAATAGACAAAATTTATTTAATTTTGACCATAGAATTTACAGAGCGCAAGCGTCCTCCAGTACAATATTAACATATATTCCATTAGTATTATTATTGTACACATTATATCAGAAGATCGAGCTAGAACAGACCTGCAGTCGATGAATTGGCTTAAAAACACTTTTTCTCTTAAAATGATCGATGCTTCGCATTTACGTCATGTTCTTGTCGTCCTATCTAACTTATGGCGTCATGGCTGATGATAAAAGGTAATGCCTTGAAGTCTGCAGATATTCCTTCGTTTTACAACATAATTATAAATTTCTCCATCAAAGTTTGATTAAGGAAATGAAACTAGAACACGTATACTTAGTATTTGATACAATCATGGCAAAAAAGAGAACTTCTAGAATGATACATGTTCATTACTTTACAAAGACCATGACGTTGGCTTGATCAGAAGGTTGTGGGTTCACGCCCTGGCCGCGACAGACCTATATCGATAAAATAGGAAGCAGGTGTTCTTTCGCCAAGTGCTTGGCGATTTGAAGTGAAAGTTGCGGGTCTTTCGGATGAGACCCTAAAAATAAATGTTCATGACAGCTCAAGGACCCCGATAATTAGTGCCGAGTAAAGATCCTTCACTGGTATTTGGCGAATTTTCTGTATGAGTGAACATTTCTCGAATAGGAGGAAAACAACATACATTAAAAAAAACAATCATTACTTTATATCCATTAAGCTTTAAAATGTTGATCTAAATCATATTTACAGTAAAAGAGTATCCTTAATCATGTACATATGAAATAGAAGTCATCCTTACTACTTTAAATAATTGAAATAAGAATATACATGGAGTGTAATCCATCTGCTCTAAACAAAAATGCAATGTAAATTTTGCTGATTATAACCATATACTTCTGACCAAATATATGTATCTTTCTTATGCCCTTGAAGCATGACCAACATCCAAGGTGTTAAGGTGCTGAACTAAATGTCACTATATATTCTTATAAATACAACCTATCAAGTCAAATGCTGACTGACGTTTTTCATTACTTATCATATGGCCATTATTTACTCGCAAAATTGTCTACGGATTTCCCCCCAATCATTACAAGGAGCACACGACTGGTGTGACCGGTCGGCAGGGGATGCTCACTCCTCCATGACACCTTATCCCACCTCTGATGTTTTTGGAGGTCCCTATTTGCTTTGTACCCGATTTGTATTGTTTGAATGGACCTTGAGCTTGAGCACTGTTCGTTATCTCCATATTTCAATCACATACAAAACACTTCTTATACAATAGTGTGTAAATCAAATTTTGCTTATATTAATTTTGCAAATATAAGATTTGCAAAAAAAGGTTTGGCAGATGTGGCCCTAAGAAAATGGCTATGAATTAATTGTAAATAGGAATATTTTAAAAATCATTCATTAACGTGACTGCTGTTAGGGTGAAATTGTCAATCAAATACCAAAACCATCCCTTAAATCCTTTCTAAAACACTGTGTGTAATATTGAATTATCTGTAGTATATTGGGTTTAGTAGTATTGATGTTAAAATAGGTTTAAAAGCTTTTTAAAAAGTAAATAGTACGTGACTCTTGTTATTCTTTGCAAAAAATTCGATTCTCATACACGAGCATGTTTCATTTTTACTACGATGATTATTTTTATCAATTTTATTTTATAAATGTTTTTGTAAGAAATAATAATTTCACTGTAGAATTAAAAGTGAAACGTTACGTGAACTCACAGAAAATAAGGAAATAAAAAATATTAAAACAATGGACTAAAACAGAAACCATTCATTCGAAACTGATTTTCATTCAGAATATAGAAGTCAATGGAGTTCAGAAGCTGATTCCAACACGCGGGAGATTCCCGAACGCAATGAAAGTGATTATGGATTTATACGTATGTAAATATCCTGAGAGTATACTTACGAGGGGTTATCAAAAAGTTCGTGGACTAGCGTCATAAAATTAAAACCGCTTTAGGTACATCAATGAATTTTTACACATTTAGTTAGCATCATCTTTTCTATCTATAGAATAAATCATAAATCATGATTTTTATTTTTTAATAAATTGTTAGTGTTTTTGTAAGCAAAGGTATGTCCAGGTGGCGCAACCTCTAATATGACGTTTTTTTTTCTACCTGAGTGTAACTGAGAAAAACTCTTTAGATATATTAGTATTTGTCATCAAAAAATCTCGTTAATTCAGGCATGAAGTACGACACATTTGTTCAGTAAAATTTGCAATTTTTACCCCATTCTGTAATTTCTATGAAATTTTATCGTAAATTTTATATGGAGTGTCCAAACAATTATGGGCTTGAAAATAACGTCAAGAAGGGGGAGGGGTTTCTTTTTCAAACACTCTTTAGAGTTTCGCTCCTGGAAAAACTGGTATTGACCTAAGGAATGTTTCTGGCTACAGAAAAATAAAATACATCCAGAGTACTTGTTTTTTAATGCCCAAAAAGATTCAGAGAGATGAAATATGCACAGTTAGTGTCGATTTGTAGTCAGGGTGTCAAAGGTCAGTCACGTCAAAAAGTGACGTTGATCATGTGTGGTAGAAATTGAACTCCAACAAGCTAAGTATTCTGGCATAATCAAGTGAGGATCTTTCCTCATATAAAGATCCATTTACAATATTTTATGTATTGAAAACAGCTGCTCATGACATTGTAAATTCAGATAAATAAGACGGGTTTAAGTCCTTACTTAACTCCAGGTAATCTCATCAAGATAAGTGTATGAGGTAGAGAGAGCGGACATTAATTAAGAAACAATGACGTTAAGCGGACGTCATGACACTAAACGGCGACAGCGCTGGGTGATCACATAAAGTCTTTTTAAGTTTAGAATAATTTGGCAAATTATCAACGTATCAAGCTAAAATTTTCAACATTTCTTAAACTTTTGTTGTTTTATGTTCCGCATAAATTTTGTAAGCAAAGACTACATACATGTATTATTAATTTTATCGCGACAGTCCACGAACTTTTTGATAACCCCTCGTAAAAGCCCTAGTAAAGGTACATCTAGAAAAGTTAGCTTTTGCAAATATATGAAAGAGCTCTCACAATTCTGTTCACGCTTAAGTTGTTGTCCCCCGCTTTCACTGAAAGTGGGGGATATTAATTTGGGTCTGTCTGTCCCTCCGTCCGTCTGTATTTCTGTCTGTCTGTAACACTTTCGTTTCCGCGCGATATCTCGAGAACCCTTTGAGCTTTCGCAATGAAATTTTGCATAGCAACTCCCTATCACCTAAAGAAGAACTGTATTGATTTTGAGGTCAAAAGGTCGAAGGTCAAGGTCATAACTTCATAAATTCTGTCTGTTTTAACACTTTCGTTTCCGCGCGATATCTCGCGAATTCTTTGAGCTTTTCTAATGAAATTTTACATGACAACACCCTGTGGCCTAAGGAAGACCTCTATAGATTTTGAGGTCAAAAGGTCAAAGTTCAAGGTCATAAATTCCGTCTGTGTGTAACACTTTCGTTTCCGGGCCATATCTCAAGAAGCTTTTGAGCTTTTGCAATGAAATTTTATACCATAACTCCCTATAGCCTCTCTCGCCCCTCTCGAAGTGTCCCACCCCTAGACAGAAAATGATAAATATCCTACAGACCCGGTTTAACGATAGAATGCGTTTCGTGTATTGTCAATGAAGCAAGAAGAAAATACGGGAGATAACTCTAACTCAGTTCATTTACTATGAAAAATCCCGAGAGTTCTGAATGTCAACATGGTGTGTAAATTTGAAGCGAGTAAAAAACGTTGGTGAAAAAGTGTTGAATTCTTTCATAATATGGATAAAATTTTTAGATGAAAGGTATTTTCAGTCTCAAAAAGGTTTGTTATGATTAATTTAACTGTTATTTTCAATGCAACTTCATTAATTTTCTCCAAAATCGTTTCGGAGCGATTCTGCAATTTTCTGCTTCATTACGGGTATATGGGGGGCATTCTCACTGTGGTGAGGGTCATCCCGAGACACAGTTAGATTATTCTAACTACGCACCCCGTTTTTTATTTTATTTATTTATTGTATTAAAAGTCGTTTAGCACAGGGGCATGTGGAGTGTTATTACGTATAATACAGGTTATCGGCGGACTTTATCTGTTTATATTCTAATTACATACACATGTATATTACATGTAGAACTGTTTAGTAAAGGCTAAGTTAGACACCATGTATTGATTAAAATTTTGACAATATCGAACGTGAAAATAAACATTATATGTGACTTAATGTTTGCATTTAATTTATTGAATATTCAAGTGTCTCTGTGGTCTAGTGGTATGATGCTCGCTAAGCAAGCGAGAGGCCCGGGTTCAATCCCCGGACGATTCTTTTTTTTTTTTTTAAAAATGTTTTTTTTTTTTTTTTTTTTTTTTTTTTTTCTTTTTTTTTGGATTTACTAAATGATACTATTCAACATGTGAAATGAAAAAGTTATGATGTCTGGCGTGTACATGTACAAACTCATAAAATCATTATTAAAGTGTGATAAATATTATTAAAAAGAATCTTCTATGTACACATATTAAAGAATAAGCAATCAAATCTTTATATCCATATTGCCTTTTTTTAAATTTAAATTTGCTTCAATATACATGTATACATTTAATAATTCTACAAATACAGGGGGGCAGTGTGACCCCCCCTCCCGAACTGCGCATGCTCTTCTTTTTTCCCTAAGCGGGGGACAAAAATTCTCTAAATTAGCTTGTTAATCATACTTTCTAAAGCTATAAATTTTAAACCAGCACACAATTCGACTACTATTTTTACATTAGTTGTTAATCGTACTTCTTAAACTATTTATGTAAACCAACAAATATTTCGACAGCTATTTTTGATTAAAAATAAGATAAAAACTTTGGGATCTTTTGCTATTTCCACCTATTTTGACCTAATGACAATGCCACTTCGATCACAAGATTAAGCATTTGCAAGAGTATTAGGTTACTTTAACAACACATCTAGATGGACTGCAGGTTTTCAGTGTTACAAATGCGGAATATACAAATTCTGTTCCTTTAAATTTTATTGAAATATTCAGAATTCTTTTCATGTGGTCTTGATGCGCAGGAATCGGTACACGTAGCTCTGAAAATAGACAGTTTATTTCTTCTTCGACATTTACTGGCATTTTATCATTGGAAGAACTAACTTGCCTAAGATTCAGAACACCACCTTTCAGTTTCTCTCTGATGTAAAATTTGTGAAGAACCTTTTCACCAATTTTTATTGGTTGACCTTTCTTAGTCACAGAATAGAAATTTCCTTCGTAGATTTTGTTGATTGGAGAAATTTCAGGAGTCAATTGAATACCATACCACATTTTACTTATTCTCGAGGAAATGACGGCTGGATTGTGTCCAAAAATGACAGCGCCCTTAACTACAGCCAAATCGGATTCAGGTGGACAGACCAAACGAAGTGATGGGTACGTTTGCTTTATAACCTGTCTGATTTCCTTACAACCTGCATAACCACCAACCAGCAGTATGGAGTGAATTTCATCGGTAACAACCTCACGAAGGCATTTCAGAATGCTCGACACTGACGATGAAAAGAACTCTTGGAAAAGTGTTATGGGGAATTTCAGCTTGTCTCGAACCAGAGATACATTATATTTGCTTAATTTCTCGGATTTCATTTTCGAAGCGATAATTGATGGTATTTGAAGCATAACGTATTGCGACTTTTGCGAATCAACTTGTCTTTTCTTTATCTCGAAGCTCCTCCACAAGTCGTGCATTTCTGTTCGATAGGATTTACTAAGAGTCTCGAAATTGCAGTCAAGAACATTTCGTATGAAGTCCCAAAAACACTTATCAACGTATGTTCCTCCACAGTCACTTCCTCTACAGCACTTGAGTTCCCGGATCATACCACTTGGGAGAACTTCATTAGTTGTAATATCTACTGTACCACCTGTTATAATAAACCAGAAGTCTCTGTAGCTCTACTGGTCTGTACATATACATGTAACAAAGAAAAAGTAGCACTTGGATTTGAAACTTTCCAACATGCAGCAATAAATAAAATTATGTATCTTAATATAGTCTACTTGTGTGCCAAGTTAAATTGAAATCAGATCAAAACTGTAGGAGGAGTAGCGTTTTAAAAGAAACTCACAGAAATTTTTATTTTTAGTAACCATGGCAACATCGTTCACCCAAATCAAAAACTGATGCTCTGAATTATGTATCTTTGTGTAGTCTACTTGTGTGACAAGTTATATTGAGATCAGATCAAAACTGTAGGAGGAGTAGCGTTTTAAAGGAATTTCACAGAAATTTTTATTTTCAGTAACCATGGCAACACTGCTCATCGAAATCAAAAACCGATGCATTAAATTATGTATCTTAGTGTAGTCTACTTGTATGCCAAATTATATTGAAATCAGACCAAAATTGTGGGAGGAGTAGCATTTTTAAGGAATTTCACAGAAATTTCTATTTTTAGTAACCATGGCAACATCGTTCATGGAAGTCAAAAACTGACGCACTAAATTATGTATCTTATTGTAGTCTACTTATGTGCCAAGTTGTACTGAAATCAGACCAAAACTGTAGGAGGAGTAGCGTTTTAAAGGAATTTCACAGAAATTTCTATTTTTAGTAACCATGGCAACACCGCTCATCCAAATCAAAAACTGATGCACTAAATTACGTATCTTAGTGTAGTCTACTTGTGTGCCAAGTTATATTGAAATCAGACCAGAACTGTAGGAGGAGTAGCATTTTGAAAAATTGTTTACAGACAGACGGACAGACAGACGGACGCCGGACACCTTACTATCGCATAAGCTCTTCTGGTCTCTGACCCGTAGAGCTAAAAAGCAAATATAAGCAGTTTGAAAACAAAGGAAATGCATCGTGTGTTATAACTGCTATGCTGGGTTTTGTTTGTTTGTATGTTGTTTAACGTCCCTCTCGAGAATTTTTCACTCATATGGAGACGCCACCACTTGCCGGTGGAGAGCTGCAAACTTTATCCTATACTCGGCACTTACAGCCATTGAGCAGTGAGGGGTCTTTTTCGTGCCAGCACCTACTGCGACACGGGACCTCGGTTTATACGGTCGCATCCGAAGGACCGGTCCCCACGTCCCACAGTGGGATTCGAACCCGCGACGTAAGGATCAACTCCTTACTTCGCGACTCTAGAGCAGACGCTCTAACCACTGCGCCACGCGGGCGACGCTATGCTGGGTAAAACAGTAGTATGAAACCTTCGCAGTACAATACTTAAGATAAAAAATACATTCTATACAAGGATTGTCGGGGTTTTTTTTAGTTCTTTACTAATATCGAACAAATATAATATGGTAGATGACTATATATTGCATACGATTACATTGTCTATTTAAACTAGTCACTTGATGTGCCAGTCAAGTAGCAAAATACTTACACTATTGAGGGTCATCTATGAATTTCAATATTGCAAGGGCATAACCAAGTTAAAAATTAAACAGTTATTAGGTCTTTATCACATTTACTCTGTCCCTTTGAAAGTTTTAAATGGTCTATTTTAAAAGGTCAAGGAAAGTCCATTTTCGATTCTTCGACACCAGAATACTATCTTGGATCTGAGATAATGGATATTGTAAATCATTCGCTAGAGACTACTGCTCAACCAACCTGTCTGTTCCTTAAACTTTAATTGGTCAAAAAAGTCTACACATTACACATTGTATTTCTTACAAACATACTATGACTATTGCTTCCAAACTTTTTAATTACAAAAAATATCTACAGTGCCTACATATTGAACATCGAAACATAATCCTGCTACGTGATCGTATCCTACTTCAGGTTTTAACTATAGTCTTGCTAGACACATCATTACTGGTGATCTATGTATAGTTAATAATGAAGACCTTAAATCCCTTATTTAAAAAGGGCCAGATTTAGGGAACCATGTTTTTTTAACTGGCGTCAAAATCTAAAAATATCATGAAATGGCGAGGGGCAAAACATGAAAAAGAAGACAATGACACTTTGTCAGAATGGATTAAAACTATCAGCTGGATGTTAAAATCTCGTATTAATTAAGCGACCGCGGAGCAATATCAAAACCATCTAATATTCTTCTGTTTTAATAATTCAGAATTGAAGAAATGAATTGGATACATCACACGATCAATATGTACTGGTTTTTGTGTGTAAAGACAGCTTATTGTATTTATTGTATTTTAGAGGAACTTGGATCTAATCTGCAAGTGGTAATCCAACTTATCTTTCTTTACTCCTCACTAAATTATAAACAGCAATAGAGGGGAAACTTCAGGAGTACTGTACAACAATATATTCGAGAAGTGGTGCAATTGTTTGTTTGTTTTGTTTTTTTTTTTTATTGTTTAACGTCCCTCTCGAGAATTTTTCACTCATATAGAGACGCCACCACATGCCGGTGGAGAGCTGCAAATTTTGACCTATGCTCAGCACTTAGGGCCATTGAGCAGTGAGGGATCTTTTTCGTGCCAGCACCTACTGCGACACGGGACCTCGGTTTATACGGTCTCATCCGAAGGACCGGTCTCCACGTACCACAGTGGGATTCGAAACCGCGACGTAAGGATCAACTCCTTACTCCGCGACTCCAGAGCGAACGCTCAAACCTCTGCGCAACGCGGGCGACCAATTGTTTGATGATTGTATGTTGTGTTACGTCCCATTCGAGAATTTTTCACTCATATAGAGACGTCACAATATACCGGTGAAGTACGAAAGCCCAGAAGGCTCATTCGAGATTCGAGTTTCGAAATACGAGATTCGAAATTCGAGATTCGAAATTCGAGTTTCGAGATTCAAGATCCAAACTAACCAAACAAAAGACGGTTTAAGATTCAATTACTCCCCTTTGCTAAGTTTTGACCTTCAAGAAATCATTGATTATATTCAAACCGAAAAGGTCATTTGATTATATTACAATGCAAGAAAGAGTGCTATATATATCAGAACGAAATTAGAAAAAGTATTGGGTTTTTGGTCTGCAAAATATGCTTAAATTTATATTATAACTTCTTAAATATTATAATAGATTTAAATCAAGAATATCTATATCGTATTATCTTCTTTGTTTACATGTTCGATGTCATATAATAATAAATATTGTTAATCGGATTCAAAGAGCAAAAGTATGGGGAATGGGCATATTGTAGTCGATGAGAATTATTAGTGTGCAATAAAACAAGTGACTACCGATTAATGATAAATAGAACTACGGGTTTCAAAGAGGATATAGTTTGTAACAAGGTATTAGAAAGTGACCAGTGACTAATACGGGTTTCAAGTGTGCAATAAAACAAGTGACTAGCGATTGATAATAATTAGTAATACGGGTTTCAAAGTGGATATAGTTTGTGACAAGGTGTTAGAAAGTGACCAGTGACCAAGTTTGTGAAACCAAGAGACAGCCCCATAAGTACATGTACGGATGGCTGAAATATACATGCTTAAAAATTATGACTTCTCTTTGTTCAGGCCCGTAGGAAATGATAAAATAAAAAAAATCACTGTAAAGCCCCCTTCCCCCCCCCCCCCAAAAAAAGAACAACAACAAGGGGTTATCACGGTTATTAGACGTTATTTTTGAAAGGACATTAGGACAAAGTTGCTTTGTTTTCTATAGTAAATTATATCGGTAAAAAATATAAGGGGAATGGGGGGGGGGGGACGTGCCCAGGGTCCTATGGCTATGTTGTTTATTTTATTACAACGGTAGACAAATGTTCGGTTATCAACATTAAGTGTCAATCTTGCTATGCATGGGCAAAATAATTATATATTCGATAATTATTGATAAGGAAACCGCTCGGGTCTCGCAAGATACCTAACCAATCAATACACAAGTTTCAATACATGATGTAATGGCCATAGAGAAAAAAAGATATGAAAGTATTTAATAATGATAAAAAAAAACAATTATTTTAACAAAAAAATGCACCCTCTATACACCTTAAGGACTTTGAAAAAATCGCATAGCCTAAATGAGCACGTACATGTATTAAAATTACGTAGTTCATGTATGCCTTTTGAAAGACATCGTAGTAGTGATAAAGAAAAATCGCGTTCGCTTTCCCAATGGTGTATATTCCATATAGGCAAAAAGGCTGTAGCCTACACTTCATTTTCTTGATGCAAAAAAAAAAAATATTTATACATGTATTTGATTGAAAAATGGGGGAAAGTTGACCATAAATCTTATTCATTTACCAGTTACTAGAATATATTTTCATCAAATGCAATAAAAGTATTTTTAGCAATCCACACTTTTATGCCTATCCAATTTTTACAGTATACAAAACTTTTGATTTTTATAGCTGGTTAAAGCTGAACACGACTCGTAAATAGGCATACGCCATTTTCGATATTACTATGTAAGATATCAGCACCAGGGTATACTCTTCGAATTCGTTACACCTGACTGCTTTATTGTCAAGGGTATCGGCGTGGAATGGCGACCCGTGTTCGTGCTGGTTATCTTGCGTTATCTTTGTTTACATTTTATTGCAGTTACTGACGTGTGTTTGTGTTTGTTTGTATACTGCACTGACCTGTGCAACTGTTGTAAATCTCTTTGGTATCTGCATTATTCTGCATTAGAAGAAGCACACAGTCATTTTTGTCGCTAACAAGTGCTGTATAGCATACCGGTGACAATTGATTTCACTGAACAGTGACCAAGTGAGCGGCTCTATTTATAGGGGCCCTCAGATATAGCGAAAGTCCAACCAAATATGGCGGACAGATTCTTTTTACGAAGCGTGTTCAGCTTTAATTATAAAAAAGAAATGTTACCCTGAAGACGATATCAGACTATTAAAAATGACATCAACAGGAGTTTACTAATATGTTTGGGTTAGTAGGGAGTCAAACATAAAACATTTTAAAAATTATATTTAGATTATTCAGTGAAGAAGTTTCCATAATTTCCGTGCACTGTGTAAGGATTTTAAAATTTCTCAATTTTATTACAAGTGGTCATGAAGATTTTAATTTCTGTATCATAAAAATATGTTTAAATGATTTATAATTATATTCACTTGAAAAATGACGATGATAAATGTCTCCAAGATCGCAGAAAGTGAGCCTCCGACCCTCCCCCCTTCTATTGAGAGGGGGCGACTCCCTCCTTGCCTATCCGCAATTCGGCAATAATGCGCTTTAGGTGAAATCTGTGACCTCACATTAGTTTACGCATTAGACGAAGGGAATATACGCCACTGTTTCCCAATATGAAAAATACATAAAAAATGAGTTTTCAATTAAGGCTTTGAATACTTGAATTAATTAAAAATCATATAAACAATACAGACTGGAATTTATTTTATTCCATATCAAATAGTTGATCAGTCTAACTGCACAAATCACCCTTACATGTAATGAAATGTATCCTTAATTAAATTTCTGCGCAGTGTAAAGACGATCCTCAGCAATTCATATCAAGAATATGTTCCTCCCTCATCAATGTGCATATAAAATAATTTACCAACATGCAATCTAATTTCGCAAGTCAACGATAAGACCATATAATATTCTATATATGTATCTATTGTTTTATTTAATGAGGAAAATAAGATTTAATACATATTTTACCAAACCCTACCCAAAATTCATTTGTATTTTGTTTTGATACATATAACATTTTTTCTTGCATTATTAATTATGCAAATGGCCCATTTGTTATCAATATATTCAGTGATTTCTTGATAGTAAAAACTTAATAAAGGGGAGTAATCAAATGTTGAATTCGCCTTTTGATTGGTTATTTTGGATCTTGAATCTCGAATTTCGAATCTCGAATTTCGAATCTCGTATTTTGAAACTCGAATCTCGAATGAGCCTTCTGGGCTTTCGTAGTGAAGGGCTTCAAATTCATCAAAACGTACAACTTTTCAACGCTTTATACAACTATTCCCCACGATGAATGAAAGTCCGGGCTTTAACGTATGACTTTTTGACATCATAGACATCTGCTTTTTCAATAAAAACATAATTCATACAATTTGATTATCTTATCATTGGTCATTTACAAAATTAATTAAAAATATTTTGATTTTACATAAAAGTACTCTGAAATAGATATTAAAAAGAGTTTCTGATTGACAATATCTATGTAGGTTTTGGAGATGAAGTCTTCCAGCAATCTGTCGCAATGTCCATGGGCACTAACTTCACCCCATTATTAGCATACCTATTTTTGTATTCATTTGAAGAAGAATTTATTCAAAAATCTTCTACATGAAAAGAAAGTCTCTTGGTGTAGCCTTCAATTCAACATTTAGATATATCAACAACATTAACAATATTCGTTTTCTTTCCTGCGTTGATTCAATATATATCCCTTTGAGGCGGAAACAAAAGATACCACAGAGTCTGACACATCTGTTTCATATTTGGGAATTTTACTAGAAAAAGACCTTAATGGTAACCTAACATAAAAACTTTATGACAATTATGAAGACTTCAACCGCTCTATCGTCAACTAACCATATTTATATAGCAATATACCCTCATCACCTGCATATGGAATTTACATCTCCGAGTTGATTCGATACGCAAGAACATGCTCCACGTACGAATAATTTCTAAAACGAGACAATATGTAAACAAATAAGTTGATGAAACAAGAATATCAACAATCTCGTTTAAAGTCAAAATTTCGCAAATTATATGGTCGATACCATGACCCTGTCAGCAAATGCAAACCACTAAATTTAATGTTGACCGACTGTTTTCATGTACATTGTAAGGCCCTTATTTTCACACTGAATTGTGTACGGATTTTCCGTTTCCCAGTCATGACAAGGAGCACACAAAGGGTGTCACGGATCGGCAGGGGGATGTTTATTCCTTCATGGCATCTGATCCCAGCTCTGAAGTTTGTCTTTGCTCTGCTCCAAATTTGGATTGTTTCAATGGAGTTTTGAGATTGATAAATGTTCGCTATCTTCATATTTCACAGGATGAATTAGATGAGAGGCATTAAAGAGGCTGGGGGGTTGTGGCCATTTTTAGACTATATTGATCTCCTTTAGAAGAAGAGCTCCATATGAAGATATAGAAAATGATCAAATTTTAAAACTAAAATTTTTGAAATTTTTCTTTGCCAAATGATAGTTGACAGCTTAAGATACCATATCTAAAAAAATAAGTTAAATCTGGTGGTTAATTTGTGGTTAATTTGTTGACCCCCCAGCCTCCTTAACTTGTCATTTTTTTTATTTTGAAGCAGATTCTTGCAAATGTTCATGATTTTTTTTTAATGTTTTCTATATCAATAATTTAATATATTCATAACAATTGTAAAAAAGAGATGTTTTATTTTAAAGATTTATATGTAATAAAGTTGGGATGCGACTACCTCCTTTACGACTATTGACCACGTGACGTCAGACCGCAGGAATGCCTACACTTACCCTGCTGATATTTAACAAATGAGAATGAACAGCACTGAGTAGGCCATTGGCCACGACCAATGTAAATAAATTGTTTTGCATTGTGTTGTTATTTGTTTATACGTTTGGTGATTTTTAGGCATCATAAAGACTTTAAAGCTAATTTACACTTATTATAATTATAAATAATGGTTCTTAAATTTCACTGATTTGAAAAGTATGTATCTTTATTAAAATCATTGAACATGTATTAAACTAATAATACTATCCTCTCTATTAAACTTAGATGTACTAGTGGATCCATTTTCCCGAGTTTACTTACCTCCAAGATCAACCACAACAAATTTTGTACCCAACATGAAGGCTAAAACGCTGTCTGATTTTGTTTGGATATAGTTCTGCACTTTCAACTCTTTACACATTACAGCAGCTGCTTCAGGTTCCAAACAGAGAACAAGATCGTCCGCATGAATCCCCGCCTATAATAAAATTAAGTTAAGATCTATATACAAATGTCCTACCTTACATTCATGTATCATTTGAGATATTTATGTATTCTCTAACCTTAGCAGAAGCTCTAATCATAAACTTTCTTGCTTCGTCATTCCAAATTGCTGGCACAGTTAGAACCCATAGGACATCATCCTCAATGACATCAGATTTTATTTGGCAAATGTCATTGATTATCTTATTTTTTAGGTGAAGAATAACGTCCGAAAATACAATCAAAGCTGGCATTGTACCTCCTTGGTCAGCCTTTAAAACTAAACCTTCTAAAGATCCCTAGAAATAAGGGTATAACAAGATTTCTGTTAATCAAAGGATATTTAATTTATTGAAATATTATGTCTGTACGTGTATATTGGTGTTAAACATGATTCTGCAGCAATAGTACTTATCTTGACTCTATTTAATGTGAAATGCTTGGCTCATGTTATCATAAAAAAATTATTGTGTGTTATGTTTTTATATCTGCAGTTGTCTATATATTTACCTTTGTATCATACAATTTCATCTTAAAATTTGTAAACTTCAAACAACGTTCCACAAGATCCGGGTCGTTTAACGTCATATCATAGTACTTATTGTCAGCATCATAACCGAAACAGTCGAACTCTCCTTTTTCATTATAAAGAGCACAGGTGGATGTTTTCAGGGATAGAAACAGACCGTCGTTCCAGCGCGGGGTGAAAATATCCAAAGGATTACTGTTGAACTGCTCACGGCTTGAGAAGGCATACCCCGAATAAGTCGTCCCGATATCAATGGCTGCGACATATCTGTATTCGCTCCTGGAATAACACAAAGATGAGCAATCGCTACGATTGTATGTGGAAAACCGTACATATATACTAATAAATCATTGTAGAATGATAGGAATTGCAGTAGATAAATAAGTGTATCGCATTTATATATGTATTTATTGCTAAATGTTTTATGTCCCACTTATACAGAAGATGAAGTGTTAACAATGAAAGGTGTGTTTACATTACCTTTGCTTTTTTTAGATTTATTTATTGATTTCATTTAAACTTTTGCACATTGTATTCTATTGATCATGATTATCAAACAACTAATAACATTGTAAGTTTCATTCTTACTTTTTGTTGATTTCTTCATCACTTATTTCTGCATATACCTCATCTTTCAATTCCTGTTCAATTCTTTGCTCCTCATTACTCTGAAAACATGTAATAATCTAGAAGGTTATATTCTTGATAACAATTATATCTATCTGAAATTATCTATGGTAAGGGTGAATTCAAAAAAATAAACAGAAACATTTTTATCAACCTGCACTAAAAATACAGGTAATGAGAATAAATTTCTACTTCTCAGCATATGTCTTTTGATATTGTCTAAATACCTGCCAAGAATCTCATTAACATCTCAAGACGCAAAAAAGTTATGTTCAAAAATGATGCTAGAAATGTCTGGAGTGCAACACCTTTTTTTTTTTTTTTTTTTTTTTAAATAGACATTTTTGAAATTCGATAGTGTTTGGAGATCTGTGAAATAAATAATAATTGTTTATGTTGAAAATAAAGACTTTCCTGATACTATTCAAAGTATTGAGCTTTAAATGTAAATTGTAGCAATTTTTTTGACAAGTGGTGGCTATGGATGATGCTGAGAAAATGTTATACCATGTCAGGAGTGTTACAGAAACAAATGTAGTGATGCCCAAAACATTGATTTTACAAATCTGTATAAAATTAAGTCAAGAAGATTTTTTCCCAGATATACCATTGAAAACTTTAAAATGTTATATAAATCACAAGGAGCATTATTGAGAGTCAAGTACCTGCGCATACCCATTTATGTCAGGAGTTTTTATCCAAGAATGGAAAAAAAACTTTCATCAGAATATGATTCTCTGAATTTTATTTTGGAAATTAAGGACACAAAGAACAATCTTACCCAAAAGATCTATCAATTAAAGGGTCTGTCTGAGTCTCAGATCCGTGTTTCTATGGTAAGAAGTGCAACATATTCTAAAAAGACGAACATAGAATCTACGAAATTCTGGCTTTAAAAGAGGTTGTTGAAATCCCTGCAACATCAACTTATCGGACAGCCTGCATCTGATTAAAAATTGATCCTACTCGGAGCATGCCCATGAGTATCGAATATGTTGGGAGATGTAAACACCATATGCAGGTGATCGTGGGATATTACTACATAAATCAGAGAAGTTGACGATGAAAAAAATGAAAAATCTTGTTTGTCATATAATTGAGTTGTTAGTTTGCCTTCTTCGTCTATATAGTCAGTAAATATCTAAATATGAAACAGATGTGGTAGATTCTGTGATGTCTTTTATCTCAAATTCACAGGGATATATCGAATCGACATATGAATGAAAGTAACTATTGCTAATAGATAATACGTTGTCGATATACTTTAGTATCTAAATGTCGAGTTGAAGGCCACAGCAAGTGTTTTCTTCTTCTCATGAAGAAGGTTTTGAATAAATTCTGCTTCATAGGAATATAAAACAGGTCGGCTAATAAAGGAGCACAATTAGTGCCCATCATGTCCTAAATAGACAAAAATAATTTGGGGGGATATTGGATCATATTTCTTTCATATTAAAACTTTTCAACCAGAATTGAAAAAATTAATGTAAAATAACAATCAAAAAGCCATTTTCTTTCATATATACAAGAGAAGAAACTCAATCAATGTTTAGATCTAATCATATATATCCCTGACACCACTTAGAAGCATAAAAATCTATAATTTCTTTAGATTATGTACTTTAGAAAATGTTTTAGGACATAGCAATATTTTCCACTTTCAAATGAAGTTTTACTAATAAAAAAATCTGAAACTTTTTATGCAATTGTCTATTCTATAGTCACTTCAGGAATTTTAACTAAAATGCATGTACAGTATTATGATATTAGCGAAAAATATGTTATGCTTAGTTGATTTTTTCAAAAAAAAATTAATTTGGTGGTCATTATTTATGAATTCACCCGTAAATTCAAAATATTTACCTTTCTTTTATTTAGTCTAGGTTTGGGTATCGGCGGTCTTCTGTTTACCTCCCCTTTTACAGGAGTATGTGTCATGGTTGGTGTAGACATGTCACGCTCCTGAGCTTGAGTTTGAATGGTTCTTACTTTTTTGTCGCAGATTTTCTGCTCAAGTTGTTGTATTTTGTCCTTCACAGAACCACCAGATTTCTTCCTCTGATTCGAAAAATTAAGGTACACACAATTTGTAATATTCCCTTATGAATCTTAAAACCGACAATGTTCTTAAATACATTATAGAGTATCATCCTAGTTAAGAATAAGTACGTATAGAATTCTTTTACTGACCTTTACTTGACCTCCTGTGGCATGTCCAGTCTCCCCTCTATTTGATTTGATAACATCCTTAACTCCAAGGTTCTCAATCTTCTTCAGTAGCTCTTCGTTACTTTTGGAAGGCCAGACTGCATCGTAATTCTCCGATTCCTTATCCTCTTGATTTGGTTGCAATACACCTGTTCTGGGCTGCAAAAACAAATGCCTAAAAATCATAATCATGCTAGAAAGTTCATAAAGATGAAAAGCTCTCTCGCTCTCCTCTCTCTCTCTCTTTCTCTCTCTCATTTTTTATTAGTACCTTTGACACAAAGGTTCTCGGAGGTTTTGGAGGTGGTACTGGGTATGGGTTTTGCTTTTTCTCGGATCCTGACATACTTTTAATGTTTTCCTTGTTTCAAAAATTTGATATTATGTGTCAAGACACAATTATTTCTGAAAGAGAAATTAATTTTCAAATGTAAGAGAAAAATTGCTCCTCTTTCACTTATTATCTCTAATAATGTTACTATCATATTACTATTTTTTACCTTTACTTACCATGTTATGTACTTACCGTTGTGAATGCTGTCGATCTCCTTAACATTGATTTGAATTGTGCAAAATTGCATGTTTGTCTTGTCTTGAGCAAGAAACAAGATAAAACTTGATAGTGGGTCAAGGCGTATGAGGGGTTGTTTATGTAGAACAATATTGATCTTCGCGGTTGAAGTCGTTTTTGGAAAATGGTGCAGTAGATTTAAATGTCGTAGATTGAGTGTGCTGAACAAGAGGCCTTTATTGCTCAAACATATCAAATTTCAAAGATAATGTAATTTTTTTAACAGACACAAGTAAAAGCTTTCCAAAAAGCCTGCCTGATTATCAGTAGTTCACATCAAGTGTAGGACGTTTCGCTCAAATGAATGATTCGTGTGTGATACTGAATGAACAGGGTAGCAAAAAGAATTAACTCGTTTTACAAAATATATTTTATGCAGTATATATGGAAACTATATATAGCCATAAGTCATCACAATAAATTGAATCAGATGCGAATCTCGAGTTAAATGGAATTCACATACAATACAAATATTGAATGATTTAATAAAGTGTGATTTCTCTCAAGTAAATAAAGCTTCATCATTTCAAACCAGTTTTAACCGGTGAAAAAATTAATAATGGGGTCATTTTTCGACGTTGACAAATGACCCCCAAGCCGTAGAACTTTTTTTTTTTTAAGAAAAAGAACCCTAGGGTCTACCTGTGCAACCTATAAAAATTGACTCCCGTTGAAAATGACCCAATCCCAAACAGAGTGATATAAAGTTTAAAAGAGGTGATTGATGACAAGGTTTGGGTCTCAATGTTTATTTCTTTAGCATCTAGAAAATTAAAGACAGCATAAAGTACATGGATTAATTGAATTGAACATTGGGGACAAGACATGGGTATCTGCATGATCTAGTTTTTTATTGACTTTATTTCTTTGCAGTTTCTGGAAATTTTACTTTTTAGTTTAGGTTAGAATTGCTTGCATGTCAAATTTTGTTTGCCATATAAAATGGATAGTTAATTAATGCGTGTTCTTTTGGTTTTAATGAAATTGTACCAAAATTCTCTAAAACATCACACACTTATTTTTTTCAAATTGTAAGATACTTGTGCTATGTGTGTACACTGTTAAAATCATTGGTTAAAAATACATGAACTTAATCGCAGCTTGATAAAGCGGTAGATATAGATATCAAAAAACTCTCTCTCTCTCTCTCTCTCTCTCTCTCTCTCTCTCTCTCTCTGGAATATATACTGAAACGCAAAAGAAACGCAACAAGCAGTAATCTACAAATATTGGAATTTTTTATCTAATGATTTTCAAAAATAAATACGCTAGGGTAAAACTCGATTTGAAAACATCAGAGATTTGACAAAAATGTTAAATTATTATCTTTTAACTTTAGAAATAACACATGACTGTTGAAACACCCCAACCCCATGTCATTTAATTACAACTTGCAAGACTGCCATGCACAACAGTTGCAGCTTGAATTTTTACGATGCAATAGGTTCACCAATCTCGAGATCCGAGCAAAAGAAGTATTCTTTGCCATTTTTAAATGCCTGTTTTTCAGATGATGAGGTCGAATTTCCTCTAGCCAAGCGCAGTGAAGTAACCCTTTGACTTCCGGTCCAAGGACTGTCATTCATGCTAATGATACGTAAGAGGCTGTTAAGGCGTGGTGTGGATCATATTTGCATCTGCAACCCTCCATCTCCTTTATTTTGAGATTTTCCAGCTAGAGCAATGGAAATGCGTACTTAAGTCATTTTCAGGAAGCCTTGGCATCGCTTACGGATAAGAAAGGGGAATTTATTTTTCGGAGCCTTGCTGCATTACTTATGATGAACAGATACAAATCCTTAAAAACCCATATTATTGCCGAATGTTTTGTAAAACATGCATTTTTTGATTTCTGTTAAGCAGACTCAAACTTAACTTCCGGTAATGGTATGAAAATCATTTAACCGCTAAATTACCGATATTTACAAAGTTGAAGATGTCTTTACTTTTTAGATACAAAATTATATCCTATATGTTATATTTCCCCCTAAAATATGATGTTGCGTTTCTTTTGGGTTTCAATATATAAGAAAGAACAACGATCACTTAGGACCTTTTTTGGCCCTGTGAAAAATCAAAACTGCTTAATTTTAAGCTGAAAATACATTGAATTTCATTTGGTTCCTTGGTAGCTGCATATCCATTTAAAATTACGTAATTTTTTCAATAGCTAATCTATTATTGCATTATTTTTATTTTTTATTTTATGGCCAAAAGCTGCAACTGTTTTTCAATATATTGCATAGAGCCCAACTTCTGATCCAAAATGTGCAATTAAATAATTAAAGAACTGTTTCCGAAGAGTATAATCTATGTTTTATTTAAACAATTAAAATGCTTTCTTTGGTTGTTAGTGCGGGAATTAATGTTGCAGCTGTTGCAGACGTAGACGTAGGCGGGTTATGTAAATTTTTTTCTGCAGTAGCTGCGACGTTAATTCCCGTACTAACAACCAAAGAAAGACATTTTATTGTTTATATTTATATCTGTATAAATAATCATTTAAAGTAGGATTAAAAGGATTAATTAGTGTATTATTGATATGTCCGTCATTGTACGTTTCATTGATGGAAGAGCCACTGATCAAGAAATCTGTACAGGTGATATGCCTAGTGTTGTTCATGAACTGATAAACGGCAATGGTTTTCTTTGGAAATTAAGGAGAAAATATTCAGTGGATGTAAATATTTCTTTTTATTATTTGTTATTTATTTTTATAATTTATTTTTTTTTTATTCGAGGGGTGGGCTCATATTTGAATTCTTTGCTCAAAATACACATTTTCTGCAAAATTCAAGAACATTGCAATTTCACAAGGCCTGTTTTTCAATTGCTGGACTCTTTTATAGAAAATGAAAGCAGTACGTCTCTTCTTTAAATTGATGTTTGAATTGGGACATTGGGTCTTGGTATATGGACAGAACTATTTTAAGGATAAAGTGAACATAGTTCTTGAAAAAAAAAATCTTAAAACAATTATAAATTTGTCAAACCAGAATGGAAGCATTTCCACATAGTGTAGACTGAAGTCGATTATTGTTGTCAATTAATAATAAAAGACAGATCATTTTATTCGAAAGATTTAATAAGGACAACATATTATCCCTGTATCCCCATCATACCTCAGGTGAGCACTTTGGTCCACTGGCCTTTTGAACTATAATTAATCTTTTTAACGAAAAAGAAAAATGCATGAGTATCTCTACCAGTAGTCATTATTCTACGGGGTCATTTTTTTAACTTCACGTATGGTATGCAGATTTTTCGACGTCGAATAATCACTGGGTTTATTTTTCTACCTCGAAAAATGCCCGGGTCATTGTTCTATGAGGGTCATTATTAGTCTTTAATCTGGAATAAATACTTACATCTTGAAACAATTACGTATGACACATTTTTTTTCTACTGAAATTTACAATTAAAGTTGATTAAAATCAAATCATCGATCCACTTTTGTTTATATTGTCTCTACCTCGGTTAGCGAAAATAGAAATGGAGCGGGTAGATGATCTGCTGATCAAATTAATTTGTGTAAATTTTGGTTTTTGCAATCAAGTGCGAGAGGGAGTCGTTGTTGTTTCATATTTTTCCGACTGCTAACAATCAGTAGGTTGCTGAGCAGTTTGTTGTAAATGATTCCACTATAATATAGAACGTCTTATCCGTCGCCAGAGAGACCATGTAAAGGTATCAAACCAGCCATGAGAGGGACGTCTGCCATGTCAAGATGGGGCTATTCATCCTGCAACCTGTTAATTGTCACATCATTATTTTAACCGCTGTTAATTATAATACAGTAGGCAATCATAATCATCACGTTCGCCCAAAACTGGAAGTAACCAATTGCAAAAGTTTGGTATGCAAGCTTGTCGACTTTACGTTGGTGTTTCTCCTAATCGCCCACTGTCGTATGGCTAATTTTCCAGCCTTTAGTCAAGCCCTTCTGGCAATCCATCATATTAACCAACTCAACTGGCCACCGTCCAGTCCACTTTTGTCTCCAATCAAACACTGGACAGTAGGGAAAAAAGGCAACTGATTGCCCTAACTACTACCGACTAACTAAGAGCCGTTTTATTAGAAGGAAGGAGTAATATCCCTTTGAGAAATAAATGCATCGATAAATTCCATTCGTCAGATGCGCGAGGGAGGCATATAAGAAAATGACAAATCAGTCGATTAAACTTATGGGGGTACCGTCAAATGAGTTTCATTAATACTTTATGAATTAACTGTCAAATTTAAATGAGATTTTGATGACTTGTTAATCAAAGATGTAACTATAGGATTCATTCTAAAGCGAAAGGTCTGGGAAAGAAGTGATATATTGAACAAACATAGTTTGAAAGAACTTTTATCTCTAAATTTTCAGATATAATGCTAAAAGTTGTGTCTGTAGTACCGTGGGGTATATTAGAAATCAATACAAATGATGTATTATACAATACATCTGCAATGTAAAATCATACAAATAGAAACTTTAAAAATACAAATAGAAAATATCACCACTTATACGAGCCTGGTCTCGGATAAGTGAGTTTATTTCAGTAACCCTAGTTATATTTATCTATTCCGGATAATTTACGTACATTCGAATATATATTAATTTTCATCCTTAGTCACAAGCTATCATTCCGGATAATTTAGGTCCATTTGTGTATAGTCTAATAATAATTTCTTTTCTACCTTTCTTGAAGAATCGATTAAACGGTAAAGCCATGGAAAATTTTTGGAAGTTAAATTGTGGCAATGTTTTAAATTTTGAAATTAAATAAATTTGATTTCTTGTATAACTATTTCAAAGCAAAGTAGACGTACCAGTGGCGAAGTTTGACTTTGGATTTGGCCTGATTGTACTTTTTCGCAAACTGAATTGAATTTACGCGATATTGTATTACGGGTAACAGGAATAAATTATCAGTTTGTGGCTCAAAGGATTGTTTAGTTTGAGTTATTATATTTGGAGCGGAATGTTAAACTTCGAGTCCATCATAGCTAGTACGGAGGGGGTGATTGGGGTCTGTCAGCTAACATCCGCAACTGTACTCGGCAGTGCTGGTACCGGACATCCATGACTGTACCTGCTCACTAATATCAAAGACGGAATGTCAGAGCAAGATTTTCCGGATTGTTCAACATATTAAACTATATGTTATTAATTAAGTATGGATTGTTTTTTAATGAAAAATACGAAATGTGTTAATATGGAGGAAAGAAAATTTCTGATTTTAAATAAATCTACTTTATGGAAGGCTGTAATCGCCAAAACGGTAACGATAAATGGCTTAGTGAATATATGTAAACTTGACTATGCCTACATTTTGTATATCTATGACTGTATCCTCTGCCTGGTATAAAACATCTGCGACTGTACCTGTGCCGTACATACACACTACCACTGGCTCAACCCGCGCTTGATTAATAACATCCACAACAAAAAATTCTGTAGATTTTCTCCGATTTAGATTTAAACTGAATTCAATCAAAGCGCAATTAACGCTAATCTTTATATTACCCATGACAGTGATACCGAGACAAATGATGTCAGCAGTAGTTAGGGAAAGATCCAAAACTTTTACAGATTTAAATTTAAAGCTTTATGTTCAGAGAACAATATGAACCAGGTCTTTATTTATTTATTTTTTTTTGGGGGGGGGGGGGGCTGGGGGCATGATTTCAATATCCTACGTGCTCAATAATAATGATGAATTTAAAAACGAAACATGCTAGTATAATTATAGAAAATATACGAGTAAATAATAAACAAAGTAAAATAAAAAAGGAAATTAAAATAAATATCGGAATTAATTTGTTATCCTTAATTTTATGTTAGAAAGTATAAGTACGTCACAATATTATTAATTTCACCCATTTCATTGATCACGCAAGTGGTGTCAATGAAAAACACAGGTTTTATTTCCCATAAATATACATTTGTATGTCTTACGATATATACGGGTGGAATGGGCTGATCCACCCGTTTTCAATGTGTTATATATAAACCTCTCAAGTGCACCCCAGGAAGTAGCCTCCTATGCCCTGAAAAAGAATAGTTCCTGACAAAACACCTTTATTTATTTACAAAGTACAGAAAAATTTACTAGACACAGGCATCAAAGTTGTAAAAATAGGCTGGAAGAACCCCCCCCCCCCCAAAAAAAAAAAATTCTAAAAAGAAATAAAATTTAATTTTATATGCATGGAACAATTAACATCTTGACTGGTCGATAACCGTGGTGTGATACCTGAAATATGCAGGGTATGGTATTAAAATAATTGATCATATTAAAGGAAATTTATGCTAAAATTATCGATAACATCCAAAGTAAATATTTGTACAAGTAAATATTTTTATTAGATCCACCTCTCTAAGATTCTGCTGTAATGTCCAGACAACTCTAGAAATTTTACACCATGACTGTACCGGTGTCTGATTGACAACATCACGACTGTACCTGTCCAGTACACACACTTTATTCTACATCCAACACTGTACTTGTGCCTTATAAACAACATCCCTGACTGTACCTGTGCAGTATACACATCTAACTCTACATCCCTGACTGTACCTGTGCCTTATAAACAACATCCATGACTGTACCTGTGTCTTATAAACAACATCCACGACTGTACCTGTGCCTTATAAACAACATCCACGACTGTACCTGTGCATATATACATACTTTATTCTACATCCCTGACTGTACCCGTGCCTTATAAACAACATCCACGACTTTACCTGTCCAGTACACACACTTTATTCTACATCCATGACTGTACCTGTGCCTTATAAACAACATCCACGACTGTACCTGTGCAGTATACACATCTTACTCTACATCCATGACTGTACCTGTGCCTTATAAACAACATCCACGACTGTACCTGTCCAATACACACAATTTTTTCTACATCCTTGACTGTACCTGTGCCTTATAAACAACATCCACGACTGTACCTGTCCAGTACACACACTTTATTCTACATCCATGACTGTACCTGTGCCTTATAAACAACATCCACGACTGTACCTGTGCAGTATACACATCTTACTCTACATCCATGACTGTACCTGTGCCTTATAAACAACATCCCTGACTGTACCTGTCCAGTACACACACTTTATTCTACATCCATGACATTACCTGTGCCTTATAAACAACATCCACAACTGTACCTGTGTATGACACACACTACATCTATGACTGTACCTATGCCATATAATCAAGATTTACACACAATAAACTTCTCAGGGTTTAAGGGGTACGTATTGTATACTGTATTTGGACCATCCTACCATAAAAAACAACAATATTTAAACAATTTTATTTCACTCACAAATTTTGATCTTTAAGTGTGTCATTGACTCTTAAAATTTGACCATGAAAATCAATTAGAATCAAGTTCGAGACACGAATAATCATCAGTGTACAGGTGGAAAACTCAAAGCTATAAGTCAACTCATAGCCAATTACTATTATTAATTTTAATTAATTTTAATGAACATTTGTCGTATACGTTTGACGTATAATCAGTTGTAAACTATGATAATAATACCCCGCAACTTTGGGATTGGCACAGAAGAAGGTGTAAAAATGTTTTCATAGTTGAAAACATTTTAGGATGGAATAGTGCATTTTATCGTGTTAACAAAGAAAGACCTATTGAAAATAATTATTGCAGTACATGTAATACTACATGTATCTACAATTCACAATTCAATGTTTAAATGGCATTCAAAAGAATTAAGAAATAAGCCAATGATGGAACATGACATAAACAGGAGAGGAAAATGAGGAAAAAGTTGGATTTTTTTTCATGTGCTTAAGAGCCCTCTATACACTGCACACTAAAGAGTTCTAATTTTGTGGTACATTTATGCAAATAGAGTAATTAATCTGCCCTTTCATCAAGAACAAGCATTCTGAGAGTATTGCATTAGCAATATTAGTCCCCTACCGGCAAGTGTAATCTGGTTCCCGTTAAAAATTGAAAATGCCATAATTCCGTCAAAAATCAATGAAGCGGAACGAAATAAAAACTTCATCTATAACTCATCATGGTAAAGTCACATACCAAAAATCAGCTCAATATCTGCAAGCGTTTAGAAAAAAATTGCGGAAAACCCTGAAAAAATTAAAAGGTCGTAATTCCGTCAAAAAGCACCGAAGCGTAACGAAATGCAAACTTGATCTGTAACTCATCAAGATACACTCACATGCCGAAAATCAGCTCAATATCTGCAAGCGTTTAGAAAAAAGTGCGGAAAAACCAAGTGGGACAGACTGACAGACAGACAGACCGACAGACGGACGGACAGACTCAGAGGAAACCTATCGTCCCCTCCGGTTTCTATAAACAACTAATAAAATAAATTGAAACCGGAGGGGACGATAGGTTTCCTCTGAGTCTGTCCGTCCGTCTGTCTGTCCTGTCCCTCTGTCACTCTGTCCCACTTGGTTTTCCGCATTTTTTTCTAAACGCTTGCAGATAAGCTGATTTTGATATGTTAGTGTGTATTGATGAGTTACAGATCAAGTTTTTAATTTCGTTCCGCTTCATTGATATTTGAGGGAATTACAACCTTTTTAATTTTTAAGGGTTTTCCACACTTTTTTTAAAAAAGTTTGCAGATATTGAGTGTTGATGTTTGGTATGTCAGTGTATCTTGATGAGTTGTAGATCAAGTTTGCATTGTGTTCCGCTTCAATGATTTTTTGACAGAATTACAGCATTTTCAATTTTTAATGGGAACCAGATTACACTTTCCGGTAGGGGACTAGTATTGCTAATGCAGAAGGCTTGTCTCAATAGCTTTAATACGCATGCTTGAATAAACCATATGATAGCAAGAATGATAGTAAAATTCTGCCACCTATCGCAGAGTTAATTTAGAAAGTTAACATATTGGAATGATTTTTTCATATTTATATACCGAATATTTATGTGAATTTTATCAGAAAACATAACTTATTTGGGAAAACAAAGAGAGATAAGTTTATAATTTTGGTAAAACTTCATCTCTATAGAAATTAACGGAAAATATTTTTATCCCCCCCCCCCTCACTGAAACAACAATTCCTTTTTCAAGTATTATGAATTGTTATTTCACAACTTCAAATTTATACTACATGTAATTGTTTTTTTGTTTCAGGAGAGTGAGTTATTTGGGGATGGGGGTGGGGGGTGAGGGTGTAGAACATATGTTTACAGACTAAAAGCAGCAAAAATAGTCATTTTATTGCCAATGAATCTAATATGTCATTGACTTTTACATAAGTTAAACATACGGAGAGATTTGATGGTTATTTATCCATTTCCATGAGTATTTGAAAATCTGGTTCACTCGTTATGTTTAAAGCCCGATTTCAATTTATAAAATTGTCTAACCCTTCCCCCTCTTTATGAGAAGAGATTTAAATGAGCAGTTAACTTTTTGACACTGGTTTTAAAATAATTAATCCATTACTTATAAACTCTTCTACAATAATAATAAAACTTGGCAGAAGTTGTGAAGGCGAGGATGGAGTATATCGAAAGAAGGAGTATTTCCTCTTAAAAACAAAAGTCTAAATCCCACGCTTTCTTGCAGGCATATGATTCAATTTTTTTGACGGGGTGGGGGTTGCATTGGGGGTGGGGGTTCGGGTCACAAACGAAAAAGAACAAACATTAAGTAGAGCCTTGAATAACTTTTCTTGGATGTTGTTAATAAAGCAAGATGCAGTCTTGGAAGTAGAATAATGTGTGTGTACTGGACAGGTACAGTCGTGGATGTTGTTTATAAGGCACAGGTACAGTCAGGGATGTAGAATAAAGTGTGTGTACTGCACAGGTACAGTCGTGGATGTTGTTTATAAGGCATAGGTACAGTCAGGGATGTAGAATTAGATGTGTATACTGCACAGATACAGTCGTGGATGTTGTTTATAAGGCACAGGTACAGTCATGGATGTAGAATAAAGTGTGTGTACTGGACAGGTACAGTCATGGATGTTGTTTATAAGCCCAGGTACAGTCATGGATGTAGAGTAAGATGTGTATACTGCACAGGTACAGTTATGGATGTTGTTTATAAGGCACAGGTACAGTCAGGGATGTAGAATAAAGAATGTATATATGCACAGGTACAGTCGTGGATGTTGTTTATAAGGTACAGTTACAGTCATGGATGTAGAATAAAGTGTGTGTACTGGACAGGTACAGTCGTGGATGTTGTTTCTAAGGGACAGGTACAGTCATGGATGTAGAGTAAGATGTGTATACTGCACAGGTACAGTCAGGGATGTTGTTTATAAGGCAAGGGTACAGTCATGGATGTAGAGTAAGATGTGTATACTGCACAGGTACAGTCGTGGATGTTGTTTATAAGGCACAGGTACAGTCAGGGATGTAGAATAAAGTGTGTGTACTGCACAGGTACAGTCAGGGATGTTGTTTATAAGGCACAGGTACAGTCATGGATGTAGATTTAGATGTGTATACTGCACAGGTACAGTCGTGGATGTTGTTTATAAGGCACAAGTACAGTCATGGATGTAGAATAAAGTGTGTATACTGGACAGGTACAGTCGTGGATATTATTTATAAGGCACAGGTACAGTCATGGATGTAGAATAAAGTGTGTGTACTGGACAGGTACAGTTATGGATGTTGTTTATAAGCACAGGTACAGTCATGGATGTAGAGTAAGATGTGTATACTGCCCAGGTACACTCAGGGATGTTGTTTATAAGGCACAGGTACAGTCAGGGATGTAGAATAAAGTGTATGTACTGGACAGGTACAGTCGTGGATGTTGTTTATAAGACACAGGTACAGTCATGGATGTTGTTTATAAGGCACAGGTACAGTCATGGATGTTGTTTATAAGGCACAGGTACAGTCGTGGATGTTGTTTATAAGGCACAGGTACAGTCATGGATGTTGTTTATAAGGCACAGGTACAGTCATGGATGTTGTTTATAAGGCATAGGTACAGTCAGGGGTGTTGTTTATAAGGCACAGGTACAGTCAGGGATGTTGTTTATAAGGCACAGGTACAGTCAGGGATGTTGCTTATAAGGCACAGGTACAGTCAGGGATGTTGTTTATAAGCACTGGTACAGTCAGGGATGTAGAATAAATTGTGTGTACTGGACAGGTACAGTCATGGATGTTGTTTATAAGGCACAGGTACACTCAGGGATGTTGTTTATAAGGCACAGGTACAGTCAGGGATGTTGTTTATAAGGCACAGGTACAGTCGTGGATGTTGTTTATAAGGCACAGGTACAGTCGTGGATGTTGTTTATAAGGCACAGGTACAGGCAGGGATGTTGTTTATAAGGCACTGTACAGTCGTGGATGTTGTCAATCAGACACCGGTACAGTCATGGTGTAAAATTTCTAGAGTTGTCTGGACAGTACAGCAGAATCTTAGAGAGGTGGATCTAATAAAAATATTTACTTATACAAATATTTTCTTCGGATGTTATCGATAATTATAGCATTAATTTCCTTTAATATGATCAATTATTTTAATACCATACCCTACATATTTCAGGTATCACACCACGGTTATCGACCAGTCAA
This sequence comes from Saccostrea echinata, assembly GCF_033153115.1. NCBI lineage: Eukaryota > Metazoa > Mollusca > Bivalvia > Ostreida > Ostreidae > Saccostrea > Saccostrea echinata. Next base: position 27,667,289 of record NW_026889779.1, on the reverse strand, counting down.
GATGTTAATTGTTCCATGCATATAAAATTAATTTTTATTTCTTTTGAGAATTTATTTTTTGGGGGGGGGGGGGCGGGGTCTTCCAGTCTATTTTTACAACTTTGATGCCTGTGCCTAGTAAATTTTATGTACTTTGTAAATAAATAAAGGTTTTTTTGTCAGGATCTATTCTTTTTCATGCAGGGCATAGGAGGCTACTTCCTGGGGTGCACTTGAGATGTTTATATATAACACATTGAAAACGCGTGAATCAGCCCATTCCACCCGTATATATCGTAAGACATATATTTATGGGAAAAAACCTGTGATTTTCATTGACACCACTTGCGTGATCAATGAAATGCGTGAAATTAATAATATTGTGACGTACTTATACTTTCTAACATAAAATTAAGGATTACAAATTAATTCCAATCTTTTTTTTTTTTTTTTTTTTGATTCCTTTTTTATTTTACTTTGTTTATTGTTTACTCATATATTTTCTATAATTATACTAGCATGTTTCATTCATTTTAAATTCATCATTATTATTGAGCACGTAGGATTTTGAAATCATGCCCCAGCCCCCCCCCCCCCCCCCCAAAAAAAAAAAATTAAAGACCTGGCTCATATTGTACTCTGAACATAAAGCTTTAAACTTAAATCTGTAAAAGTTTTGGATCCTTCCCTAATTACTGCTGACATCGTTTGTCTCGGTATCACTGTCATGGGTACTATAAAGATTAGCGTTAATTGCGCTTTGATTGAATTCAGTCTAAATCTAAATCAGAGAAAATCCACAGAATTTTTTGTTGTGGATGTTATTAATCAAGCGCGGGTTGAGTCAGTGGTAGTGTGTATGTACGGCACAGGTACAGTCGCAGATGTTGTATATCAGGCACAGGATACAGTCATAGATATCCAAAATGTACGCTGTAGTAAATGTTACTTTTTAGAGATAATAGCGATTCATACAATGGATTTAGGCATAGTCAAGCTTACATATATTTTCCGCGATATATTCACTAAGCCAGTTATCGTTACCGTTTTGACGATTACAGCCTTCCATAAAGTAGATTTATTTAAAATCAGAAATTTTCTTTCCTCCATATTAACACATTTCGTATTTTTCATTTAAAAAACAATCCATACTTAATCAACAACATATAGTTTAATACGTTGAACAATCCGGAAAATCTTGCTCTGACATTCCGTTTTTGATATTAGTGAGCAGGTGCAGTCATGGATGTCCGGTACCAGCATTGCCGAGTACAGTTGCGGATGATAGCTGACAGCCACTGTTGGAGGGGGTGGGGTTGGGGGGGGGGGGATAAAACACGGAATATTATAATGAAGCCGGGCATACTAGGGTGTTTTTTTTTAGTTTTGTTTTCAACAAAGACTGGTACATTCGCATTTGACAAAATATAATCGTGTCTATAAATCGGATAAAGCATTCACGAGAATTTGGGCACTTTTACTTTTTGCAGTAATCAAAGTACTGTATGTACTGAGAGTATGTTTATTAAGTTGTATAAGTGTTATGCTCTATTTACAGACTTGTATCGTTTCATTTGTTTGTTGGTCTTTTGAAAAGGTTTGGAACAATACTGTTTATCTTTTTCTGTTTTTTTTTTTTCAAATTTTATTTCTACATGTTATCCTGGCATTTACGTAGAACATGTTACCACAGGAGTTCGCATACCTATCAATTTTACCGAAATTTTTAGTAAATAAAAAAAATACGTAATACTTATAATAATAACACAAGCAGTGCAACGCATTCCAGGTCACCCGGGAACCCCTCTCTCAATACCGAGGTTGCCGTGCAATCAATTTTCAATCGAAAATTATAAAACACAAACCATTCTTTTCGGAAGGAACCATTCTTTATGTCTGTTAATGCATATGACTTGAAATGCCTGTTTAACAACAGTAGCAGTGACATTTCTCAACGACTTCGCTCAAACGTTGGTTGTCCGCGACGCCATTACGTGACGTTATAATGGGTGCGTTGATTTACCCAAAAAGAAAAAAAAATGCCTGAGATGAACAATAATATGTAAATTTAGATAATTAGGGCCCCGCTCTGCGGGTGCCCTATGGTGATCAGTCTGTCCGTCCGTCCGTCCGTTCGAGATCTCTTGTCCGGAGCATATCTTCTCTCTCCTTGGCCCAATCTGGCTCATACTTCACCCACAGAGTGTCTTTGGGTAAAGGGTGTGTAGTGACCTTGAACCATTATCCTAGGTCTGAGGTCAAGGTCATAGCAGAATTATATGAAAAATCCTTGTCCGGAGCATATCTTCTCTCCTCTTAGTCCAATGTGGCTCATTCTTCACTCACAGAGTGCCACTGGTCAGTGGATGTGCAGTGACCTTGAACAAAGTTTCTAGGTCAAGGTTCAAGGTCAAAAATAGCCTCTCTGCTTAAATTCTTGTCCAGAGCATATTTTCTCTCTCCTTTGGCCAATCTGGCTCACACTTCACCCACAGAGTGTCTTTGGGTAAAAGGTATGCAGTGACCTTGAAACATGTTTCTAGGTCTAAGGTTAAGGTCATAGCAGAATTATATGAAAAATCCTTGTCTGGAGGATATCTTCTCTCCCCTTGGTCCAATGTGGCTCATACTTCACTCACAGAGTGCCTCTGGTCAGTAGATGTGCAGTGACCTTGAACAAAGTTTCTAGGTTAAGGGTCAAGGTCAAAAATAGCCTCTCTGCTTAAATTCTTGTCCAGAGCATATTTTCTCTCTCCTTGGCCCAATCTGGCTCACACTTCACCCACAGAGTGTCTTTGGGTAAAAGGTATGCAGTGACCTTGAAACATGTTTCTAGGTCTAAGGTTAAGGTCATAGCAGAATTATATGAAAAATCCTTGTCTGGAGGATATCTTCTCTCCCCTTGGTCCAATGTGGCTCATTCTTCACTCACAGAGTGCCACTGGTCAATGGATGTGCAGTGACCTTGAACGAAGTTTCTAGGTCAAGTCAAAAAATAGCCTCTCTGTTTAAAATCTTTGTTTAGTGCATAATTTCTTTCTCTTAAGTCCAGTCAGCCTCAAACTTTACCAATTGACTTAGGGTACGGAACATTTGTGATTTTCCTTCCATATTTTGATAGAGGATATGCAACAATTTTCATAAAGGATATGCAACATTCGTGATTTTTGAGCCGTTTTTTGATAGAAGGTATGGAGCACTTGTGATTTTCGTGCCATATTTTATTATAACAAGGATGACATAGAAGCCCTTTAGACTGAAACAAAACATCCCGTAATAGTACAAAAATGTTCCTCTTCAAAATAAACCCTTTTCAGCTCCTTACATTTTCATGTTTTTTGCTGAAAGCGGGGCCCTTTGAGATGGCCACCATCTCAATGATATCTAGTTTAAGGTCATGTACGATATGAATGTTCTACAAACAAATTCAACAGTTCTCCGATTTTACATACCGATGTAAATAATATGAAGAATACAACGTACAAAATGATAAATGTAAGAAATCAAAATGAATTACATGTACTTCCAGTAGACAAATGATTTAAACGTAACAGGGAAATGTTTTGAGCAGTGCGTTTCTCCTAAAAGATAATTATTTTTTCCTTTTGACATCTGAAACATCATTTCAAAAAATGCTCTAGGCACTTTTTGATATTCTTACATGAAGTGTGCGAGGGTCTGTACATGCATGTGTAAAATGAAATGAATTATTTAATAATGTAACGCTGCATTCATGTGAACAAAATTGTGAGTGATATACATGTAGTTCAGTAAAAAAATCATATATCCCCCAATAAATGAAAGTAAAATGGAAGCGCACGTTCAGCGATTGAACAACCTTGAATATCTAACCACCTCCTTCCCCCCCCCCCCCCCCCCCCGACAACTTATACGTCAACATAGTAAATACATCCAACGAATATAAATACTTATAAAATGGCCTCTTTTCTCTTGTTAAAACAACAGACAAGTATAGACCAGAAAAGCTCACTTGAGCCTTCGGCTCAGGTGAGCATGAGCACAAATTATGTCTTACGTATTTTTTTTAAGTATTTAATAGGTTTTTTATTTACTGAAAATTTCGTGAAAATTGATGGGTACGCCATCTTCCGTCATAGTACCTATATTCAAAGTGTACGATTGTTAAATAATCTTTTCGTTCTTCCTTTTTTCCACTTGTCAAAGAATTCCTTGCCAAAATTGAAGACACATTAACTTGGATTAGACACCCCCCCCCCCTCGTCTCCCCCAATTTCAAGTTTTTTTTAACACCTCAAACGTAATCTAGTAGGAATATATGCTTAATTTTTAATATACTACATTGAATAAATTCAACAAGGATTGGAAAACAGGCCAACCCTTTATATACCCGTTCAATGTCTAAAAGGTCAAGACAACAAGGAGTACTTTAGTATACGTAAGTTAATAATCAATGATAAAAGATTCACGGGCAATTTTTTTAGGGGTATTTTAGAATGAAGATGATGTCCGCCCCCTAAATTATTCACTTATTGTTCCATCAATACATAAAAATTTAGATTTATTATTCATAAGTTGTGTATTGACCCCCCCCCCTTTCCGCCTAATGCCCCAGAAATCTGCTAACTTATTAGTGTAAAATGTTTTATATATTTTATTTATATTTCACAATAGACAAACAAGTACCCGTACGCATATTTCAAGGTAGAAGCTTTATCTCTGGTATCATATTGTATATGATTATTCATTTGAAGCATTATATGTTCCTTTTGGGTAAAGCTACGAGCACGTATTACGTCACGTAATGGCGTCGCGGACAACCAGCGTCTGAGCAGAGCCGTTGAGAAATGTCACTGCTACTGTTGTTAAACAGGCATTTCAAGTCATATGCATTAACAGACATAAAGAATGGTTCCTTCCGAAAAGAATGGTTTGTGTTTTATAATTTTCGATTGAAAATTGATTGCACGGCAACCTCGATATTAAGAGAGGGGTTCCCGGGTGACCTGGAATGCGTTGCACTCCTTGTGTTATTATTATAGGTATTACGTATTTTTTTTTATTTACTAAAAATTCGGTAAAATTGATAGGTATGCGAACTCCTGTGATGTTACCAAGAAAACAATAAGGTCTAAGGTTTTTATATTTGATATTGTATGAACTGATTTTCCTATTACATAATGAGAGGGGGATTAATTTATTTATTATGTTACACAACATATGAGAACTCATGTGGTCCACCTGGTCAATAACTGCATAAATATCCAACTCATGAATGGCAAAATCACAATTTATTGAAATAGGATGAAGACATCTCTTATTAATTTGGCGAGCGTTTGTTTCACAATAAGCTGTCAAACCGCAGCAAAGCTGTGGAAATTTATTCTTCATATACTTTAGAATAGGTATGCAAATTTGCAGGGTTCAGACGCAAGCAAGGAGCAAATTATATTGGAACAGAAGGCAGTAAGTACAATAAAAAAAACTTAAGTAATTGATAGTGATCACAGATATATGTTACCATTAATTATTTTCAGTTACAGTTACATTACCAAAAACAGGCCAACATTTTTTTTTAAACAAAGACAGCTTTATCAGTGCGTCAACAGCTGCAGTGGGCATAATATTCCTTTCCATCAAAGCATGACCTAATCACTTCCTCAGTAATTAATTTGAACAGTAATTAAAGATTTGCAAAAAAGGAATAACTAGGAAATGTTGCAGTTGTGCTAAAACTAGATATAAAGTGGAATTGGTAAGTGATATGTATCCTAATCCAGCTACAATTAATTGCAGCCCTTAGATTACATTCTGAGGGAAAGTATAATGTGGGTAAGTGACTCTTTTGTGTGTGTGTGGGGGGGGGGCATATTTCCAATAAATTGGTAATTTTTGAAATAGTTGGTCAAAATCAAATTGGTTCATCATCTCCTTTGGATCGATTTAATTCTGATATTTAGTTAAGCTATTAGACACTGTGGAAGGTAGATTAACAAAGTGATTGGTCAGGAGTTTCACTATGATAAGCAGCACCCACTACTTGCTCCGTATGTCTTGATCTTCATATTGATTCTTTAAAAAGAAAATTAAAATTTCACAAATTGATAATTCAATCAATCAACTTGCTCAAATTCAGTTTTCGCTTATCAGGCTATATTGGAATGGCTAGTCTGCTAATGTGTGTCACGAGACAGGGGAACAAAGCTTGTCGAATAAGCAGTTAAATAGAAATTATATGTGAATCTATTTACGAGATTATTTAAAGATTTAATAGGTTGATATGAAATTGCAATCTTGGAGCTAAGATCTTTACTAGTATAGAAGAAAAGTCAAAACCAAGGAGAGTTAATCATGCGATCTCAAAACAATATTGATCCATTTATTTAAGGTTCACTACGATGTTCAATTTTAAGCTAATCTGATAAGGGATATCCATGATATGTCCGGGAGTATGCCTTTTCAAGTAAAACAGTTTTTTCCCAGCGCACATACCAATGGACAAAGAGTTGCAACATACTCAAGATTTTGTTTTCTCAGATATTATATTGTGCTTGTTTATTTTATTGGGCACCTTTGTCAGTGTCTAATGGGGATTTATTACCAAATACATGTATAAGGTGAATGGCCCACGCTTATAACTTAAGGATATCCGATCCTCAGCCAGGAAGGATAACTCTTAAATTTATTATTTTATTTAAAAAGTCTCGAAATAAAGCTTGAAAATGAGATCTTTTCGTGCAACAATTTTCATTTTATGCATCTTAATATGATTCAAGGTTCTTTGAAGTCTTAGAAACGGTCTTGTTAAAAGTTGACATTTGTACCCCATAAAAGAAAAAAAATGAATTCATTTTTAGAGAAATTTAATTTCCTTTAGTCTAGCATTAGATACGACTGCTTATTAGCATGATATGAAATTAGATGTGATATGTGATGTCTAGCAATGATAGCACAAACTTTTTACACTATGTATTATATGACAATTGAGGTAAAAAGAGGAAATAAAATACTGTATAAGCATAAAAAAGATACAATTTTCTCTAAATGCCTGGATACCTATATTTTTCTATCCTAAATTATATTTGTTGATCAATTTTCAAGTAGAAAATGCATAGCTGGTGTTTTTATTCGCATTTCTTGAAAATATATTTGAGATTTGATATTTTTCCCTATATAATATGATTAACTATAATGATGAACATTGAAGAAATTCCATGGGTAAATTCACGTTACTATGTGAAATCAGAGACATTTTTGTGAGCATTTTCAATTACTTAAAAGCTGATTTTCAGAACCTGAGGATCGGACTACCTTAATTTCCCAGGAGATAAAACTACTCCCTTATAGACATTTTTTTGAATACTCATAATACTTAGTATTGCGATTACCTCGAATTATCTACATGTAACTTACTGCCGCTGTTTTGCGATAAAGTCCAGAAAGTTATAAATCTCCCGTTATGGCATCACATATTGTGTACATATATCGTTCACGCTAGTGACGAATGGTTTGAACAAGAAGTATGGCGAATGTACAAAGTAATGCCGATGTTTGCACTTCAGAAAGTCAAATTATTCGGAATGTTTAGACTTCCAAAATAATGTTTATCAGGAAAAAATGATTGAACTTATTATTAAAATAGTCGGTTTAGCGGGAAATATCCACAAAAATGTTACACAAGAGAGCTAGCATCTTAATTTCATCAGTTGGTGCACCGAATATTCAGCAAGGTATTTCACCAGGACTTCTTTCTTATATGTCCTTTAACAATCGGCAGTGATCGATCTCATAGTGTAGTCAATAGCATACTGTCCCAAGATAATCGGCGTTTCCTTACGTTAAGTAATCACGATATCAAGTATTTTTTTCTTTTGTTTGAAATAGGTTAAACTACCCTCATGACATGAGGTTATATAAAACTAAAATTAGTTGTACTTTTTAAACACTTAATAGGTGATGATTAAATATATAAGCCTTGGCGGTTATTGGTATTTAACACAGTTTAACTATTCGAGTGTACTTGCTAGTACTTCCATGAACAGTCAAATGTTTAGATCCTTTTCAGGGAAACTGCGAGCAGGTTTAGTCAGTATTGGATAGTTTATACATGTATCAAGCCGATATGTTTTATTATTTGTAGAATGAAAAATTTAAATCATATTCACAATTAGGGAAGCAACCACGAAAGCACATTTGCCATCAAGATGCAACAGGGGAGATTATTTTAGCTTTGAAACACTGGCTATAAAATGCATATGTTTATGCATCCATTAAGTAGTTGTTACAAGGCTCACATATTTTTACTTTCTTTCATTCCAATGACTTTTTTTTATTTTTTAAATTTTATTATGGATCATAGTTAAGTTTGTAAATTGCGAAAAAGGAATTTAATTTATACAGCTGGGGAAATAAGGGAAAAGGGGGGGGGGGGTAAGGACACACATATAGTTAAAAGTTGAGAGGTGACGTAAATATCAAGTGTTTGTCCAATTTGGTTCTGATACACTCCAAACCTTTAAGTACAACTATAACCAATACTTTTAAAGATAGATTAAATTTTTATAAAAGCCATTAAAAGGCGTAACAGGAGTGACAGCCTAGTAGATAAGTAGTACGATAAAATAAACCAACGGGACGGGAAATACAGTGCAGGTAAGGATCCACAATTTTAGATTAAGTTTGTATTGGTGAACGAGCAGGCCCTGGTCGACGGTGACCATTTGCGATGAGGTACTGCCGCCGTCACCATGGTTCTTGGCACCCCCCCCCCCCCCCCCCATTGGTGGCGGTTACAGTTCCATGATTACTCGTGGTAGACACGAGTAGTCATGGCCCTTACAAGTGGCGTATTCCGTCACACCTCAACGCAACTGGAGGAGTGCAACACGTATTCTTATGCTCATTCCATTGTTTATCCTATTGCACAATCATGTAAATTGAAATTCAGGATTTGAATTTGTGCATTGGTTTATAAATGACAAGCAGTTGATTGATATTGAATTGATTGATTGATTGATTGATAATTAAATTGGTGACGTTTCATGCACTCGTGACCTACCCAGTGCATGATCCGCGCGATTTGGGTCGTCACATTTGTTGTATTGATTGTTGATAGTGGGGCAGCCCTGTGGTAACCCGAGCAAATTGATCACCGCGACCAGAAGCGCCAAATTAAACAAGCAAAATGATATCTCTGTTGTTTGTTTGATTTATAGGGAATCTGAGATAAACAACACATAATAAATGGCTATAGGATTTTTGTATACGCCATCAATCGTCGCAGATTTATTTATTATACCCGGATAAATGTCTTACAGAATTCCATTTAATGTACATATCTCTGTACATACGGGGTTTATATCTCTCAGTTGATTCGATACTCCAGAGCATGCTCTTTGTATGAACAATTTCTAAAACGAGGTAAATTATTGACAAACAAGATGATGAAACAAGAATATCAGCAGCAGCGTTTAAAGTCATCATTTCGTAAGTTCTATGGTCGATACAATGACCTTGTCAGCAAATACAATCTAATATTAAGTCATATGCTGACTGACTTTTTTCATACTAATTGTTAGGCCATTATTTACAAACTGAATTGTCGACGGATTTTTCTGTTATTTCCCGATCATGACAAGGAGCACAAGGCAGATGTTACCGGTCGGCAGGGGATGCTCACTCTTCCATGGCACCTGATCCCACCTCTGATGTTTTAGAGGCCCGTGTTTGCTCTGCTCCAAAATTTGTATTGTTTAATGGACTTTTGAGCTCGAATACTGTTCGTTATCTTCACACAATATAAGAAATGTTAAAAGGTAATATGCGAACAATCTATACTTCCTTTTTCACTTAATCGGAAGTGATAAGAGAATAAAAAAGACTACATGAACAATATGTTATGGTTCAAGCCGACAAGGCTTGTAGCAATATGGTCTTTGTAAGGCGCATTATAATAACTGTATTTCAGAAGAACTTGGTTTAAATTCTTTATCTGGAAATCCAACTTATACACACAGTTCACTTTCTACAGATGGTATTCTTCAAAATAACATTCAAGTGTTTAATACTTTCAACATTCCAGTCAACCAAGATGATTTCAATCTACCCTACCTTTACTGGATTCCTTACGTTCCATAATTCCATGAAAAAATCCTTACAAACAGAGATACATTGCTTGGTCCAGAAAATGCTCTACCAAACCCCTATCTTTACTCCTTACAAAAATAGTAACTGCTGTGAGGGAAATATTTAGTACTGTGCTATAACATTTTTTAGAAATGGTGAAAATCAGATGTGGATTCTCTAAAACTCCTAAGAACTTTTAGAAAATTTAAAATCTCCACTTTTTTTCATAAGTCAGTAACAACAAAACGTCCAATTTTTCTACACTCTATACAACTATTCCTCACAATAAATTAAAAGCTAGGCTTTTGATATTAAAGACAACTGTTTCTTCAAAAAACTGGATGTCGAAAATATTCGTATCTTGTTTTTTTATTATTCTTATTTTTTTTTTTGGTCGTCAACAAAATTGCTCTGTTAAAAATCATTCTGTTTTACACATAAGTACTCTGAAGTTTGATATAAAATGTTAGAGTTTCTCATTGACAATATTTATGCAGTCTTCAGAGACAAGGACTCTCCACTGTTGGAATTCCGATGGGCACTAACAGCCTACCTGTTTTTATATCCTATGAAGCAGAATATATTTAACAACTTCAATATGAGGATAAGAAAACACTTACTATAGCCTTCAACTCGACATTTAAATATTTCGACGACGTATTATCAATTAACAATAGTTACTTCCATTCATATGTTGCCTCGATATATCCCAGTAAACTTTAAATAAAAGACACATCAGTCTGCCGTATCTGTTTCATATATGGATGTTTTACAAACTGTAGACGACAGCAACTAAACTGTATGACAAACGATATGACTTCAGCTTTTCCATCGTCAACTTGTTTATCACCCGCATATGGTGTTCAAATCCCACAACTTATTTAATTCTCAAGTGCATGCTCGTAGTATGATCAATTTTTAAACCGGATCAGGCTATTGACAGATAAGTTGATGTTACAGATATTTCAACAATCTCGTTTAAAGTAAGCATTTCGTAAATTCTATGGTCGTTATTATGACCTTCTTCGCGAATATAATCATTGGGTCGTATGTGGCTGACATGTGTCACACCTATTCTAAGGCTTTTGTCTGTAAACGTAATTTTACTACGGAATGTTCCCTCTATCTAATCTATACAAAAAGCTCACGACGGGTGTGACCGGTTCTCAGGAAATGCTTTATCCTAATAGACACCTGATTTTACAGGGTCTGTCTTTTATGCCTTTTTCAAATACTGAGTATTTGTATAGTTTATAGATTTTTGAGATCGATCACTGTTCGTATCTTCACCTTCCTCATTGTTTATATTGTTAATGTTTCCTAAATGAGTTGAACACAGGAGCATATTCCGAATACGATAAATTTTTACACCAATGGAGGCTACTGAAAAAAAAGTTTATGTTACAGGGTTTTTTTTTCTTTTTTGCTATTTCTTTCAAACTCTGAATTTCGCATATTAATTCTTTATAGTAACAGTGTTTGTAAATATGACTTGTTGTGGGCTGCTTTTCGATTTACATGTTTCATATCAATTATTAAGCCATTGTATTGATATTTATTTTGACTATCGCTTATTTCGTTTATCTGATCAATGCCAAGGGCTTACGGCAGTTGTTACAGGGGATGATTTATCGTGATTTTTTTCATAGGCGCCTGAATTTTTTTCCACGAATTTTGTATTCAAATGATAAATAAATTGATGATACAAGGATATTAACAATCTCGTATAAAAATTCTAAGGTTGATTTAATAAACTTGTTTGTAAATACAGTCTGTCGTTTGGTCGAATGTTGACTGACATTTTATGAATTGTTAGACTATTATTTTCATAATTTTCTACGTATATCTCCATTTACCAGATCATGATAAAGGGTTCACAGCGGATGTGACCTGTCGACAGAGTATGCTCGCTCCTCCATGGCACATGATCCCACTTCTGATCCATGATTTTAGAGATCCAATTTTGTCCTGTTCACAATTTTAATTGGACTTCTGAGCAAGAATTCTGTTTATTATAATGTACATATATCTTAATGGAATTAATTCGATGTATATTCAATTTAATACATATTATTTATACATGTATATGGATGGTTTAAATGTGTTGGTAATGCTAAATTGTGATAGAACGTTAACAAACTTCAGAAAGCTAATTTTGTTCCAAAAGAAAATTAGTAAACAAGTCCTTAACAATGTTCTCTCTAAGAAATTCAATCTAAATTAGGAATAAATTTTCCTTGGAAAAAAAATCTGGTGAATGCATTTAAACGTTCAACCTTTCATTTATTTTAAAATTCTTTCTAGATCTTTTAATATCGACTTTGTATGTTCACAACTGACGAACTTTGTAAAAATGCTTTAGTGTAATGTCATTTTCTGTCATTCTCTTAATATATTATCAACAAACTATGATAATATGTGATAAGTTATCTCAAGTATCCGTCATCATGGTGCAGCTCACTTGACGCCATCTTTCTCAGTTACATACCTGATAAAACTTCAAAATTTAGCTGCAAGAAAAGAAGACTATTTTTGAAGGTAAGAAAGATATAAATGTGCAGTAAATGACTGTTGTGTCTTATTAGTCCCCTACCGGTGAAACCGGAGGGGACTATAGGTTTCCTCTGAGTCTGTCCGTCCGTCTGTCTGTCTGTCTGTCAGTCTGTCCCACTTGGTTTTCCGCACTTTTTTCTTAAACGCTTTCAGATATTGAGCTGATTTTTGGTATGCAAGTGTATCGTGATGAGTTACAGATCAAGTTTGCATTTCGTTCTGCTTCATTGATTTTTGACGGAATTACGGCCTTTTCAATTTTTAAGGGTTTTCCGCAATTTTCTTCTAAATGCTTGTAGATATTGAGCTGATTTTTGGTATGTAGCTTTACCTTGATTAGTTATAGATCAAGTTAGCATTTCGTCCCGCTTTATTAATTTTTGACGGAATTATGGCATTTTCAATTCTTAACGGGAACCAGATTTATTTACACTTGCCGGTAGGGGACTAGTATTGCTAATGCAATACTCTCAGAATGCTTGTTCTACAGTGTATCAAGCTAGCCTATGAAACATATGGAGATGGGGTTTGAATCATTGCATAGCTATCAAATATAAGTTTTATATTTGTTAAACTTTGGTTGAGGTTAACTGAGTTCCTGTTGGTCTTTACAAATTTGGAATTTTCCTTTGATACGACCCTTTTTCACGATATATAAAAGACTAGACTTTTTGATATCATAAAAAAATGCTTCTTCAATAGATTTTGCAAAATTGAACTAATTCCATTTATCTATGTTAGAATACCGATTAATGGACATTTGCGGAATTGCGTACAGTGGACAACAGACTTCAGACTTCGGACTTTAAATAAGGGGAACATCTCAAAGTGTAGAATTTATAAATCACCTTTGTATTTGAATAAATACAATGGCTTTTAATATTACTGTTATCAAATAAACTGCATAATTCTGCGACATTTATAACAGGAACAAATGCGGAACATTTGGATAACACTCATGTTTCAGTCAGTTTCTTCGGAATCGGAATTCGAACTTACATTAAGAATGTATTTTATTTTTTCTCTCTTATTTATTTTTTTAAAATTATTTACTTTTTCTTTACTTTATTTTTTATTTCTTATAATAATTATTACTTGAATTTTAATTTTTTTCAGCTTTTAAAATCGTTTTCTTTTTGCCTGTCTTAACCTCCCACCCACCCACCCCCACCCCCCAAAAAAAACGAAGGAAGAAAGGAATCAATGTGCCCTAATGTATATCGAATTTGCAATGAAGAGAGATGTACAGTTGACTTTGCAGGAACATGGATGCAGATTTCTGATCTCCTCAGCTTTTTCAGAAATGTAGCGTGTTATTAATACCGATTTGAAATTCAATACCCTGATGTGATGTGTAAGACGCCATTTATATACAGAACTTGCATCCAAACTTAAATACTTATTATCAATTAAGTATGAAAATGTTCATTAATTGTCGGTTACCCCCCCCCCCCCTTCACAAGAACTTTTCATATAGTGAAATTCTCCAATGCAAATGTATGCAAAATTAAGATGGAACAAACTACCCACCCATCCACCCCCACACATACATACACTCCCTGCCCGCTTGATGTAATTTTCGAGTTTAGACAATTCTCCTTTTTCCGTTTGTCAAACATTTTTTTAAAGATAAGTTGTTGAACCCCCACCCCTTTTTTTCAAAATCGATGCACGTGCCTATTAATTACGGATCTTATGAAATAACTGGAGAATTTAATGTTTTGGAATCTTCAACATTTTTTTTAATTCAATATTTAACAAAATGGTTAAAAAAACGTAACATGGTTATTTTTTTTTCTTTGAGAAACCTTTAATTTATTTTCATTAAATCTTGTTTCAAATTATCTACTGTGTTTAAAATTGGATATTTTTAGTTTTTCTACAGTAAAATATGTACGGAAGCCGGTAGGTGCCAGGTAGAAAAATATTTTATCTGGCGGCCGCCAGATAAATAACTGGCGGCCGCCATATAATTTTCTGGCGGCCGCCAGAAAGTTATCTGACGGCCGCCAGAAATTATCTGGCGGCCGCCAAATAATTATCTGGCGGCCGCCAGATAAATATTTGGCGGCCGCCAGATAACTTATCTGGCGGCCGCCAGAAAGTTATCTGGCGGCCGCCACATAATTTCTGGCGGCCGCCACATAATTATTTGGCGGCCGCCAGATAAGTTATCTGGCGGCCGCCAGATAAGTTTCTGGCGGCCGCCAGTTATTTATGTGGCGGCCGCCAGATAATTATTTGGCGGCCGCCAGAAAGTTATCTGGCGGCCGCCAGATAAAATATTTTTTCTACCTGGCACCAACCGGCTTCCGTAAATATGCAATAAAGTTTTGATAAATGCTTCCACTCAATTAATATTCCAACGTTAAATGTCCAAGCAAAGGAGAATTGAAAAGCATGATGCAGGTATGACCCAAAATTGTGCACGCAGAGGGTGAAACTGATGGAACGTCCGTTATAATAGATTCTCCTCATCGAACCTCAACGCGTATTTTATTCGGAATATCGAAACTGCCCTGCCATACATGTTAAAATAACAACTGATACAGTGTAATTAAGGAAGGAAATATACATGTAGACTGTGCTTTTCCTGGCTAAATGATGCTCAAGTCAATTGACGACCAAAAAAAAAAGACTGGCCAAGATCTGTACTTTCCTGATGATTACATACTTTTCGTCTTGAGACAAAATTTATATATTTAATTTTTAGACAATATTGACGTCGTTTTTATCATCATCAAATAATCAACAAACTATGCAGGAAATCTAACAATAAAAAATAATAAAATTTGATAAGGTTTATTCATCACATAGATCGGAAGTTGTACGTTCAGTTTGTAAATTAGAAACGTACAGAATGTAAAGTGGAAATGAAGCGTGTGTACCATTCATTTGAAGATTGTTGTAGTACTTGTATGAACTTCATATTTGATGCTTTTCAGTTTAATAATTCATACTGGTATAATTTAAAACTTATTTCGAGACATTTCGATGTTGGAATTTATATACATCATGTACATGTTTATACACATATACCTGTAAATTCTTTGTAAATTTTCTAAATTAAGCAATCAAAATACGAATTTCAACATCCTTCGATTTAAATTTATCTATAGATATTAAAAGCCTATACATTTCAGATGTTCGCTTTAAATGTCTGAAGTCCGAAGTCCGCTGTTCGCTGTACGCTATTTCGCAAATGTCCAATTAAAGACCCCATCTGTTAGAAAGCTTGCGTTGTCCCTCCGGAAAACCAGTGGTCGCAAAATTTTTGGCCGTATTAAACAACATCCGGATTGGAGAATATTTAACCGTTAGAGCAAGTTAAAAACATATCACTTCATTACCAGCAGTGCGTAATGACTTAGCACTGATTATATAGTTTTACATGCCCTGGGGCAATCAACTGTAAAGCCAAGTGAAACTTTCTTGGATAGTTCTGTGGCCGATTCAGATATGTCGATGCTAGTAAGAAGACGGCGCATTAAGAATTTCCGATACCTAACTTTCATTGCACGAATTATTTCAAGATCAAGAGGCTGAAGTTTGAATGTTAAATTTGCTGGGAAATATTTCAGTTTTACATTGCTTAGTTTTAATTTACGGTTTGAAGTAGCATTATCTAGGAACATTACGATTTTATCTTTTTGCCGTGTCATTTTCTCATTTATTTGTGTAATCCATTCGGTGAAAATGTCACCTGTCATCCACGACTTTCATCCATATTACGTGTAGCGTTTTTAAATCTAAATTTTTGAAACATCGAGTTTTCCGATTACAAGAGGCTTAAGTTTTTCACCAGATATGCTACACGCAACCATCACTGTCATCGTTCTTTTGCGAGTTTCCCCTCTTTGCATTCACTGCCTTTCGACGCAAAACTCTTATCAGACAGTGCACGAAAAAAACCTGTTTCATCACAATTCAAAATATCACAGCTATCAAAATCTATTAATTTTATTTATATAGTTTCTTTATACTTTTCAATTTCGGTATTGTTCACATCCGCAATTTCTCTACAAACTTTGAAGTGACCAATGGTAAACCGCGTTTTGAAACCGTTTAACCAGCCGGTCGAGGCTTCGAAATCGGGAAAATCTAACACTTTTGCAAACTCTAAAGCTTTTTCTTGATTTTTTAACGGGAGAATAATTACCCCGCGCAAGACAGGTAAAAATAAAGGCTTACTCCCCGAACGGCTACTCGTCAAAACCAACATCTTTTTAACACACCCAATTAAGGGGTCCTCTAAAGGGTACAGGTAGACTTACCTGTATGAATAAATTAACTGCACGTAATTTACTAATTGTCCCCCGCTTTCGCGAAAGCGAGGGAACATTAAATCTCATTCGTCTGTCAGTCTGTTTTTCTCCTGTGAATCTAGAATCTTGCAAAAACAATTTTTACGTGCTCACACAAAAAGGTCAACAATAACCGTCGATGCTAGAGTTATTCATCGTTTTATTGACAACATTGGTAACTTGTTTCAATGCAATTTTGCAAAAAACCGTGCAGTAAAAAAAGAACGAATTTGTTTCTGAGGTATATCTACATTCATATGTAGAATTGTGGTTGGAGAAGTTTTTCATATTAGCATCAGGATAGAATAGGGGAGTATGCTTTCATATGTCCAGGAATTATTCATAGAATTATGAGCTCTCTGAATACTCTTGAGGTTTTAAGTTGTGTCTGTACAAGATTTTTTTTTCTCTATAATTCATTTGTAAATTAACAAAATGATATTATTTTTCTCTCTCACACACACACACACCCCCTCACACACCCTCACACACACACACACACACACACACACACACACACACACACACATATATATATATATATATATATATATATATATATATATATATATATATACATATATATATATATATATATATATATATATATATATATATATATATATATATAAAATAATTAATTATATCTTGGATAATTCACAAGATGCAAATTTATTCATAATTGACAATACATTGTATTGTCCAACGAATCATACATTGCCATTATACTCAATAACTCTGGTATTGTTTGCACAATATTATCATTTGTACTTTATACAGGACCAAAAAATGCCCACAAAGCTATACATTCTTGGTAATGTCTAAACTGTAGATGTGTCAATTGGTATAATTGTACATGCTTTCTCTAACACCTTACAGGTATCTTCAGTTCCACGTCATCTGAAGAATACATTACAATTGTAGAGCAAGTATTTCACCTCAATGCAGGTTGTAACTTGTAACATACATGTACGTGAATGACAATAATCACAGAAATCTCGCAGACAATATGGAGTGTAAGATTATTTCTATTTCAACTTCACATTACTGTCAAATAATAGATAATTGTATCAGAACTTTCTTGCCGTCCTTGTAACAGTAGAATTTTTGTGTGCGCGTGCCTAATTCATCATAGATACACCCAGCACACCTTTATATGCAGAAAGCAAGAGTGACTGTATTAATTACATTTTTGAGAAATATACATCTATGATTTTTCATTCATCAAATGAGTACGATCACTTTTTTAAACCAAGGCAGACTAATGACAGATAAGTTGATATGAGACATTTTCAAGAACCTTGTTTATTAAAGTCAGGATTTCGTATTCTATGGTCGTTATAATGATTTTGTTAGCAAATATAATCTATTATTGGGTCGTATTTTGGCTGACGTGTTTCAAAACAATTATAAGGTCTTTGTTTTTATACTAAATTTGACTACGGAATGTTCAGTCTTCCTGATCATTACATCAGGCTCACGGCAGTTGTTTCCGGTCAACTGGGGATGATTACTCCTCCTAGGCATTTGATCCTACCTTTCCGGAGGTCCATGTTTTACGTTCTGCTCAAAGATTTGTATTATTTTATATTTTTTTAAGGTTGATCACTGTTCGTTATCTTCAACTTTTACTACGCAATAATGATATTTAAATGTATATTAAACAAAATATAAATTTTTGGAAATAACAAGAGGCAAAAGGAAATGGATTTCTGGCCACTTGTGTTAAATTTTAAAGTTGATTTAAGGACTCTTTAATCATTATCATATCTGTACCTTGTCTCATAGAGATAATGTAGTTAATATAGTTGTGATGTCAACAATTTATCCTCGGGGTCAAAACCACTAGTCAGGGGGCATAAATGTTAAGATGTTTGATTAGAAGACTGAGTATTTTAAAATTATGATCACACAAACAGGCATTTTGCTAGATGTCCATGATTAAAGATTGATTGATTGATTGTATGTTTTTTACGTCTCATTCGAGAATTTTTCACTCATATAGAGACGTCACCATATACCGGTGAAGGGCTTCAAATTGACCTTTTACTCGGCACTCAGGGCCATTGAGCAGTGAGGGATCTTTATCGTACCAACGCCTCCATGACACGGGACCTCGGTTTTTAAGGTCTCATCCGAAGGACCAACAAATTTCACTTCAAAGTGCCGAGCGCATGGCGAAGGAACAGTTGTTACCCGTTTTTTATCGACTTAGGTCAGTCGCGGCCGAGAGTCGAACTCACGACCTCCCGATCACGGAACAGTTTCGGAATCCAATATAGATACAGTGTGGTTATTCAAATTCATTTTGGTTGTTTGGAATATTAAAAATATTCAAAACTGGTATATGATTTTGAAGAATTTCTTGCTTAGAAAGGGAACTATGAGTATAAGTTGGATTACCACTTGTAGAATTAAATCCAAGTTCCTCTAAAATGTATTTAATACAATGAGCCTTACAAACGAAGACAATGTTCATATTCAATTTTTGAATCTAGTATTTAGAGTAAAGTTCTTTTTCCTGAAAGGTACGAAATTATGACAAACAAAACTTTTCTGCGGAAATTCTTTTGACAAAAATTATTCTATGATTTATGAAAAAAGTGGTGTTCTTAGGGTCCGAACCCAAGCAATGAAAATCCCGAATTTCATATTTTCTTTGAGATAAACAACTCACGACAAACAGCGGCATTTAATCAAGTTTATAATATGACCATTGAGTAAACAAAATATTGCTATGATTGACTGATTGTATGTTGTTTTACGTCTCATTCGAGAATTTTTCACTCATATAGAGACGTCACCATATACCGGTGAAGGGCTTCAAATTGACCTTTTACTCGGCACTCAGGGCCATTGAGCAGTGCGGGATCTTTATCGTACCAACGCCTCCATGACACGGGGCCTCGGTTTTTAAGGTCTCATCCGAAGGACCAACAAATTTCACTTCAAAGTGCCGAGCGCATGGCGAAGGAACAGTTGTTACCCGTTTTTTATCGACTTAGGTCAGTCGCGGCCGAGAGTCGAACTCACGACCTCCCGATCACGGAACAAGCGCTCTACCGACTGAGCTACCGTGAACGGTCCATGATTAAATGATTAAAGAAGATTTTTAAAGAAGTATATATTACCTTATCATCGACTGGGAAATAAATAAATATGGAGATAACGAACAGTATTCAAACTCAAAGTTAAACAATACAAATCAGGAGCAGAGCAAACACGGACCTCAGAAAAACAATCAGAGGTGGGATCAGGTACAATGGAGGAGTGAGCATAACCTGCCGACTGGTCACACCCGCCGTGTGCTCCTTGTCACAATCGGGAAAAACGGAAAATTTCAAAGACAATTCAGTGTGTAAATAATGGCCTAACAATTAGTTTGAAAAACGTCAGTCAACATTTGATTTAATGATAGGTTGTATTTACTGACAAGGTCATTGTATGACCATAGAACTTGCGAAGTGATGACTTCAAACTAGACTGTTGATATCCTTGTTTCATCAACTTGTTTGTCAGTAGCTTGCCTCGTTTTAGAAATTGTTCATAACATGGCGGGGAAAGTGTCATAACTTTAACATTCCTTTCACATGACATGTAAAGATTTCTTAGCGTTATTGTTTGATTCAAATGTGTGGATTGTTCTTTAAGCTTAAGTGTGCTGTTATGATGTTGAACATTTGCAATTAAATATCGTTATTCCTTTAACTCGTTCGATATACATATATTCAAACAATAACAAAAATTGATTGTGAAAGGCTCCCCGGCCCTTACACGTCCGTGGAAAGATTTAGAATATATAAATCGTGTATATATACGACTGGCACAAGTGATTAATAAGGATAAATTGAAGATATTCTGTGTGAATCTACTAGAGAAGTATGTCCTCTAACTGAATTTTGCTGGGGGATTGTATGTAATTTATCCTATTTTGTATAAATTGCGATACAGAGTGGAAAATGCCCCCTTGTAAGTGAGTAAGTTGAATTTCTCGTGAAATATTTTCTCAAGAAGTAAAATTCAGATCTGCCCTCAGCACTTTATATGTAGCAAAGATCGCGATGAATTGATTTGTGTGACAAATTTTTCTCAATAATGTTGTTTTGCACTTGTGCCGATGCGATTTTTGTGCAACAGTTAGGATTTTATGTGTCCTTCACGTGATCAACAAAGTCATGTGACATCACAAAAATGCATTATTATAATACCTGATTACACTCTCATCACAAGTTGACTGCAAATTCATACATAGATTACAAATTGAAATTGAAATCTAGCTCAAAATAAAATGTATATTTTAATGCTTATTTTAGCCTTCGGAAAACCGTAACATAGCTGCGTGATACTAGTGTATGAAATATATAAATTTGATAGATAGGCAAGCTTGCGCTCTATGTTTTCTGAAACAAAATGTATTGTAAAATCGATGATAATTTGCATAAAAATGTGAGAATTCGGAAATTGACATATTTTCTGAGCTTCCTGTGACCTATGTGTATCCCATAACTTAGAACCAATACTCATTTTGTGGCAGGGGTGAAAACAGGTTTTTAGCTCACCTGTGCCGAAGGCTCAAGTGAGTTTTTTTTTATCAAAGAATGTCCGGCGTCCGTCTGTCGTCCGTCGTCTGTAAACTTTTCACATTTTCGACTTTTTCTCAAGAACCACTGGGCCAATTTCAACCAAACTTGCCTAAAGCATCCTTGTGTAAAGGGGATTCAAGTTTGTTCACAGGAAGTGCTTCGCTTTCTTTCAAGGAGAGATAATTAAAAATTCGTAAAAAGTTGGTGGCATCTTTTAAAAAACTTCTTCTCAAGAACCACTGGACAAGAAAAGATGAAACTTACTTGAAAGCTTCATTGCATACTCTAGATTCAAATTTGTTCATATCATAAGCCCAGGGGTAGGGCGGGGCCACAAAAGGGGGTCAAAGTTTACATAGGAATATATAAGAAATGTCTTTAAAATTTTCTTCTTGGTTACAGCAAAGCCATGATTAGTCAGTCATATTATTACAAAAGTTAGACATATTGATACAGACGTATCCTCAGGTAGTGTAGATTCAGGTTTGTTCAAATCATGACCCCTGTGAGTGGGAGAAGGGCGCGGCCACAACAGTGGGTCAAGGTTTACATAGGAATATATAGGTGTAATGGTTAAGGGACATTTGAGTAAAACGCATTGAAGAATTCAGATAGTGGAATGTCCTGACAACCCTTGGAATAGACTAGCCTAAGGGTATATAAGGCAAAGTTTTGGGAAAGTCAGGCATTCAGAATGTAGCTGTAGAAGTTGGATGATGAATCAGCAATAAAGAAGTTAAGATATTCTATCCTAATAGCAAAGGATCGATGAAATTGAATACATAACAGATGGTAGGTGTTGAATACTCAGTATATTTAGACATAATTCCCATTTGTTACTATTAGCATGTAAGGGTGGGATGTGTCCTAATTTATGACCTTGAATTTTAGTAAGAGTTATCTCTCTCTGTTTTTAATTAATAAAAATATCAATTTTAAGAAACTTATCTGGTTAAAAAATCGTTTTAAATTGTCATTCTATTTCTAATGACTTTTAGTGCATTTTCCACTACAGTATTTATTGATATTCTTATTATTTGAATTTTTATTTTTCAAAAATTGCTCCATAGACTTCAATGCAATCTTTGTTAAGCACTTACTGCTTCGTTAATTACATTTTTGAAACTTTCTCTTGGTAAATCCTGTTCTACTGTAAAATGCTTATTGATATTCTTATTATTTGAATTTTTATTTTTCAAAAATTGCTCCATAGACTTCAATGCAATCTTTGTTAAGTACTTACTGCTTAGTTAATTACATTTTTGAAACTTTCTCTTGGTAAATCCTGTTCTACTGTAAAATGCTTTAAAGAACTATATACGGTAAGGGCGTATTCCTGCTCCCATAATAGTCAAATTTTGAAATTCTCTCGAAATGAGCAAAAGTGCATATATTGTATAAAATAATCCAAATTAAGACAATATATTATGAAATTGGAAAAATTAGTTGGCTTTTCTTGTCTCTGTGACGTCACAAACTATTTGGATTTCCGTTATTTTTAAAATAGAGGCCAAAATGCACAGAGTTTGTTCAATTTTGACTAAAGTATTTATAGAGCGCAAGCTTGCTCAGGTACCATATTCACATATTTCATTGATATTATCATTCTACACATTATATCAAAAGATCTAGTCTGAGCAGACCTGCGCTCGATAATTTCCAATCAAAATGCCGACGTAAAATACACTATTTTCTCTCAAAATCTTTGCAATTTGGAATTTACGTCATTTTATTGACGTCATATCTAACTGATGATGTCATAGTTGATAAAAATATTTAATGCTTTGAAGTCTGCAAATATCCACCTGGTTTAGAACATAATTAAAGATTTCTCCATCAAAGTTTTATTTTGGGGGCAGATACTGGCCACTACAGAATATAGTCCTTTATATCAGAGTATTATGTATGTGATGGACATTTAAGGATAGACGATAGAAAACCTTAAGGGTTAGAGCAAAATAAAAGTATAAAAGTTATAAACACCAGTGGCAAGTATCCTAGGGAATTGAAGTTAAGCTCTGGTGGTAGTAAATCTGAAGAAGATTGAGACAACTAGTTCTTATCTATCAATGGGAACCTAAGGGAAAAACACGATGCAAGTAGTACCTTGCCCAGTCCCCATCTCTAGATAAAAGAAAATTTGAGTATTGTGTGATATACCCTCAGAGAGAGCTGCCTTAATAATCATCCTAATCATTAACTCAGACAGAGTAAAAGAAAAACCTATCTATTATATACCCAACTGTTTGTCACTCAGTTTTACTGTTGAATTTATGCAATCATGTGACGGTGTGATCCAACTTCCGGATCACCACACTGTGGCTTTCTGAATCCATATCACCCCTCTCTGAAACTGATGACGTAGTTCACAGATAAATGACTTTTTTATTCTCGCGCATCAAAAGGTTTCTTGACAAAATGGTTTGTTTAATGGATAAAAGTTATGTAATTGATTAAAAAAGGTTCCTTTTATTATATTTTGCTAGTTGTAAAGAGGTATATAATAAATGTATCATTGTAACAGTAACTTGATCCAATTTATGACAGAACCGGATCATGAGATCAAACGCGACGCTTCGCTTCTCGTTTGATCTGATGATCCGCGCCTCTCAACTTGACGTGATACGGCTCTTCGGATCAAGTTGCTGTTGTAA
The DNA here is from genome assembly GCF_033153115.1 of Saccostrea echinata. Lineage (NCBI taxonomy): Eukaryota > Metazoa > Mollusca > Bivalvia > Ostreida > Ostreidae > Saccostrea > Saccostrea echinata. The sequence continues at coordinate 27,643,112 of NW_026889779.1, read as the reverse complement.
TAATAATTATATATATATATATATATATATATATATATATATATATATATATATATATATATATATATATATATATATATATATATATATATATATATATATATATATATATATATATATATATATATATATATATATATATACACATATATATATACCATTACATAGGAAATATCAATCTTTGAAATCTGCTTCTCAAGAATAACTAAGCAATTATTAGCTTTACATGTATTTATACAGAAGCATCCTTAGGTATTGTAGAATCAGATTTGTTCAAATAATGACCCCTCAGGGGTTGGGGGCACAACAGAGGGTCAAAGTTTTGCATAAGAATATATAGGAATCATCTTGAAAAAAATTTTGTGATCAAGAACAGCAAAGTCATGATTAGTCATATTATTATAGAAGCATCCTCATGTAATGTAGATTCGAATTTGTTCAAATTTACGGTGGGTAGGGTGGGGCCACAATGAGCAATCAGGGTTGTACATGGGAATACATAGGGAATAAAATCTTTTAAACTCTTCTGTTTAAGAACAACAAAGCCGTGATTAGTAATATTAATATAGAAGCATCCTGAGGTAGTGTAAATTTAAGTTTGCCCCCCCCCCTCCCCCTTAAAACTTTTCTATACTGAACTGATTTCTCTTCTTTCTAGCCAGTGTTCTCAGGTGAGCGATGTGGCCCATGGGCCTCTTGTTATTGATAAACTGTTGCATCATTCTAAAAGACACCCCAAACCAGGGGCCAAAAAGGGGTCTTAGCCTAGCTTGTCCTTTATGTTCTAGATTATGTATTTTCTCCCATCCAGTAAATTCAAAATTTAGAATATGACAGCATTTTATGTACAGTATGCCCTCCTGCATAATTTGCCGTTTATAAACCATAGACCTAAATGTAGAAATAACTGTATGCAGAAAAATTAAGCTTGGAAATTGAGTACTAAAACAGCTCCGTAGGGGGAATAACGTTTGAAAATTTCTTTTAGATGGACAGACTGACAGACATATGGACATCCTATTAATACATAAGCTTTTCTGATCTCTGACAGGTAGTGCAAAAAAAAAAGACGAAGACCACCTATTAGTATGTATAAGCACCTGAACATGAACCTTAATAATAATAACGACGCAAAAACTTTTCAATAGTTTTGGATGCATGATTGGCTTTGATTTTTAATGACCAAGCATAACAAATTCAAAACAATGTTGAAAGTATACACAGGGTACTTAACATTAATTCATATCCCACTGAAAAAAAAAATGTTTCTATTTTTACCACAAAATGCATTTTCCCAAATCAAACGTACCTTTGTAACCCCTATTTCTTCTTCTTGCATAGATAACTGTTGTTAAGGAGAAACATTGCTACAAATAATCTAAGATGTGGTCCGGTGTGAATCAAATATGGATTCTCAACAACTTCAGAGAATTTTTAGAAATTTTGAAATCTTAAATTTTTCTCTAAAGCTTAGAACATCGAATTTTTCAACACTTTTTTCAAACATTAGTTGCGATAAATTAAATACATGGCTTTTGATATACAACTGCTTTTTCAATAAAAATGGATATTTTCATATCTTGTGATTGGTCATCTAAATATTACTTTGACAAAATAAGTCTTATATTATACACAAATACTCTGAAGTCGATATCAAAACGGTGCTTGAGTTGCTCATTGATATTTTAATGTAGTCTCCGGAGATCAGATCATAAATTGAGAACATACTTTAACAAACATTTAGATTTTGACTTTTGTGATTTTTATTTAGTAAGCATGTTAAAAAAAAGACGGAAATTTATAAAATACAATAGAAGGACATGTTGAAAACTGTGTTTCATGTTTCAAAAATTATATTAATTTGAGCTTTTGAATAAAGTATGTTCTAAGTACTCAACATTCAGATATATTCGACGACGTTTTATCAATTAACAATAGTTACTTCATTCATATTACAACTCGATATATTCCAGTGAGTTCGAAATAAAAGTCACCACGGAATCTGTCACATTGTTTCATATTTGGATGTTTTACGGTCCGTAGAAGATAATGGCCAAGTATCAATTAAACTATATGACAAACGAAATGTCTCCAGCTTTTTCATCGTCAACTTTCCTTATTAATGCAATAATAACCACTATCACCTACATATGGTGTTTATGTCTCGCAACTTATTCGATACTCAAGAGCATGCTCTAAGTACGATCAGTTTTAAAACTAAAGTAGGCTCCTGACAAATAAATCATGTAACAATGATTTCAAGACCCTAGGTAAAAGTCTACAATTCGTAAATTCTATAGTCATTATAATGACCTTGCTAGCAAATCCAACCTATAATCGTATTTTGTACAGGCTAATATTTTTTTTATTCCAGTTTTTAAGCCATTGTTTTTCAACTTAAATTTACAAGGGATTATTCCGTCTACATGATCAATTGGGTCGACACTCGACAGGGGATGCTCACTCCTCCTAAGAACCTGATTCCACTTCTGGAATTTCCAGGGGTCCGTGTTTTATGCCCCGATCACAGATTTGTATTGTTTGCATCTTTTTTTTTAGGTCAATCCCTCATTTATAGTCCAGATCTGGTATTACAACTTTTTGTTGAAATTTCGATCGGCACTAATTGTTCTTCCTTACAAGCCGATCTGATGTTATACTGTTATTTATACTGTTATGAAGCACAATTTATTTTTTAAATCTCAACATGAGAAAAAAAACTCTTGCTGTGGCCTTCAATTCGATATTTATCGGCGTAAAACAGTAACAACCAATCAATTCGATAGATATTGATATATTTAGATATATCAACTATGTTTTACTAATTAACATTTAAAGGGGTTTGGACACAGAATGAAAGTTCATAACCATCAAAATTGTGATGGAATTTCAGGACTTCCAAATTGCAAGAGCGTTTCAGATAAATATATATAAAGACTGATCAGAAACTTATTTTCTCTGAAAATTATCAAAACTTCGAATTTCGGGCTTGTTTGACTGTTATATATTTATGTTTGCACTTTCACTAAAACTTATCCTTAATAGTCAATAGTAAAGTGGGAAAACTGAGATGTATTAAAAAAGGATATGAAAACTATATTCAAGAAAAGTAAAATAAAATATAAACATAGGTAATCAGAGATTACAGAGCTCACCTCAACGAATGTTGTCTTTAAGTAAGGCAAAGTCCCACACTAAACTAATAATCTAGGAGTGACAGCCAGCATCCTGACAGTGAGTAAGGTATCTCTTTGAACACTGTAACAACAAAACTGATATATGAGCTCTGACTTACTGAAAGTATTTTCCCTTAATGCAAGGGGTTTAAATGATTACAATAAACGTACAATTTTATATGATTGGCTCCAAGATCTTGATATTGATATTGTTCTACTTCAAGAAACTCATTTTGTTGAATCAAAAGAATATGTTTATAATGCTAGATGGCGTGGGCATAGTTTTCATTGTTTTTCAAATTCATCCTCTAGTCGAGGAGTTTCTATTCTCATTAGAAATGGTTTTCCTTTTGAATTTATTAATAGTCATAAATCAGCTGATGGTCGCAAGATTATACTTAATATTAGAATTAAGGACGAAGTATATTGTTTTGTGAATCTTTATGCCCCAAATAGGGTGCTAGATAGAAAGGGATTCTATATAACAACAAAATCGTGGGTAAGGAAATTTGCTCTCAATACGGATAATTTATTTATTGGCGGAGATTTCAATTGTAAACTAGATGAAAAAAATCAATGTTTTGACACGAGTATAAATCAACTTTCCTCTTTAATTAAACAATTACATTTGATTGACACATGGAGAAATCTAAATGAAAATAAACCAGGATCCACATGGTGCAATGCACAAAATGTGCCTAGTAGTCGAATAGATTATATTTTAATTTCAGATAACTTTCTTCTCTCAATTGATTCAATGACTCTCACAAATTGTCCACAAGTCAAACAAAATAGAATGAGTGATCATCTTGGACTAAGATTAGATTTCATTTTAAATATAAATAAAAGAGGGTCAGGATATTGGAAAATGAACACATCCCATTTATTAGATAAAGAATACAATTCTCAACTTAAAAAAATGCTGAAGGAAAAGGACTCAGAAATAAAAGAAATTAGTTGTCCACATGAACGATGGGAGACCGTAAAATATTTAATAAAAGAATTCTCAATAGATTTTTCTAAACAAAAAAGCAGCTGCCTGAAACGCAAAGTTAAAACTATAGAACAAAAAATTAGAGATATTGAAAATCGACCTTCTCATGAAATAAATAACAAAGAAAAACAGAAGCTTGAAAAAGAATTAAATGAAATTTATGAGAAAAAATCAAAAGGAGCATATATAAGATCTAAAGCTAACTGGATTAAATATGGAGAAAAATGCACATCGTACTTCTTGAATTTAGAACGGAAACGCCAGCAAAATAATCTTATAGAAAAAATAACTGAAAGTGAAAACTCTGTATATAGTAGTAATGAAATTTTAGGAACGTTATGTAATTTTTATGAAAATTTGTATACGTCTAAAAGCCCACATGATGATGAAATTAAAAGCTATATTTCAGAAACTGAAGTTTCTTCAAAATTAACAGATTATGAAAAAAATTATTGTGATAATATACCCACAATGAAGGAATGTGAAGAAGCTATCAAAAATATGAAAAATAATAAATCACCGGGTTTAGATGGGATACCTGTGGAGTTTTATAAACTCTTCTGGAACGACATAAAAACGTACTTTTATGATGCGTTACTAAAGTCATTTGAAGCTGAAGAGCTAACAGCGACACAAAAGTTGTCAATAATTAGTCTCATATACAAAAAAGGCGATAAATCTAATGTTAAAAACTACAGACCTATTAGTCTTACTTACTGCGACGACAAAATTTTAGCATTTGTTTTAGCCAAACGACTACAAAAAATTATTTCAAAACTTATTAACAACGACCAATCCGCATATATAAAAGGTAGATATATAGGATGTAATGCCAGATTGATTCAGGATATTTTTGATTATTGTGAAGACCAAAACGAAAATGGAATTCTTCTATTTCTGGACTTTGAAAAGGCGTTTGATACTGTAGAATGGTCCTTTATGTTTGAGACATTGAAAGCTCTAAATTTTATCAAATGGATTAAAATACTGTATAACAATCCCAAATTTAGAGTTAAAAATAACGGTTTTATATTCAGAACATGTAACATGACTAGAGGTATACGACAAGGCTGTCCAATTTCCGCTTTATTATTTATAATTACAGTTGAAATACTAGCTATACGTGTTAAGTCTTCGGAAGATATACACGGTTTCAAAATAAGTAATAACAATGAGATCAAAATGTTACAACATGCAGACGATTCAACGAATCCACTTCAAGACATAGAATCTGTAAAACATGTTGTTCAAGTAATAAATAAATTTTCTAAAGTAGCTGGGCCAAATCTGAACATAGATAAATCGGAATGTATGTTACTAGGGCCCTTAAAAAATTCATGTAATAGAATAGATAATATAAAGGTAACAGATGGACCAGTAAAAACTTTAGGTATATACATAGGACACAACAAAGATATATGTTTAGAAAAAAATTGGCAAGATAAAATTGATAAAATTTCTAAAACATTAGATTCATGGGAAAAGAGAAAGTTGACAATTTTTGGGAAAAAAGAAATAATTAACACATTATGTATTTCAAAACTACAATATAATGCAACTATTCTGCCTAATCCACCTGAAAAAATTATTAAACAAATAAGTAGATTAATTTTTAACTTTGTTTGGAATAGTAAAGACCGTATAAAAAGAAATACACTTATAGGAAAGGAAAAAGAAGGCGGAATTGACATTATTGATGTTGAATCTAAATTTCAGGCATCCAAAGCATCTTGGATTTCAAGATTACTAAATACAAAATCTAGTCTTGCATCTTTTTTAAATCATTTATTTTATAAAGAGGCATTATCACTAGAATACATTTTAAAAACTAATCTAACACATGTAGATGACTATAAAGAAATAAAATATCTCCCTAAATTCTACAAAGAATCAATTTGTGCATTCAATGCATGTAAAATTACAAAAGATTTAACAAATTTATCCACTGACGAGTTTTTATCTTTGCCAATATGGAAAAATAAACTCTTCACGTATAAAAATAAACCAATTTATTTTGAAAATTGGATTAAAGTGGGAATTCTGTACACAAAAGACTTGTATGATGTAAATGGCTCATTCTATGATATAAGACACTTCTGTGATAAGGTTTTATACAAAAACAATATCTTATGTGAATATTTTATCCTGAAGACAATATTTAACAAATTTTCAAAGATATATATATGTGAAAAGGCGCCATATATCAATATAAGAAATAACATGTATATACTCTTAAAAGGAAATAGATATGTTCTTATAAGTAATGTAAAATCAGCTGTTTTCTATAACATATTCATTGAGAAAAAATTCTTAAGACCAGTAACAGAAAAGTATTGGAGTGAATTGTTTAATATTCCCGAATATTTATGGGCTTCTATCTACTGTATGAAAATTTCAAGAATGTCTGATAAACACATAGCAGAATTCAACTTTAAGTTATTGCATAATTTATTAAACAATAATTTGAGTGTGAGCAAATGGAATCCTAATGTACAAAAATTTTGTGCTAATTGTGGAGAAATAGAAAATATTATGCATCTTTTATATAACTGTAACGACTCGAGTTATATATGGATTAAGTTAAGTTTAATTGTCGGGTTTAATATTAATTGGAAACATGTTGTAATAGGCTTTTATGAAAACTCAGATTTTGTTATGGGCATGAATATATTACTTTCTTTCACTGCACTGAAAATTTTCAAATACAAGATGAAGTGTAGACTTACGAATTCACATTGTACAAGAGATTCTTTGAATAATTTTGTTAAATCTGCATTAAATACATATCAATATATTTCAGAATTGTCTTATGATAATGTACAAATTCAAAAAGTGTTAAAAAAAGTTTGTAGAAGTTATTAATTGTTATTTTCTCTGTTTAAATCATTAAAATACATGTATTTCTCTCTTTAACTGTAATCTTTAATCAAAATTGTCATATTATATACTGTTTATATGTTATGTATGTTATTGTTTGTTTGCAATTAATAAATAAATAAATTAAAAAAAAAAATAATAATAATAATCTAGGAGTGTGCATCCCTAGATGCAACATTTATGCAATTTTGATCTGATAGGGCTTGCAGTTACTTGGGAATAGACTTATCTGAAAACTTAACACTAGTCACTCATCCAGAAAATGTAAGTCAAATCCAGCATCCGAAGCAAGTTTTGAGATTGTTCGTCCCTTGATGCATCATCCATGCAAGTTTGGTTCAGATAGGCCTTATAGTTACTTGGAAATGAGATCTACTCCAAAAACTTTAACCTGGTCACTCATCCAGAAAATTTAAGTCAAATCCAGCATCCGAAGCAAGTCCAGTAGTGTGCATCCTTAAATGTATCATCCATGCAAGTTTGGTCAATATAGGGTTTATAGATACTTGGAAATGACATCTGCTCCAAAAACTTTAACCTGGTCACTTATCCATAAAATATAGGTCAGATTCAGCATCCGAAGCAAGTCCAGTAGTGTGCATCCTTAGATGTATCATCCATGCAAGTTTGGTCAATATAGGGCTTATAGTTACTTGGAAATGAGATCTACTCCAAAAACCTTAACCTGATCACTCATCCAGAAAATATAGGTCAGATCCAGCATCCGAAGCAAGTCCAGTAGTGTGCATCCTTAGATGTATCATCCATGCAAGTTTGGTCAATATAGGGTTTATAGATACTTGGAAATGACATCTGCTCCAAAAACTTTAACCTGGACACTCATCCATAAAATATAGGTCAGATTCAGCATCCGAAGCAAGTCCAGTAGTGTGCATCCTTAGATGTATCATCCATGCAAGTTTGGTCAGTATAGGGCTTATACTTACTTGGAAATGAGATCTGCTCCAAAAACCTTAACCTGGTCACTCATCCGGAAAATATAGGTCAGATCCAGCATCCGAAGCAAGTCCAGTAGTGTGCATCCTTAGATGTATCATCCATGCAAGTTTGGTCAATATAGGGCTTATAGTTACTTGGAAATGAGACCAGCTCCAAAAACTTTAACCTTGACTGGTACAATAAAACACACTAGAAGCATCCTCCATGCATCTCTGACTAATATAGGCCATAAAAGTACTTGAAAAGAAAACTGCTCCAAAAACCTTAACCTGGGACGCCGACACCGACGCCGACGCCGAGGGTATTACATAAGCTCCCCCAACTTCGTTGAGGTGAGCTAAAAAACCATAACTAACACGCCATTGTTGTCTGTTTATGATCAGCGATGTGAGCAATGTCAGCAAATCGAACATACCCGGTAAAACGTATACTTTAACGAAAACAGTTTACAAATACAAGTGTTTGGTGCAGGATTATGAAAAAAAATCGTTGTTACTAAATATCAAGAATTTACATGTAAGCTCAAATCATTAAACTGGAGCTATTTTATAAATTTGAAAAAAATAAATTTTAAACTAAACAGCAATGCAAGTGTGTCCATGCCCATTTAATACTTTCATATGTCCATCTGACATATCCTAGTGAATAAAAAAAATCTTTAAGCATGTTTAGAGAGCTTACTTTGTCCCCAAAGAAAAATAGTAAATCAGACCTCAATAATGTTCCTTCTATGAAATTCACTCAAAATGTGGAATAAATTTTCACTGCTGAAAAACTAGAGTATGTTTTACCGTTCATTTCAATGCACATAATATCTTAATTCTTTTAATATATATCGACGACGTATTGTCAATTAGCAATGGCTATTTCCATTATGTCGATACGATATATCCCGGTGAGCTTGAGAGAGAAGATACCCCAGAGTCTGATACATCTGTTTCATACTTGGATATTTTACTTGAAAAAGACGTTAATGGTAATCTAACAAGCAAGCTTTATGATAAACGTGATGACTTTAACTTTTCAATCGTCAACTTCCCTTACTTATGCAGCAATATACCTTCATCACCTGCATACGGGCTATATATCTCAGTTGATTCGATACGCAAGAGCATGCTCTACGTATGTACAATTTCTAAAACGAGGTAAATTATTGACAAACAAGTTGATGAAACAAGAATATCAGCTGTCTCGTTTAAAGTCATCATTTCGTAAGTTCTATGGTCGATACAGTGACCTTGTCAGCAAATGCAATTTATCATTGAGTCATATGCTGACTGACGTTTTTCATACTAATTGTTAGGCCATTATTTACACACTGAATTGTCGACGGATTTTTCCGTTATTTCCCGATCATGACAAGGAGCACACGGCGGGTGTGACCGGTTGGCAGGGGATGCTCACTCCTCCATGACACCTGATCCCACTTCTGAGGTTTGGAGGTCTGTGTTTGCTCTGCTCCTATTTTGTATTGTTTAATGGACTTTTGAGGTTGAATACTGTTCGTGATCTCCATATATTTCATATTAGACTTTGCATGTTCACAACTGTTGCACGTTGAGAATATGCTATTGTTCAAATGCCATTTTCTGCCTGTCTCTTATTAGTATCTGAAATTATGTCATTATGTAATAAGTTATCTAAAGTATCAGCCAAGGTGCAGATCACGTGACACCCTCTTTCTCGGTAATCTATGTTCTATACTTGTTCTGATAAAAGTCCAAATTTAGCTGCAAGAAAACAAGACTGTTATTGTAGGTAAGAAAGATATAATCTTGCAATAAATGATTCCTGTGTCTTATTCTACAGTGCAGTATACCAACTTATCCAATTTTTTTCAAAACAAATTCGTTAAATCAAATACAAGTTATTTTTTTGGAAGGAAGGATTGGGTTTGAAGCATTACATATCTATCAAATATACATTAGATTAAACTTTGCTTGAGATTGCTTGAGATCGTGTTGGTCTTTACAAATTCTGATATAGTTTAGACGCTTCCTTTGATACTACCTGAATCGCAGATTTTGCAATTACTTTGAACTTTTCTCATTTATTTAGTCTCAGATCTTAGTTTAGAATATAGATAAAAAAAAACCAATCTGCTAGATATTAATCTGCATTTTTTAAATTTATTAATAATATCAAAAATTACTTTGAACGGAGAGGTTGATGTCTTACAAATGAACGTTCTGGCATAAATCTAGTATGCATGCCGCGGGTTCGTCCACTAGTGTTTTCAAATAATAACGACTTGAAAGCTTTTTCACTTTTATCTAGTTATTTGTACATAGTATTCTGGCTCTACGCATTCGCCTGTCCACTTTACAACAGTTATTTACTAAACTACGCCATACTCCGTATACCGTACTCTATACACTGTACACCATACAACATAAACCATACAATGGCACCTGCATAAGACAATAGTAAACACATTAAGTTACATATTTATACACAAATGAAATATATGGAGATAACGAACAGTACTCAAGCTCAAAAGTCCTTTAAACATTACAAAATAGGAGCAGAGCAAACACGGACCTCCAAAACATCAGGTGCCATGGAGAAGTGAGCGTCCCCTCCGACCGGTCACACCCGCCGTGTGCTCCTTGTCATGATCGGGAAATAAAGGAAAATCCGTCGACAATGCAGTGTGTAAATAATGGCCTAACAATTAGTATGAAAAACGTCCGTCAGCATTTGACTCAATGATAAATTGCATTGCTGACAAGGTCACTGTATCGACCATAGAACTTACGAAATGATGACTTTAAACGAGACAGCTGATATTCTTGTTCCATCAACTTGTTTGTCAATAATTTACCTCGTTTCAGAAATTATATATACGTAGAGCATGCTCTTGCGTATCGAATCAACTGAGAGATATATAGCCCGTATGCAGGTGAGTAAGGGAAGTTGACGATTGAAAAGTTAAAATCATCACGTTTATCATAAAGCTTGCTTGTTAGATTACCATTAACGTCTTTTTCAAGTTAAATATCCAAATATGAAACAGATGTGTCAGACTCTGAGGTATCTTCTATCTCAAGCTCACCGGGATATATCGTATCGACATAAGAATGGAAATAGCCATTGCTAATTGACAATACGTCGTCGATATATCTAAATGTCGTATTGAAGGCCACAACCAGTGTTTTCTTCTTTCTATGTATAAGATTTTGGACAAATTCTGCTTCATATGAATACAGAAAAGGTCTGCTAATAACGGGGCGCAATTGGTACCCATGGAAATTCTAATAGATTATTGGAAGACCTGGTCTCCAAACTCCACATAGATATTGTCAATCAGAAACTAAAGCATCTTTTTAATGTCAACTTCAGAGTACTTGTGTGTACAATCAGAATGTTTTTAACAAAATAATTTTGCAAATGACCAATGACAAGGTAAGCGTCATACAAGTTATGATCCACAAAACAGCGTAGACATTAATGGGACACTATAGTAAACATAGCAGCGCTGCATCACGGAACTTGTATTAAGTGCTTTTACTAATTACAACTACATTGTTTTACATGTAACTTAAACTTACACATTAAGAATCACAATAAAACTAAATACTGAAATACTAGAGATGATACTTTCAGCTAATGAATACTACTCACTATAATATTTATAGAAAATACAAACTATACAAATGAACGAACATTCAAACAAAACCAACTAAAATTAAAATACGTTGAAATAGCAGTTGTCCCAGGGCCGTAAATTAACAAAACAGAGAAGGAAATGTAAATAAAATACGTTACTCACCTCAGAATGAAGTGCCTGTAACTTAACTTTAAAATACTTCAACTTTACAAGTAAGAAGTAAGAATTTGCTGGTCATTGAGAGTCCGTGCAGATATGTCCCAAAGCCGGTTTTAAGAAGCCTTAACTCAGGTAAATAAATACAGGTAGTGGAGAGTAACCATAAAAGGTATTCGAATGAGAAGACCAGATTAGGATAATTGATAAAACTACAGAACAAAGCTAACATAATAATCACAATAAATCTATGATTCTTTACGAGACAAATAAATTATATAAATCCGTATATGTGACAGTGCACTTACACTGAATGTTCAAGATTATACCTATGAATAGGTTGTTAACTAACTAGAGATATGTAGTTCGAATCCTGTTTACTCATGCATATTTTGAGAATGAAGTCTAAATTTTTCGACTCATATATTGAGTTTATAACAAACTGGAATGTTTTGATTTTAGTACATCGCATATACTCGCCTTTAAGCCGGATTTGTGGGAGCAAGAACTTGGTCCAAAACTCCGACTTATAAGCTAGTCCTAGAATGATTTGTACATTTCTGAAAGACTAAATGTAGAACTGTTTAAAACAAAAAACTCTGACGACTGTCGTTGACAAAAGACTGTACATATTTTATTCTTTTTTGCAAAAAATTCACGTAATTATATTTTTGAAATTTTTATCTGAGGTCTATATCAGTGGCCTTTCTAAATATATTATTTGAAACACAGGTAACACAGGTGAAAGCATTAAAAGCATATATATATAGAGAGAGAGAGAGAGAGAGAAAGCACAAAGAAATTCACTTTTATAAGGATACCCACTTCCGCCCCAGCCCGACGTTGAACTCGCGACCTACGGAATCTGTCCACTAGCAGTACAGGATACCCACTTCCGCCCCAGCTCGGCGTTGAACTCGCGATGTACGGAATCTGTCCACTAGCAGTACAGGAACAGCGCGCTAGACCGCTCGGCTATCTAGGCAAGTCAAAAAACTCGCTTTTGATGCCGATGGAATTCTCGCGGCGCTGCTCTACACTACACGGTCATTGAGAATGGAAGTGAGATACAGTTATTTGGACATTAGTTTTATTAGAGGATTAAATATTGTTACCAATACACGTTGTAATGAAATTGATTTTTATTTATAAAGCAAATTTTACAACAACTCTTAAACTAACATAACTGCCCTAAGTGAAGAAAAATTGATATTGAAAGCACAAAGAAATTCATATATATATATATATATATATATATATATATATATATATATATATATATATATATATATATATATATATATATATCCATTGAACAAAATCAAGATACACAAGACTCGAATAATCAATCATTTTAACTGTAAGCACTTTCTGCCTTTTGTAAAATGGCTCTACAGACAGTTACAAAATGGTTGACGAATTGCTTAGTAACATTCATAACCACGCGGCTTCAATAATTGTCCATTGTGACGTCATAGTAAAAGGTAGCATTATAATACGCACAATTACAATCACTTATAATTCAAAAACAAATAGAAACTAATAGTAGAAAAAAATGAAGTTAACTTTGAAGCAATTATTTTCTGTTAAGTTTTGGATTAAATGATTTATTAAAGTAGTCCCCCTTTGCTACTGTGGATGTTTCACAGTCATTGTGCATTATATAAAATAAAAAATATTTCAAAATTGCCTTACCCACAGATAGCAAAGTGCTCAATGCACGGCGTGTTTCTAATGTCAGGATCCCGAATTGTTTTTTATGAACTCGTGCACGTGCGTTCAGTTTGCTGGTTTGTTCTATGTAGTATTCATCACAGGTTGGACAGGTCATGCAGTACATAACAATTTCTGATTTACAGGTCATGTTGGCGTTTGGTGTTAATTTTTTACCACATTTTAGACTTTTTTCGTCGTCGTCCTCCTCCAGATATTTGCAGGTTCCACAACGTGGGTCACGGCACTTTTTGACGACTTTGGCATTGTCCGATGCAAATCTTGCTCTAGTTAGGATTTTCTTTAAATTGAGTGCATGTCTTCTGCTATTAATTATTTCTGACTGTTTGATAACGTCTCTCAAATTTTGAGATTGTTCTGAAATGGGGAAAAATCTCCTGGCTGTTCTCAAAATATTGTGGTTGCGTGTACTGTGCTTTACAACAAAAGGGATGTCCCTTTTTCACTATTATCCTTGCGGTGAGTGTTTCTTAGCATAAAAATAGGAATGGTTTTTGCTTTAACAATTCCAGCATTTATAAGATTATCCGGATAATGTTTTTTTGAGATATGATTTCAATTCTTCTAACCTTTTCGACAGTAAAGATAATCAGTTACTATTGTGCATATGCGTCGTGCCATGTTGTATGAAATATTGCGTTTAGTATGCGATGGTTGACATGAATGAAAATCCAAATACTGGTGCGAATCTGTTTCTTTGCAGTAAAAGTCTGTAATTATTTTGGTATCTTCCTTAATTAGAAGGAGGTCCAAAAATGGTAGTTGGCTGTCACTCAACTCCATAGTGAACTGAATTGATTCCTGTAATTGATTAATTACCGTGTGGAATTTTTGTAAATCATCTGTTTTATTCCCAAAAATGAAAATATCATCAAGGTACCTTTTCCAGTTTTGGCGAATATATTGTGCGAATTCGAAAGTTTCGTCAAAAATTTCTGGAACTTTATCATACAGCTTTTCTTCCAAGTAACCGATTACTAGGGTTTCATATGTTTTTGCCACTCTGGTACCCATGGCTGTTCCTTTAATTTGAAGGTAAAATTGGTCATCAAAATGAAAATGATTATTTTCAAAAACTTCTTGAAGAGTTTTAAGTACAAATTCTTTAGAAAATCTTTCATTTATTTCTGTTAGATATTTCTCCATCCAAACTTTCACAACTTCAAGTCCAAAGTAATGTGGAATATTGGTATAAAGACTGGTCACGTCAAAACTAACAAAAAGCGTGTTTTGTTCTACTTCTTCTGGAATGTAATTAAGAAAATCCAAATCATCACGGACGAAACTTTTTTGCACAATGGTTTAAGAATTAAATCAAGTACATATGTTGCTCAGTCTTTGTGTACATGGGGATGGTCCTGTTATTATAGGAAAAAACTTATATATATATATATATATATATATATATATATATATATATATATATATATATATATATATATATATATATATATATATATATATATTTACATTTCCAATAAATTTCCCCTATGATTCTTTACAAAATAGAATACAGTTCATTTTCTCATGAACTACCATGGATGAGCATGAATATCTCCATTGTTACGTCATAATACCTTCCTTGACGTCAAAACTATAGACTAAGTGCAAATATATATATATATATATATATATATATATATATATATATATATATATATATATATATATATATATATGCGATAAGTTAGATATGCAACAATTTAATTTCTCCTTTTCTATATTCTCAATAACTTTCATCTCTTTTTTATATATTCAGTTAGTTCGCAGTGATATTTAATCCATTTGTAGGTCATTTTGTATTAGTTGGTTGTTTTGTGAATCAGAATGAGTTCCGAAAACGACGATGTTAATCCACGTAGACAGGATCTAAGTGAGGTAATCTATATTAATCTTAATTTAACATAAATTCTATGAAATATTCATTACAAAAATGTAAACATTACTCTTTTCGCGCTTTTGGCTTTTTATATGACAGGTAAAACAGCTTAGACGAGTGGTGTCTGGGATCAAGATTTTTGAAAAAGCGTCTAAGGTTAAAAATGCTTTAAAGACAAACAAAGATGATAATGGGCAGCTTGAACAGGATGAGAGTACATCTGAAAAAGTAAGATACATATGATGGAAATCTTGCAATTTCTTTGAATCGATAAACATTTTTAATTCGCTATCGTCAACGTCCCATACTTAAGTAGCTATATACTCTTATCACTTACATATGGGTTTATATCTCCCAGTTGATTCGATACGAAATAGCATGCTCCACGTGCGAACAATTTCTAAAACGAGGCAAGCTATTGACAAACAATTTGATGAAACAGGATATCAACAGTCTCGTTTAAAGTCATCATTCCGCAAGTTCTATGGTCGATACAATGATCTTGTCAGCACATACAATCTATCATTAAGTCGAATGCTGACTGACGTTTGTCATACCAATTGTTAGACAACTATTTAAACACTGAATTGTCTAGGGATTTTTCCGTTTGCCTAATCATTACAATGAGCATACGACGGGTGTGACCGGCAGACAGGGGATACTCACTCCTTCATGGCACCTGATCCCACCTCTGATGTTTTTTAGAGGTCATTGTTTGCTCTGCTCCAGATTTGTATTGTTTCAATGGACTTTTGAGCTTGATTACTGTTCATTATCTCCATATTTCATTAAATGCACTGTTACAAGTGGGCGTTATGGAAATCTGAATTTTCATTTATTTATTCTTAAGTTTTTAATTTTCTCAGAATCGGTTAATATTGTTGTACGAGTATGCCCATACGAAAAAAGTGTGAAAATTCAATTGGCGTGCAGTTGACGATAAGTTAACTCAAAAAGAACATTACTTGAATCTTTGTCTTGCAAATGAAAAGGTGTTTAACTTATTTGTATGTCGGGATCAAAATTATTCAGTAGATAACCTCTGTCGCACTCTCATTTATTTCCTTTTTAGTTGAACACTGTCGAACATTCCTATATATTATCCTTTTTGGTAGACGAATATTTTTGACGCCCGCGTGGCGCAGTGGTTAGAGCGTTTGCTCTAGATTTGCGGAATAAAGAATTGATCCTTACGTCGCAAGTTCGAATCTCACTGCGAGACGTGGAGACCGGTATTTCGGATGAGACCGTATAAATCGAGGTAACATGTACATGTCGCAATAAGTGCTGGCACGAAAAAGATACTTACTCCTCGATTGCCGTAGGTCTAAACTTGTAGCCCTCTAATGGCAAGTGGTCGCGTCTCAATATGAGTGAAAAATTCTCGATGGGACGTTAACCAACCAAACAAAAACAAAATCAAATCAGCGTTAAACTCGAACTGAAATCGGTAACCTTCAGACTTGATCATATGTAGAAAATTTTCTTTGAGTTTCTTTGAAATTAACTCGGACTGCTCTGCTTTTAACTGCCCCGAGAAAGTTTTGAATTGGGACTTTATAACTCCAGTAAAGACTTAAAAAATGCCCGAGATTTCCAACGATTCTGTGCTGTATTTCGTTAATTAATCCCTCCTGTGCTATATATCGTTAATTTATCTGTATCTAAAATCATCTCGCACCCGAGTTGTCCATATAACGTGAAAAAGAGAGAGTGAAAAAGACGTATTATCAGAATTGAAAAGAGCTTTCGAATGGCTATAGAACAGCAATCAGTTAAAACATGAATATTTGCAGGGTTTGACATTAACTTTTATGAGTACTAGACCAGTCGGGCTACTTCCCATAATTTTTACTAGCCCTGACCGTAAAATCGCTAGCCCTGACCAAACATGCAAATTTAATTTTCATTATCGCCAATTTTAATGATGTAATTTTGAAGTCGTCTCTCGAGTGTGTCAAGATTTTGACAGACTAGCTAATAAAGTCTGGTTCATCGTGACATGGGACTATTGTAAGCAATGAACATTAATGAAATTTTTATCCTAAATATTAATAAAGTAATTAAAGAATATATTTTGTCAGTAACTAATTTTATACCATATTGATATGAACGACGCTAATGTCTACCCTGACTTGTCTATTACAGCCGTAACCACTGGTAACTGTATTTTCATGGCCATTTTTTTACACGTAAGAGAACGTACAATCTTCTTGCATGAAACGAAATATGGGTGTGATTGACAGGGAAATTTAATACTTTTGAGAAAATATAAGCTCTTACTATTTTTTTAATTAAGGGGGGGGGGTGTCGATGCACACTCCAGGTGCCTATTGCCAAATATAGCAATTGTGTCATACGAGGATTTTTTTTCTTTAAGTGTTTTCAATCGGACAAATAGGAAAATTTCTTTAAAAGTTATTTTTTGAATATTTATTTGGAAGACTAAAATGGGGTTTAACAGTTATTTTATCAACACGACCAATCGGTCTAGTTCACGAACATTTTACACGACCGGACCACTCGTTTACTAGACTGGGTCGGTCGGACCTGTCTTAGTGTCACACCCTGATTTGAATGTCACCTGACAAGGTGACAAGCATTACATTCACAGACAGATTGCAGGTATAAATAAACACCTGTTATTCGAACCTTTAATTAATAAATAATGTCTGGTGTCTACTTATTGACTTGTGGCAGGAAAATTTACCGGTTAGAGAACATTTTTAATCAGGGCTAATTATTTTTGGAAAATTTAATATTTTACATACCATAAATATATTTCTGCATTACCCTAATCTTTGAAATCATTTGATGGGGAGATAAATACATGAACTGTAGTTTACTGTAATAAAATTTTTAAAAGTTAATGTCATCGTTTCTATTTTAAGGAGGAAGGAAGTGAAGAAAAAGTATTTATTAAACGGTAAGTAAGCTCGTGTTAACGGTCACATAATAAACAAATTGTCATGAACAGTTTCTCTTTAAATATTTTTATACTATTTCTGCACCTTAACTAAGGTCATAGGATACCCAAAATTTGGGGGAAAAATGTAGATTACTTCAATCCTTCTTGTTTTTGCCTTTTTAAAGTTGAAATTAATATGTTATGTGGTAAAATCTTGAGTAAATTTATATTTCTTCTAAGAGATTTAAAGAATTTCCATGTAGATATAAAAAGAAAGATATCGGGAGAATGATAAAATAACGCTGGTTTAATAGAGAAATTGTACGATAAACAAATTTGCGTTTTAGCAAAAAGGAAGCCTGAAAAACTATATAGCATTTTCTATAACATAATTTTTGAGTGTCCTATGTCCTTTATAACATTCAAAATGTATTAATAGGCTCTGTTCCTAAACGCATGTCTTGACTTTGAATTGGAAAAAAAAGTTTTTTTTTCTCTCTCCATGTTTTTTTTTATTTTGTGTAGAGAAGATAAGCAGTATTTGTACGTGGCAGCCATTGATATTGGGACTACCTATTCAGGATATGCTTACTCCAGTTACTCTGATTTCACGAAGAATCCACTCAAAATTTGGGCTCCTCTCTGGAATGATGGTCATCACATCTCACAGAAGACATCAACCTTCATCCTGTACGACCCAGATGATAATTTACATTCATTTGGATATGAGGCTGAGAACAAATATCTGGAATTGTTGGAATATTCTGAAGAGGACGCTGTAAACTGGAAGGCCTTTTACAATTTTAAGATGAAGTTATACGAGCAAAATGTAAATTGTGAAGCTTTTTAAGCTCATCTAAGCCTAGTAAATTTTTCTAATCAAAATCAATCCAGTGTTTGTCTGTCGTCGTTGTAAACTTTCTAACTTCTACAAAACCACTAGGCCAATTTAAACCAAACGTGGCACCCTTAGGTAAGGGGACTGGACTTTTTTTCTAATGAATGGCTATGCTCCCTTCCCAGGGGAGACAATCAAGAAAAAGCAAACATAGCTTACTGTCATTTAAAAATCTTCCCAAGAAACACTGAGTCCTAAATCAAACAAGTAATTTCTTGCAGCTTCCTGAAATAGTTTACATCAAATTTTGTTCAAACCATGGCTCCCGGGTGTAGTTTAGGGCCACACTTGGGATCAAGGTTGTATATAGGAATATAATGGGGGATTCTCCTGGACAGCAGACCCATAAAAATTTAGAAGCAACTATCTTCAGGTGATGCAGATTTAGATTTGTTAAAACCATGACCCCTCTGGGTGGGCTTAGGCCCAAAAATTAATAGCGATTCTCTGTAACCACTTAAACTTCTTTGCCACGCATGGTCACCGATTTTGATGAAACTTTGCCCATTATTACAACTTGACACCAGAAACATATATCAAATAAAATTTTGTTGCTATGTGTCTTGGTTGCCATGGTAACAGCCAGAAAAGTTGAAAAAATTGAGATTTCCAGCTACTTTAAATCTTTATTAAGCCTTAATAAAGATTAAGAAAAACAAACAAACCATTCTCCCCAAAACATGACACCTTGTTGCCACATGCTATAAAGGAACTATTTAGAATTTATCTCTAAGTAAGTGGTAACCACGGGTACATTTGGAATACATTTTAGATGCTGAAAAATGCTGAAAAACGCTCTATAGTCACAAATGATAGATGTTACATGATCAAACTCAATCAACAACGTAAGAAAAACAATGAAAAATATTTGACCTCATGTAATTAGGTATTGGCAATATTATTCTAAAAATAACTTTCATGGTTGCCATGGTAACACAGTGTCACCATGCAAAATCTGTTGCTATGATTGGGTTAATGCTACTATCGTGAGGAAAAACAATAAAATTCATGACTGGCACATATGCATCCTTAGGACCTTGCAACACCGACAACGTAAGAAAAATTGAGATTAATTGTTACTTTGCAGTGTAACCATGGAAACAACGTACTAGTTGTTTAAAGTGATATTTTTTTGCTGCTTTAGGAATTTACTAACCTTTTAATCAAGAAAAATATTATTTGAATCACCTTGAATAGTACTTATCTCGTAGAACTAAAGTTGAATAACATATATTGATAAAGGTTGTTGAAAAATACAACACTGTTGCTATGGTTACCAAGAAGAGAAAATGTTCGTTTTTGTTAAGTTTTTGTCAATATTAGACCCTATGTGCCAGCTTTTTGCATCCAGTTAGAGATTGGGTGATAGTCAAAATTGAAAGTCAGGCTAGTTGTTCACATATATCAATCATTAAAGTTTTGGGAATCTACATACAACTGTACGTATCCAAGGAAACAGAGTGTTTTTCAGATTTTTATGCATGTTTTTTCGCCTTATTTCCATAGCAACGCACTTTTTAAAGAATTGAAATTGAATTTTTTGAAATGTGAAAATTAGGGTCACACCAAGGCCTTTAAAAATTGATAATCAGTTATGTAGAATTATGCTTTTTAAAAAGATAGGATAAGATTAAAACACTAAGAGAGTAAATTTTAAATCCCTTCGTGGTATTAAAACCATGGCAACCATTGCCAACCTATAAGAAATATCATATTTTGTCCTTGGTATATGTTACAAGGATCTCTTCTCTATTATTTGCTTGCATTTCAACCTATAATTGTTTTTATTCTTAAGTGTATGACTTTATAAAATTAAATGAACAAAATTATTACTTTTGAATACGTGGTTTCCATAGTAACGTATGTTATAGATGATTTACCAAACATGTTTATCATGCATTTAAGACTCCAGGCCTTCAGCTTTCAGAAACAATCATTGCCACTTGTTTGCTTTGCTGCAAACGTTAACTGTGGGACTCTGAAGATGTTGAAAAATGCCATTTTTCAAACTTTAGGACATGTTGCTATGGTAACCATGACACGTAGCAAACAATTTTTGTCTGATTTGAGTTTACGGTATCAAAGACTTTTATCATAGAGAGTTTGGAGAAATTCTGAGACTATGCGTGCCACAGCTCCTGTATAAAAGTTCAAGTCATTACAGAGAATGGCTCTTAACACGGCAATATACTGGGAAAGAAGTCCAAAAAAGTCTTATAGAGAACAGCTGGACCATGATAAATCATATACAGTGTAAATAGAAAATCATTTTTAGGTAGTTCAGATTCAAATTTGTTAAAATCATGGCCCCAAGAAGTAGGTTACAGTAATTAAATAAAAAAAATTAGCTGAAAATATTAATAAACTATTAAAATCTTTTCAAGAATAAAAAGGAGAGGGGGGCTCAGTGAGATAATTCATAGCATGCTCTGGTTATGCAGATTGAAATTGATTCAAATCATACCAAATTCTGTTATGCAAACATCACTTTATTGTCATGTGTAGTTTTTTCCCTTCAAATTATTGACACACACTGGGGATAGATTGGGACACAAATCTGGGCTCAAATTTTACATTTTTCCTGTAACAGGAAAACTATCTTTCAAAAACATTTCATCTCAGAAACAGCATTCTTACGTTGTATGGATTGAAGTTAATACGATTCCCTGGGGCTACAATATGGGGGTTTAATTTTTCATGTGAATTGGGAGGGGAAAATCTTTTGAATTTTTCTTTCAAAGAACTGCAGGGGCAAGGTGACGCAGGTGATTGTTGTGGCCTTTGAGGCTCTTTTTTAAATTATTGCAAATATTTCATCAATAACACATACGAATACTTTCTTGTTGTTTCATTTACCAGGCTGAACAGGAACATGCAGAACTTTGTTTAGAAGATGACCAAGGCAGAAAGAAACCTGCTTTGGTAATTTTTGCAGATTGTATCCGTTTTCTGAAAGACAATCTATTCAAAGAGTTTCAGAAACAAGGATTAAACACTTCGGCAGATGATATTCGATTTATCATAACGGTTCCTGCTATTTGGGATGACAGATCACGTGGTTTCATGATTAATGCAGCAAATGAGGTTTTGCTTATAGTTTTATTTTAATAATATTAATTCTTGACATACATTTAATTGCTTTATTGTTTAATTTTAAGAATTTGATTTTATGTTATCATCGACTGATGAATGATATATATATATATATATATATATATATATATATATATATATATATATATATATATATATATATATATATATATATATATATATGTATATATTAAAGAAAGATTATTTTGTCAACAAGTTTACTAGATAGTCGGTTTCTAAGTTTCATAAGAAAAAAATCTATCAGTTGGAACTGATGTCATTGGTACACCAGAATTTTTCTTGCAAGTTTGAACAGAAGGGGATATTTAACCAATTTTTTGCGCTACCTGCTCAGGGATCCTTCTTTGGTTTGATCCGCCCTCTTACATAATTTTCCTGCATATTTTCCCTCGTTTTTTAGCTCTACTGGTCAGAGACCAGAAGAGCTTATGCGATAGTAATGTGTCCGTCGTCCGTCCGTCTGTCTGTCTGTCTGTCCGTCTGTAAACAATTTTTCAAAATGCTACTCCTCCTACAGTTTTGGTCTGATTTCAATATAACTTGGCACACAAATAGACTACACTAAGATACATAATTCTGTGTATCGGTTTTTGATTTCGATGAACGGTGTTGCCATGGTTACTAAAAATAGAAATTTCTGTGAAAAACATTCAAAATGCTACTCCTCCTACAGTTTTGATCTGATTTCAATATAACTTGGCACACAAGTAGACTATACTAAGATGCATAATTCTGTGTATCGGTTTTTGATTTCGATGAACGGTGTTGCCATGGTTACTAAAAATAGAAATTTCTGTGAAAAACATTCAAAATGTTACTCCTCCTACAGTTTTGATCTGATTTCAATATAACTTGGCACACAAGTAGACTATACTAAGATGCATAATTCTGTGTATCGGTTTTTGATTTCGATGAACGGTGTTGCCATGGTTACTAAAAATAGAAATTTCTGTGAAATACTTACAAAATGCTACTCCTCCTACAGTTTTGATCTGATTTCAATATAACTTGGCACACAAGTAGACTATACTAAGATGCATAATTCTGTGTATCGGTTTTTGATTTCAATGAACGATGTTGCCATGGTAACTAAAAATAGAAATTTCTGTGAAATACTTTCAAAATGCTACTCCTCTTACAGTTTTGGTCTGATTTCAATATAACTTGGCAAACAAGTAGACTACACTAAGATACATAATTCTGTGTATCGGTTTTTGATTTCGATGAACATTGTTGCCATGGTTACTAAAAATAAAAATTTCCTTGAAATACCTTCAAAATGCTACCCCTACAGTTTTGGTCTGATATTAGTATTACTTAGCATACAAGTGAACTACACTAAGATACATAATTCTCTGTACCAGTTTCGGATTTTGATGAATGGTGTTGCCATGGTTACTAAAAATAGAAATTTTCTTGAAATACTTTCAAAACACTACTCCTCCTACACTTTTTGTCTGATTTCAGAATAAAGTTGCATCCAAGTAGACTACAGAGATACATAATTGGTGTTATTGTTTTTTGATTTTGTTGAATGATGTTGCCATGGTTACTTAAATCAAAATTTCAGTAAAATTGTTTTAAAAGGCTACTCCTCCTACAGTTTTAGTCTGATATAATAATAAATCTTGCCAAAAAGAGACTAAACCAAGGATCATTATTCTATTTATTGCTGTTGCAAAGTTTCAAGTCCAAGTGCTACTTTTATCTTCCTTTATAAATACAACCAGTAGAGCTACAGTCTCATCAGAGACTTCTGGTTTTCTTTAGGGACGAGAACTGAGTTAAATAAGCGATACCACTTAGTTTTCGAGACCTTTGATCATCGTTAGGAGTGGGAATCGAGTCAGAGGAATAACATCCATGCCGGACGTTTTTATCGCACATGATGAATTTATTTTGTTCTTTAGAGAAAGTTTAAAGTTTTGTACTTTGGATACAGGAATGAGGACAAAATAAGAATACACTTGGCGGTCCTTCCATCTGCAAGAGAATAGCTACGTTGTGGCTCATTGATGGCAGTTTCTCTCACTTTGCAAATAATAGGGTTGTCTGAATTGTCTTCAGAGTTTTTCCTAATAAGACCACAAACAACTGGATAAATGTGTGAAAGAGACACATGAGATTCGGTACACATACATGTTGTTTCTTCTAAGAAACGAACAATACTGGGTATAATGATGTGGATTTCAGCCAAAGCGATTCCCACAGGCATTACCCCGTGTGCTCCTGTATAAATACGCTGCTTTCCTTTTTTTCCACTTTGGGTCTCTTTTTATGGGTTCTTTTTTTGCGACATAAGCCATTTTGAGATTTTAGACTTCCACATTTTCGTTAGACTTCAATCTTGCGATTTGTTTACGAAGCCACTACACATGCGCAAGTCTTTCTTTCTCTTAATTTTTTGTGTGACCCAACAGAAATCTTTTTTTAACAATAGGAACGAGAGAATTTAATTAGACACTTCAAAGCTTAGAATTTACTGTTAATGAATGATAAAATATAATAATATAAATCATGCTAAGAAAATTAATGTAGATATTTAAATTATTTTTCAAAATCAAAAAAATATTTACAAAAATTTGAAGAAAAAAAACAACTAAAATTTGAAAACAAAACAGGAGGGGTTATTTATTGAAGTGTATTTCATTTGCAAACCTCTCTATCAAGCATCATTTCAAATTAATGCTGTCTGCTTTACCCCTCCCCGTCCATTTAGGACTTCTAAAACGAGTAAAAAGACTCTACAAGACTAGAATATTGTAAACTTGTTTGCGAGCATAAAAAAAATAATTTTTGACGAAATTTATTGTAAGT
This sequence comes from Saccostrea echinata, assembly GCF_033153115.1. Taxonomy (NCBI): domain Eukaryota; kingdom Metazoa; phylum Mollusca; class Bivalvia; order Ostreida; family Ostreidae; genus Saccostrea; species Saccostrea echinata. Next base: position 27,617,989 of record NW_026889779.1, on the reverse strand, counting down.
AGGAATATCAAAGTACTGATATTGGTTTGCAATGCATTATATTTACAATTCATGAACCAATTATACATTTCTTACTTGTTTGAAATTGACAAATTCTGCCTATGGCTGAGTATTTTGAGAGAGCATTGTATATGTTCTTGTTTAAGCAGAATTCATAATAATCGCTTTTCCCGCAGTCTCCAGTTCATTTGATTATAATTATCGTCATAATACGATGTGGCATAGACTAAGTGAATGTTTCTGCTAATCAGTTCACGAACAACAGATTTCAATCATTTCAAGACCTCTTAAATAAGAACAAATGCAAGACAACTCCTTTTTATTTATGAACAGGCTGGTATTCTAGAAGAGCATCTCCTGATTTCTCTGGAACCGGAAGCAGCAGCTGTTCTTTGCAAAGAAAATCATGTAGATGCATATCACAAAGCCAAATGCGAAGACATCCTCAATTTTGACTTTGGTTCAGAATTTGTTGTGGCTGATTTGGGAGGAATGTTTGGAATTTTAATACAATCTATTACTAAAATCTCTCTCTCTCTCTCTCTCTCTCTCTCTAATAAGCTCACATGAGTAATGTCAAAAAATTATGTTTTTTAGGTTGAGTAATATTTCAAATTTATGTTATATTTGAATGCGTTTGTATGCGAGATGACGATGTTTACATCTTTACCCCGAAAGACCAGTTATTTTCATATTCAACCGTCTATCAACCGATTTATTTGCTTATGCTTTCAGGTGGAACTGTAGATATCACTACAAACAAGGTTTTGCCTTGTGGAAGTCTGAAAGAGCTGAAGAGTTCCAGAGGAGGCGATTGCGGAGGTACCATGGTCGATAAAGGATTTTTCAGCTTTATAAAAGATTGTATTGGGAGCGATTATGACGACTTTAAGCGGGAAAATCTCTCCGATTTCCACGATCTCAGGCATGCTTTTGAAGTGAAAAAGAGGCGAACAGGAGGGACTACTTCAAAATTTGTAAGCCTCCCAATATCACCTGCTTTTGCACAAAAAATTGACAGGTCCAAATTGAAGGAGTACAACACTAGCATAGCAATCCTTCGGGGAAAATTGCAGATGCCGATCGACTTTTTTCATTCCATTTTCAAAAAACCAGTGCAAAGTATGATGAAATGTCTCGAAGAGGCCGTAACAGATGAAATAAAATCCATCCTTCTGGTGGGTGGATTTGCCAATTCAGAAATTGTTTTCCAATCTGTGAAGGAAAGGTTTCCAAACAAACATGTTTACTGTCCACCTGATGCCGACTTATCTGTCTTGAAAGGGGCTGTTATCTACGGACACAACCCTGACCTTATAGCCAGCAGAATCTGCAGGGTCTGGCATGGAGTAATCCTGAATGAAAGTTTTTTTCCAGTGAATCTAGAATGTTGCAAAAATGACTTTTACGTCCTTACACAAAAAGGTCAACCAATAACGGTAGATGCTAGAGTTATTCATCGCTTTAACGTAGACGAAAAATACGACATGAAAACCCTCCGTCTAACTATTTTCTCGTCAGCTGCCGATTGCTTGCCATCTTCTAAATCGGAAGATTTAAATCACGTGGTTAACTTTGATCTGGATATACCACCCAGAAAAGCGGGGATAAGGATGATACAGCTAGCAGTAAAACTAAAGGGAACGCAATTCGAGTTCAAGGCGAGCGTAAAATCCATAAGTCCTTGTGCTTTGGCTGTAGTCAAATCAACTTAGATACAGTAATTAATTCTGACAAAATTCTCAAGTTGCTTTACCTATAATATTTATAATTAAAAAAAATTATCAGCAACTGAACCTATTAGATAAGAGACATTGTTATCTTTGGACTTGCTCATATACAAAACTATGCATGGTAAGAGTAACATAATAAATCTTTATTGCACCGAACTTTTATTGCCAATAAGGCGAGAGAAATTTAATTTTTAGTTTTACGAATTTTTTTTCAAAAAAATTGGGTAGGAGGAGAAAAAAAAGAGAGAGACAGATAATTTTTATCATTCAATTAAAATTTGAACAAACCTTTATGTATTTTGCCATTCATTGCAATTTGTGTCGCTGGTTGACACATGGAATCATAAACATTAAAGATTGACTTTTAAAATATCACATACCAGTGTCAATTTCTTGGACATGCCAATTTACAAATGGACAGTTTTCAGATACTCAAAGAATATCGGTCGTATAATGAAACCTTAGCTAACACTTTCCATTACCTGCATAGGTATATTTCTCAAAAACCATTAGTCTTTAGGGCCTTGTTATCATCTGAATGATATACTAGCTATGATTTTAAGTTCTTGAGAAGAAGATATTTTCCTATAATTTCCTATGTCAAATTTTCGATCCCCCATTGTGGCCCGACCCTATCCCCGAGGGTTCATTATTTTAACAAACATGAATCTACACTACCTGAGGATGCTTCCATATCAAAATGACTAATCATGGCTTTGCAGTTCTTCAGAAAAAGATATTTTCCTATATATTTTTATGTAAGACTTTGATCCTGCATTGTGGCCCCGCCCTACCCCGGGGGGTCAGGATTTGAACAAAATAGAATCTACACTACCTGAGGATGCTTCCATATAAATATGATCAATCAGGGCTTTGCTGTTCTTCAGAAAAAGATTTTTAAAGGTTTTTTTCTATATATTTCTATGTAAAACTTTGATCTTCCATTGTGGCCCCACCCTACCACAGGGGGTCATGGTTTGAACAAACTTGAATCTACATGTACACTATCTGAGAATGCTTCCATATAAATATGATACATCATGGCTTTGCTGTTCTTGAAAAGAGGATTTTTAAATTTTTTCCTATATATTTCTATGTAAAACTTTGATCCTCCAGTGTGGCCCCGCCCTACCCCGGGGGTCATGATTTGAACAAACTTGAATTTACACTACCTGAGGATGCTTCCACATAAATATGACTCATCATGGCTTTGCTGTTCTTGAGAAGAAGATTTTTAAAAGATGCTATTAATTTTTTCACTAATTCTTTATTATCTCCCCTTGAAAGAGGGCGTGACCCTTCATCTGAACAAACTTGAATCCCCTTCACCCAAGGATGCTTTGTGGCAAGTTTAGTTGAAATTGGCCTAGTGGTTCTGGAGAAGAAGTCGAAAATGTGAAAAGAGTACAGACAGACGGACTACAGACAAAATGTGATCAGAAAAGCTCACTTGAGCTTTCAGCTCAGGTGAGCTAAAAAGCAGTACCCATATCATGATCACAAAATTTCATCCATGTATAAAGGAGTAGAATAAACAATATGTATCATTTTAAATACATGTAAATACGGCAGGGTGAATTAAGTAATTACTTTTATTCACAAGTCCTAGGTAATGTATATATGCATTAAACATACCTAACGACTTAGATAATCTGATCTTCATATCAAAATTCCTTCAAACTAAATCCAAAGAGAATAAAGAAGCATTATGACAGAAGCCTTAGTACATACCTTACTAAAATGCTATCGACGAAACTCTCTTTAATGAGGCCTAGTTGAAATGCAATGTAAGTAACCAGAGACCTATACACCAATATATAGGTCCCCGAAGTAACTGACCAAATGCCTCATTAAGAGTGTAGGGCTTAAATAAATTAGGACATTTCTGAATGCTGAGGGTGCTTTTGATTTACAAAATAATATCTTCAGAATAACACTAACAACCAAACCAAGCATGGTTTGTGTCTCCATTTGGTTAATATTCTTTGTGAATAAGACGCTTAAAATTACACATTCAGTGCTTACATTGTCAAACGTTTTGTAGATTTTAATTTATAAAAATAATTTTAAAGTCAAACTTGGGTGGATATGAAAATTCCGGATTTTTTTTTCTTTAGAAAAGGAAAAAATTGGGTCGGCGGATCCGTAAAACGAAAAATAAAATTTCTCTCGCCTAAATACCTTAATTTAGACACTCTGTGTTAATAATATTTTATCAAGTACTTATTACAAATATAACACTTATCACAGGATGAAACTGCGCCTTTCAGTCAACTGAATGGTGACTGAAGGACTGGAAGGGTGACTGAATGGCAGAGCTCTGTCATTCAGTCACCTTTCAGTTAAATGACTGGCAGAGACTCGAGATAAAGCGGCCATTGATTATTTCTGAGCAAAGTCCTTAGATTATAGAATGTGACTTCTGTACATATTTTTTGCACTTTCTTTTAAACTATTTGGCCAGTTTCAATCTACAATGCACACTTTGTCTTGGACCAACAATTTCAATATTTGTTTAATAATTTCAACTCATATATTCTAATAAATGTTCAATTCTGACTAAAACGCTATAGGCGCTATATTGGTGAACCAAAGACTTACAGTGTACATCTCTAGAGAAGTGCCAAAAGCTCTAGGTCTGCATAAGTTAATGTTCATGCACTCATTCCAACGGAATGTACAGCTAGAAATGAGTATATATAAGCGGTTTGAAGTTTTACTTAGGATTATGTAGAATTTAAGCTTGAAAGTTCTTTCTGTAGTTCACTTTGCAGTTTTCCAATGAAACTGGAAGCATATTGTACAGATTCAAGTTTTTCATGGTCTGTTTCTCGAAAATCTCTAAGTTTTCCTTAAGTTCTGATATTCGATATAGGAAAGCTCTCTCAATTTTTTTAACATATAAATATCATATATAAGTAGAGAAAAGCTCGTTGCAAAGCAAGCAGCAAAGTAGGTCGGAGCTTCGGACAAGAAATAGAGAGAGACCTTGCATCAAGGTCATAATACATAACAAATTATCAGGTCAAAAAAATCTTTTATGAGGTATCAACTTTCATGTTTCACCAGTAGAAAGGCAGTTAACGAATTTACAGTCTTTCTGTCAGTGACCTAAAAATTGTCCAAATGACCTTGTGCTAAGGCCATGACAGTCTCTGGTTAACGAATTTATAGTCATCCTGTCAGTGACCTTGAAATTGTCCAAATGAAGTATCCAAGAAATTGTCCAAATGACCTTGTGCCACGTCCATGACAAACTATGGCTATGAGCAATGCCCACCTGTGTATTTCCGACAAGTTCAACCATTTTCTTTCAGACCATACATCGAGTCAAAACATCTTATCCTCCGTAGTCGTAATTTAGTAGGTTCAACTAAATGATTTAAAGATTCGTTGTAAATGTTTTGTGTCCATTATGGATATTGAAAAATGTCTGATTTTCTTCGCTGGCCTTAAATATTAAAATCCTCTTTCTAAAGAGAAGTACGAGGTGCATTACAATACGGTATCGTACCATTCTATAACGCAAACCATATTGTCGGCATTACTACAAAATAAATATTTAATTCAGTTTATTGTTTAATTATATATGCTGATTTCATTTGAAATCTGAAAATTTCTTAATATTCAAATTAGTTATCAAAGACCTAAACATATTCAATTTTTAAAAACAAATATTCTTTTAACGTTTTAATCGAGTTGGCAGGTATTGTCCAAAGTGGTCTACACAACAACACAACAGTAGGGCAGTTGGTGTAAAGACGGATGACCTCCATCGTCTCAAGCCATGGTCCGGAGTCCGCATATAGCTCTCTCCTACCCGTGGCTGCTTGATCACAAAAAGTGTAATCATTTTATATTTATGTTTCTATATTATGACGTCATGTTCAACCAATGACAATATTTGTTTCCATCACAATTGAAATCAACTGACATCAACAGTATACTAGAAATGTTTCGTATACTTCGATTGGGTATTGAAGGTCACGTCAAAGTTCATTATCCGACTATGCTTTAATCGCATTGGTCAATATTTTAATTAGCTACAAAATATTCTCTTCTCATTCAACCACGGCCAGAATGGGAGAGGATCCTACATTTTGGCCGTGGTTTGCGACGATGGATGACCTCCGTAGAAAAATGACCGGGGGGGTCATCGAAAAATCATCCCCTAGCCATAGAAAAATGACGTTAGGGGTCAGGTTTTTTTTTACATGTGCAACCTATAAGAAATTGAGCCCCGTTGAAAAATGACCCCCATCCCAACAGAGTGAATCAAAGTTAAAAAGAGATGATTGATGCCAATGTTTGGGTCTCAACTGGTAATTCTCCTGCATTTTTCTGATTAACACTTGACGAACACGCAATTAAAATTTGTTTAAGAACTGTACATTACATGTGTTTCTTTTTATTGACTTATTTTGTTCTCAGCTCAAAATTAAAATTGCACAGTAGATATGTAACAGTGGCTATTGGTTAAAGATGCAATTATGTCTTCCAGAACGAAAGTCAGGACGATATATTGTTATCGCTAGACCTATTATTTTGTCCGATAATTTCCTCGGACGTGACTTGGATAAACTTAATGAAACGTCTCAGAAATGACGATCAGCAAAACAAGATGTTCATTAAATACCAGTATTTTGATTTTTAAAACTGATCATGACCACCGTTGTCATGGGGAAAGATTGCCAACGAATATTCTCACGGTTTGCTATTAAAATCATTGTGAAATTTCACAAATGCATTATTTTACATTTAAGATTTTTAAAACTGTTTCCATTGCCGTAGAAACGATTAAACAAACTTTTTTACATTACGAAAGTGAACTATAACGTGCACGGGTACAAAAATGCCGTCAGATGGTCATTGGGTATGTCTATTGTATGAGGCACCAGATTGGCATTTATTGCCATTTTTGTGATATTTCCTATTCGTATAGGTGATATCACCCGTCTGAAAAGGTGATATCACTCATTCAAATTGAATTGGTGATATCATCTATTCGAATATAGGTGATATCACTTAATGGCGGTAAAAACAGGGTGGTTGGTAATATATGTTACATTTTTTAATCTAAATACTTTTCTTATCTATCATATTTAAAAAGCGAAGCATATATCATTTTAAACATCAAATCCTCTATTTTTATAGCATGCAAACAAATCCAGGAACTCCTGGTAATGTTTAATCATCACATAAAGGCCGATGTCATCATTTTAATATTTTAAAAATTGATATAATTTTCAAAATATTGGTGAATTGTAAAGCTGTTTTATCAATACAAAACACCAAAATTTGTTCAGAAGTTGATGAAGGAAAGTATTACAAAAGAAAAGATGCTTTCAAGGATGCTTTCAGAAAGCTTGCTAGTAACAACGTTTGAAAGTACAGGGATGTACCCTAACAAAAAAAAATACTATAGTTAACTATAGTTTACTATAGTTAACTATAGTGATAACTTTGACACTATGAAAACTTTGATTTACTTTAGTGATAACTTTGACACTTTGATTTACTATAGTTATAACTTTGACACTTGACACTATAAATTCATATGACATGCAAATCCAGGAAGACTAAATGGATTTCAAGAACAGAAGATTTGCTTGTTGAAATGGATACTAGATAATGTAGCAAAATTCTAAGAAAAGTCTGAGATATATGGTTTCAGAAATAGATGCTAGAAATATCAGCATTTCTACTGAATATTGAACTTTGAAATATAATATGAAGTTGTCAGCGTTAAAATGTCTCAATAATGCAACACCTCAAAGAAAGAGTTTAGCCCCTGCATTTGGCAGATCTTAATATTTTGGTCTTTTTCTGTGGGGATTTCTTAACAACAGTGTCTGCAATCCTAGATCACAGATACTGAAAGAGCTTGTAAAACACAAAACTTCAAAAAAGTGTTTCAATGATAAAAAATAAAGTGGAAGGAAATTTAAAAAAATAATAAAGAACCAATTTCTCTTGTTCAATTAGTGGAGATTATATATAAACAAGAATATCAGCAGTCTCGCTTAAAGTCATCATTTCGTTAGTTCTATAGTCGATACAATGACCTTGTCAGCATCTATCATTAAGTCAAAATTAATGCTGACTGAGTTTTTTCATGCTAATTGTTAGGCCATTATTTACACACTGAATTGTCAGGGGATTTCCCCGTTATTTTCCTATCATGACAAGAAGCACACGGTGGGTGTGACCGGTCGGCAGGGGATGCTCACTCCTCCATGGCACCTGATTCCACCTCTAATGTCTTAGAGGTCCGTGTTTGTTCTGCTCCTATTTTGTAATGTTTAATGGACTTTTGAGCTCGAATACTGTCCTTTATCTCCACATATTTCATATAAAATGCAATAAGAGCTTTTGATGTTGTGAAATTCAACGAAACAAAAATGACGTAATTAAGAAATTTCGCTAATTTTCATTAATGGCGGAGATTTCATCCAGTGTGTATTATTTTGAATGGTAGTTATACATCATAAATCTAATGGATACATGCATTAAATTGGTGATCGTGCTTTATTTTTTCTTGTGTTCGTCAATTTAGTTTGTAAATTCAAAATGCATATTATGAAACATCCCATACCAAAACGGCCCATCATACTATTGCTATCGCCAGCGTGGCGCAGTGGTTAGAGCTTTCTCTCTAGAGTCGCGGAGTAAAGAGTTGATCCTTACGTTGCGGGTTCGAATCCCACTGTGGGACGTGGAGACCGGTCCTTCGGATGAGACCGTATAAACCGAGGTCCCGTGTCGCAGTAGGTGCTGGCATGAAAAAGATCCTTCACTGCTTAATGGAATTAAGTGCCGACTATAGGTCAAAATTTTCAGATCCCCACCGGCAAAAGTTGTCTTCTCCATATAAGTGAAAAATTTTCGAGAGGGGCGTTAAAACAATAAACAAACAAACATACTATTGCTTGCAATAGCATACATTCTAGTTTTGATCTTTTTTTATCATTTGTTTCATATTTCGATATTTTACGTCTATGGCCAATTAACAAACGGGATGACTTCAGAAGTCTCTAAAACATCAACTAATTCTTATTCAAATTGTAAGGCACTTTTGCTATATGTCCGAAAATTACATGTATGTACACTGTTTAAATCATTGGCTTAAAAAGTTAAAAAGGCATTCGGACGCAACTTGATTAACCGGTAGATAGAAATTGTAAACAATCCCCCCCCCCCTCTCAGGATAGTATAAGCGAAAAATAAATCTCTTTTTAAAACAATGATACATAAGTCAAATCCGAATGAAAGCATTTCCACATAGTGTACATTAATGTCGATTAAAGTTGTAAATTCATCATAAAAGGCATTTGAAAGATTTAATGAGAACAACAGATCATCGCTATATCTTCAATTTACCTCAGATTAGCATTTTGATCCAAGGGCCTTTTGATTTATTTATTATTTTTTTATCCACAAAAAATGTATCCCTAATAAAATCTACCAAGGGTCGTTTTTCTACGGGGATCATTTTTCTTCAAGTGGAGTAGAAAGATTTTACGGGTGATGCCATTTTTTCTACAGGCAAAAGGGTCATTTTTCTACAAGGGTCATTATTCGTATTTACACCGGCAAAACCCCAACATTAACAGATAAGTTGTGCCCTCCCTGACGGGAAAAGTAGCACGCTGGGTTGACTGCAATCGTGATATGGACACATTTCAACAAAAGTTATCTTTAATTATATTATATAATTTTGCTTTAGATTTACTCAAATATAACTTTCAAAGTCAACATCATATATATCAAGATCAACAACAACAAGTCAATAATATAAACAGTTCAATGGTTGAATTGAAGGTAAGGATTTCGACCACTGTGACGTATGGTACTTTCCCGAAATCCTCCAAAGGGAATTACACCAATATGTCCACTGTGACGTAAGGTATTTCCCCGAAATCGTCCAAATAGTACTGTACGGAAATAAGAGGCAATCCTGATCGATATCATTGGTCTACTTCACAGGCACCGCTAACTTCTGAAAAGACAAATTAAATAAAACACAGCAGAAAACAGTTCAAACAAGCATTCTGAGAGTATTGCATTAGCAATACTAGTCACCTACCGGCAAGTGTAATCTGGTTCCCGTATAGAATTGAAAATGCCATAACTCCGTCAAAAATCAATGAAGCGGGACGAAATGCAAACTTGAGCTATAACTTATCAATGTAAAGTCACATATCAAAAATCAGCTCAATATCTGAAAGCGTTTAGAAGAAAATTGCTGGAAAATCCTTAAAAATTGAAAAGGCCGTAATTCCGTCCAGAATCAATGAAGCGGAACGAAATGCAAACTTTATCTGTAACTCATCAAGATACACTCACATACCAAAAATCAGCTCAATATCTGCAAGCGTTTAGGAAAAAAGTGCGGAAAACCAAGTGGGACAGACTGACAGACAGACGGACGGACAGACTCAGAGGAAACCTATAGTCCCCTCCGGTTTCACCGGTAGGGGACTAATAACATTTCCGTAAATGTCAATATAGGTATACCTCAATTATGTAATACTATGTAAATGTACGAAAGGAGAATGAGGATACTTAAATGCCTAACTCAGGCTTGAGGTAGGAGGGTAATTCATAATACAAACTTTCATCACCCAACTTTTGTTTTCATTGATGCATGAAAAAGAAGAGATAACCCGGGAACATAGTGTCTACGTACCGACAATGTATGGATGGATAACTAAATTCCGACTCTACTCAGTCATCAGTTTCTCACAAAATAAGCGACTGATGATATTATTAATAGGGTAGAGCTTTGATAACAGTGCATATTTGCGAGACAAGCATTAAGTTCGAATGCTGACTGACGTTTTTCATACTAATTGTTAGGCCATTACTTAAACACTGGATTGTCTATGGGTTTTTCCGTTCCGTTTCCCGTTTGTGTCCGATCATGACGGCGGGTGTGACCGGCCGGCAAGGGATGCATTCTCCTCAATGGCATTTGATCCCACCTCTGATGTTTTTTTAGAGGTCCATATTTGTTCTGTTCCCGAATTGTATTGTTTCAATGAACTTTTGAGTTTGATTACTGTTTGTTATCTCCATATTTCCTATAAAGATCTGAACTCTTCACTTTCTGTTTTTATTAATATCCCTTTCAGTAACAGTCACATTGTTTTTGTACAGAGAATTTCTATACATTTGTATGTGGTATTTATCAGATGTGTAATTTTAGAATCTAAATCTGGACTTACTCCCTGCTAACCTCCTGACTAATAGTTGTAATAGGGTTTGTTGAAGAGCAGTTCTCCAGGGTTCTTATTGTTTACTCAGTTTAAGTACAAAAATAAAGCAGACCTTGTAATAGAAATAACAATTATTATATAAGATAAAAATATACATTTAACACAAAAATACCTAGTTTATCTTGTTTATATACATGGGGAGAGAAGAAGATGTTCAAAGAATTAATGCTTTTGCACAATATAATCATTAGAAGTTTAACTGTACGTAGAAAAAATACATTCTAAAACATTTTATGCTAAACTAGGTGATGTCTACTACCTAGGAATGAGTACACGAATATTATACTTAACATAGATCTATAGTTTTTGACGATTGCCTCTCTATATTCCTGTCTATATTATATCCATGGTCACAAGAATGACGCCACTGTAGCCATTGGAGACATAGATGGAACATTCATTGGAATATTTTAGTATAGTTGATGCTGCAAATTCTTTCAAATTAGTGCGCATTAGTCGACGAATGCTTTGTGGGATGTTTGAATGAAAATGTACAAAGAATTCTAAAGAAAATATGAAAAATGATTATAGGAACACATGACAAGGATACAAACTTACACCGTACAGATTTTTCTCACAAAAGGTCTGAAGACCCTTTGTCGCGAGCTAATAATCCACTTGTTTCTCATGCAGTGTACATCACGCGCGCATTAAGCGGGTTAATACTCGAGTAATATAAAGTGTGTTCGAGAACATTTGTAAAACACTCCTCTTCAGCTGTCTTCTTGTCAATAATATAGATTATCGATTAACATTAGGCAATCAGAAGTTAGAAGGTTATTCCCTATTGACTATTTGAATGGCGAACCACATGCTGTGACCGGTTCCCTATTCAAATTACCGTAAGTGTCCTAATAATTTTTTTCAAAAAAAAAAAAATTGAATAACCCATTATAATGCATGTTAAAGAAGCAAATCAAAGACATCACTTAAAAGACCTGATTAACACCCTGGATCCCATATTTAGACCTTCATCTTTTTATGGGGGAGGGATGTGGGAGGGACTCCTGGATTGTCAAAAGGAATTGAGGTACACAGCACGTTTAGGTACACTCAAATATTATTGAATGCAGTGTAGATTTACAATGTCATTATTTTTGTATATTCATGTTCAGTCAATTGTTATAAATATATTTGATATATGAAGCAATTGTCGAGAAAATAGCTAAACGGAAGGTTTCCTTCTTGCATTTTTCGCATTTACTTTAAAACGGTGAATGACTCTCGCATCTACCGTTATTGGTTGACCTTTTGTGTAAGCACATAAAATTGCTTTTGTAAGATTCTTGATTCAAAGGCGAAAAATTTTCATTAAAGATTACTCCATGCCAAATTTCACAGATTCTGCTGGCTATATGGTCAGAGTTTTTGAGCATCTGGTGAGCAGTAAACATGTTTGAAACGTCAGAATTTGCAAGTCCACCAACAAGAAGGATAGATTTTATTTCACCTGTGACCGTCTCTTCGAGACATTTCAATATTTCTTGAACTGGTTTCCTAAAAGTGGAATGAATAAACTCGACCGGCATCTCCAATCTTCCGCGATTGTTTTTATACTCCTGTTATACCCCTTAATTTTACATTGATCAAGTTTTTGTGTAAAAGCAGGTGATATTGTAAAGCTCACAAAATTTAGTCGTTTGTCTTTTTCTCACTTCCAAAACTTGTCTTAGTTCATGGAAATCTGAAAGATTTTCCGGTTTAAAATCAAATTCCCTTCCAATACAATCTTTTATAAAGTCGAAAAATCCTATATTAATCATGGTGCTTCCATAATATTCTCATTGGCATTCTTCAGCTCTTTCAGACCTCCGCAAGGCAAAACCTGTCTACAATTCCAACTGAATGCAGAGGCAATAAATATCTCGTTAAATAGTTGCAAAAGGAAGTGAGTGGTATTTTAAAGTACCAGTGTTAACATCCTTCTTTGTAAAAACAAAACCATGATGACAAGAATCTTGTGTGCAATAAGCTCACCTAAAATACATACTTGCCTCCTAAATAAGCCACAACAATGGGAACCTAAGTAAAAATTGTGAATATCTTCGCTTTTGGTTTTATAATATGCATCTACTTTTTTTCATAAAACGGCTGCTGCTTCTGGTTCAAAAGACAGCAGGAGACGTTCATTCTGAGTTCCAGCTTAAACAAAATTTTTGTCGTGTTAAAACGAGATTATAAATCTCTCTACAAATCCCTCTAATTTACTATGTACATTTAAAGATAATTTCTCTTGAAGATGGGACCGAGAAAAAACTTCGAGATATCCGTGGATTTGAGATATGGAGGGTAAAGTTCTTAAAGAATAAGTGGTTAATAACAAATTAAATCACTTTGAAATATCCATGGTATTCGAGATATCGGTTTTCGAGATACTCAGGTTCAACATGTGAGTAAAAATTTTGTTTGTTGTTTAACGTCCCTCTCGAGAAATTTTCACTCATATGGAGACGCCACCACTTGCCGGTTGAGAGCTACAAATTTTGACCTATACTCGGCACTCAGGGCCATTAAGCAGTGAGGGACCTTTTTCGTGCCAGCACCTACTACGACACAGGACCTCGGTTTTTACGCGCCACGCGGGCGACTGTGAGTGAAGAATACATAAAATTATTCATTTCAATAATGAAAAATTATTTCAACTTGCATACGTTCGTTTATTCACACACATTCATCATTATTCAAGAACGAAAAAAATAATCTCTTAAAGGACTTACCCCAAACTAAAATTGAGTGTTTGCCAGAAGTGTAATCATTGTGTAATTCATCGGTTTATGATGACGTCTCTATATGATTTAAAAATCTTTGAATGGGACGTAAAGCAACATACAATCAATCAAACTTTACAAGTGGACAAAACGTATCCTTTTGATATCAATGATATGTATTCTTTTAAGATTGAACAGGGAAAGTCTCATGTTCCTTTTTTCCGTAAAAGGACTATTTCATACATGGTGAAAATTAAAACTATATATGTTGGAAATGAAAATTAAAATATATTTTAAATTACGGAAATGAAATGCAGATATTATGTCGCTAATCACTTGACATATTGCAAGCTTATGATTAACACTTGGTACTTACATTAACTATACTATGACCTTTCAAATTATTCACATGCTTCTTAAGAAGAAAAGCACTTTAGTTGTTTTTGGAGAAAAATCATCTTATATATGAAATAATATTGAATATTAATATGAAGTGTTGTCATTTTCTTTACATTTCTGAAGAAGATATACATCACATGACAAAGTGAATCCTTCAATTCTATAGATAAGAAAGTTGAAATGAATTATTAAACCAAAATCAGTTTGTTTATTGTCTAACATCCCTGTCGAGAATTTTTCACTATACTCGGCACTTAGGGCCATTGAGCAGTGAGGGATCATTTTCGTGCCAAAACCTACTGCGACACGGGACCTCGGTTTATACGGTATCATCCGCAGGACCGGTCTCCACGTCCCGCAGTGGATTCAAACCCGCGACATAAAGATCAACTCCTTGCTCCGCGACTCTAGAGCAAATGCTCTAACCACTGCACCACTCGGGCGACTAACCAAAATCAGAAAAACAATTAACAATTCACTAAAAAAAACCTCTGGTATCGTAATCATCATTTGGATATTTGAAATCTACAAGACTGGTGCTGCTGTAATGAAATATGAAATAAACTGTGGGTGAAAATAGCCTCATTAAGAGACAAAAAGGATCGTATGGTAGTTGATTAGTGTGAATCCTAAGCTTGCAAGTTTTCATGTGACTATCGACTTAAAAGGTTAAAAAGTAGCTAGTATTAGTAAGGGTTACAAAGCGGCAAGTGAACAAGTTTTTGTATCTTGAATGTCGAATGAGGAGCCTTCAGGGCTTTCGTATTGAACACTACAGTAACTATAATTTTCGTACGTGGTACGCCGAACATCTTTGAGCTGAGAACTACATTTGTAGAATTGTAAAAAAATTGTTTTTGCTTTGCAACTATTTTATACCTGATTGAAACCGCCCTTCCCCTCAATCATTTCACTCTCCACATGCAATAAAAGCTTTCGCAATAAAAAGAATAGATAAATTTAAAAATCGTAAAAAAAAATATATGAAATATAGATCAGTTAAATGCTAAAAAGTTTAAACTTAAAGAGCATGATTGTAAACTCAAATATTAATCATCATCACCATCGATCATTTCTTTTAAGAAAGTTGGACCTAAAGATATATTCTTTAAAACTGTAATATTATAATATCGAGGATTGTTTACATTGTTAACATTTTATGCTCGTCCGTACAATTACGACCTTACACTAATGTGTAGACGATATTCCTAATGAGTGAGAATTTAATTGTCAAACAATTGTCCACATCACCACCAATTTACTTCACTTCACAACTGTCCATTTTCTGGAACCAAACATTACCGAAGACAGTGACCTATGAAGTGACCTTTCAGTGAGATTTCATTGATTGGGTTTTCGGAGGGAAGTCTGTCTGTGGGGCAATGTACTCTTGGTTCAGAACTGGGTATATCTTTGTGTTTGAGAAGACAGGATGTCTTGGGTGTTGTGGTTCTGGTGTATTTTATGAGTTTACTACTTTGAGTGTAATTCCAAGTCTGGATTTTAGGACTGTCATAATTATCATAATGCAATGTACTGATGCAGGCATAAATTACATCCAGACTTTTGGACATATTAAAGGTAATTTAAGTGTTTTATGTTTATGCGTTGTTCCATTTGTATGTATGTGTTGACGGAACTGATCTTTGCGTATTTGTCATGCATATGTATATTTTGTGCTGAGTTGAATTTTAGGTGTCTTCTGTCCATTGCATGAAATTGTATTTGTTTAAATGTTCAGTATGAAATCAGACAAGACTTACGATTGGGAATTTTTAATATCAGATAATGATTTTGATAATATGATTTTCATTTACTTCAAATAACAAAAATAACAAAGGAATTATTTTTTTATGGTTAATTTATATGTGACAAAAAAGTGGTGATTATTTTATATCATTTAGAACATGAACTATAAAGCATAAGATTTATTATGATGCCTCTTCCAAACTTTTGAATTTCATGGCACCTGGGTCAGGGGCTCTGGTGTTAGGGTGGGGCAGAATTTGTTTAAAATCCTATACGTGAAAAGAAGAAAACACTTGCTGAGGCCTTCAATTCAACATTTAAATATATCGACGAGGTTTTATTAATTAACAATGGTTATTTCCATTCTTATGTCGATACGATATATCACGGTGAGCTTGAAATAAAAGATACCACAAAGTCTGACACATCTGTTTCTTATTTGGATATTTTACTATAAAAAGACGTTAATGGTAATCTAACAACAAATCTCTATGATAAACGTGATGACTTAAACTTTTTAATCGTCAACTCCCCTTAATTATGCAGCAATATACCTTTGTCACCTGCATACGAGGTTTATATCTCTCTGTTGATTCGATACGCAAATGCTCTACGTATGACCAATTTCTAAAACGAGGTAAGTTACTGACAAACAAGTTGATGAAACAAGAATATCACCAGTCTCGTTTAAAGTCATCATTTCGTAAGTTCTGTGGTCGATACAATGACCTTGTCAGCAAATACAATCTATCATTAAGTCAAATGCTGACTGACGTTTTTCATACTAATTGTTAGGCAATTATTTGCACACTGATTTGTCGACGGATTTTTCCGTTATTTCCCGATCATGAAAAGGAGCACACGGCGGGTGTGACCGGTCGGCAGGGGATGCTCACTCCTCCATGGCACCTGATCCCACCTCTGATGTTTTAGAGGTCCGTGTTTGCTCTGCTCCAAAATTTATATTGTTCAATGGACAAACGGGTGCATCAGAATTCTTGCTAACTCCTATAACATTACATTATATACAAGATGATGTCCGTAAACTATATTTAGATTTCACTCGCATAGTAAGTATCGTACATTAAATTAAAAGTCTACTTTCATTTTCTATAAACAGCCAAAAATAACAAAAGCATGAGTACGGTGGCGTTTCCGGTTGGCGGATCTAAGTTACTGGCAATTTTTAATGAAACTGACAACAAGCAATCGTTTATTTATTTCATAAAACGTCATCACTGAATTATTCCATCAAAACTTGATTTAAATGATATAAATGAAATAAGTTGTGATAATCGATTAAAAAGGGAAATGTGCAAATTATTTTTGTCATACACCGATCTTAATATTGACGGAAGCTTTTAGAACAACATATACTTAGTATCTATCCCGATGTTAAACTGAAAAATCGAGGCGATTATAGCTGCATGAACATAAAAAAAAACTTTTGTGTGAATGGTCATTGAAAAATTCAAATAATGGTAAATCATTGATAACATTATAAGTTGTGAATATATTTATATATCGAAAGACTATTACATATGTAGTAGGTTTTCCTAATAAATTTATCGGTAAAATTTGTATATATTCCTTACTGAGAGCATCGTGGCAACGAACCCGAAGTACAATTTGTACTTCGTAATAAACTTGCGTACATGAAAAGAAAAAAATAATGGATAAGATAATGTTCAAATACAGTTAGAGCTGTAAAATTTTGTGCTTTAATCAATACATTCAGTTTTTTTTTTCTGAATACAGTCTTTTGTTTCAAATACTTGGCCTATTCATAGGACGTTAAAAACTAATTTTTACACAGATACGTGGGTCTTGTTTTATAAATATGTATGTACCTTATATTATTAATATGTTAAAAAAAAAAGTAAAGTACATGTTTTTACATATCAACAAGGTACATACATATTTATAAACCAAGACCCACGTACCTGTGAATCCCCCCCCCCCAAATCAATTTATCAGTAAAATGTGCATATTCGCTGCTTCTATCCTTGATGGAAATGAAATAAAAGCATCTGAAGTAAAATATTTATAACATAGTATAATAGCTTTCACAATAAACGTCAATTAATGAAATTGTTATTTTTCAAGTTTTTACAAAAAGAAGGGGGAAGTACATCTACTTCATCTAGGATTTTGAAGAAAGTATTTCTTCCTGCTATAAGCCTATAATATATTTTCTGTCGGTAGTGATATAAATTCAATTCCCCGCCTTTGGCGGGATTTCATCTAGTCTTTCAAAAAAATAATGATTCAATGCTTATATTTACATTTTTTTAACTCCTTGCCTTGACTGCAAATGTGATTTATATTTCAAAATCCCTGTATTATCCACAGGTATTTGACGTTTTAAACCTTTCTCTTTAATGATAAAAATATCCCCATACTATAATAATAACAAGGTACGTCACGGTCGCCATCTTGAATTTTTCAGGTCAACTATATCGCCTCGATTTTTTGTCTACAACATGTTTAAAATCAACAGACACAACCACCAACGTTAATTACTTACTTTAGATATGTCTCAACTTTCGGGTTATTCCACTGAAATCACGTAACATCCATTCTATTTATTCAAATATTGCTCCAAACTCAGTCAACTGCTTCCGATTCAGTAAATCTTAGAAAAGGGAGGCCGGAAGTTGATGCTTTTATGTCATAATGCGGGATAGCCCTTTTCTGATTGGTCCTTATATTAACATGGAATAATAATGAACTGAAAAACGCGTTCGTATGGGGAAAAGAATGAAATCTGAGCACATCACATTTTATATTTACTTATTATATTGACACGTATTCATATATATATTTGCACATAATTGGTTCAGACTACATGCTGTGTACTTTTTACATTAACATTGGAGTAGTCCCACACTTAAAAAAAAGATGGGGGGGTCCAAGAATTACTGTATTATACAAGAAAGGAGATGTCTATGAGAATCGTCAAAAACTTTTAAAAAGGGTTTGAATGGAGTAAATCAAAACATAAAAATGAAAAGGAGGAAAAAATACCAGACGCAGAGCTCAAACATGATGCTTTTGCTCCATGATACTTTTGCTCGCCTCTCTTCTGAAATTTCTTATAGACTCGTAATACATATATTTCACCTAAAGAAAGGTGGAATGAGGGTTCAGACATAAGCACTAGCTCATCTGATATTAAAAGGTCTTTTATACGTTATATATTTAAATTCAGCGGTGGAAAATTATTTTAAAAAAGGGGGGGGGGATTCACTTATGACTGACTGACTATTTATTTTTATTTTTTTCAAATTATTTTTTATTTATTTATTTATTTATTTATTTTGCGTGTTTTTTTTTATTCTAACCCCCCCCCCCCCGAAAAAAAAAATGCTACGTGCCTCAATCACTTTGCATAATATATCTGCCTGTTTTTTGAGTAATGACCTACAGGTGGTATGGGTTCCAAGTGTCTGCTTTCACGAAATCCTGTCAACAAATAACAGCAATGGCGGACTGGAACTAAAGCGACTCTGCTGTAAACCCATTATCCTTCATAACTGTTACAATCCTTTTATTTAACCTAAGAACAGTCTACCTTCGTTTCATAAGAAATATTTTTTCCAGTACCTGCTTACTTAGAAGAATACAACTTTGCCGATCTCTTTAAAGAATTCAAAAAAAAAAACAAAAAAAAAACAAAAAAAAAAACCGCGCACCACAGGTACTTGGTATAACAACCCCCCCCCCACCCCCATTTATTTTAATCCGGGATCTCTCTCTTTTTTTTCTAATGCTAGTACATTGTATGCATCACATGTTATTGATGTTGTAACCCTTTCTCCTCTATTAGTTATTTGAAAATAAATGTATCTCGCTTTTGACTGATACATGTATAGTTGAAACAAGCTTTTTACAAAAAATTTCAACGAGGATGAAAACTCAATAACATGTATTAAATAAACAAAACACACCAATGGGAAAAAATGTGTTAATTCCAGATAACAGAAACAACTCTAAGTGGATGGATATCTCTGAAAAGCACGTAATAGTTGTTTTAAAAAGCACATGCTGTCTCTGCCGGACTTTTCCCGCGAAATGTCATTTTTTTCTTTTAACCAATCAAATATAACTGAAGGGTATTCCCATTTACATAAAAGCATCAACTTCCGGCCTCCCTTTTCTAAGATTTACTGAATCGGAAGCAGTAGACTGAGTTTGGAGTGATATTTGAATAAATAGAATGGATGTTACGTGATTTCAGTGGAATAACCCGAAAGTTGAGACATATCTAAAGTAAGTAATTAACGATGGTGGTTGTGTCTGTTGATTTTAAACATGTTGTAGACAAAAAATCGAGGCGATGTAGTTGACCTGAAAAATTCAAGATGGCGACCGTGACGTACCTTGTTATTATTCTAGTATGGGGATATTTTTATCATTAAAGAGAAAGGTTTAAAACGTCAAGTACCTGTGGTATTATCCTTCGGGCAAGTTACAATTAATGAAAGAGCCGTTGAAATAGCTTCTGTTCAATGTAAGCATGAATTTTGATTTCCTCTTATGACGTTGCATTTCCAAGGCGTTCAACGTTTGTGACGTCAAAATAAAACGCATACTCTAACCTTTTGACCCCCTGTCTGTTTTATGGCGTTTTGAATGCCGTAGCCTTCCTTGCACTTTTTAAGCAAAATACATGTTGAATGTAATATTGATGTTTGAAATGGGACATAGATTGTTATTATTAGGCCAATTTTATACTTTTTTGACTACTGGTAACTTCGTTTACTTGAAAAATACCAAGGGCTTACGGCGTTCATGTCATGATTATTTTTCATGAATTTTGTGCTCAAATGATAAATAAATTGGTGATGAAAGAATATCAACAATTTCGTTTAAAATAAACGTTGCACAAATTCTACGGTTAGTGTGATAAACTTGGTTGTAAATACAATCTCTCGTAAGGTTGAATGTTATGTAAATTGTTGGACCATTATTTTCATAGTTAATTTTCTACGGACATTTCAATTTACCTGATCATGGTTCACAGGGTTCAAGGGTTCACAGCTGGTGTGACTGGTCGACAGGGCATGCCTACTCCTCCATGGCACCTGATCCCACCTCTGATAGATGACATCAGAGGTCCGTTTTTGTCCTCACAATTTAAATTGGACTTCTGTGCAAGAATACTGTACGTAATGATCTACAAAATCTTAAGTCGCCCGCGTGGCGCAGTGGTTAGAGCGTCTGCTCTAGAGTCGCGGAGTAATGAGCTGATCCTTAAGTCGCGGGTTCGAATCCACTTCTGGACGTGGAGACCAGTCCTTCGGATGAGACCGAATAAAACGAGGTCCCGTGTTGCAGTAGGTGTTGGCACGAAAAAGATCCCTCACTGCTCAATGACCTTAAGTGCCGAGCATAGGTATAAATTTACATCCCTCAGACGGCAAGTGATGGTGTCACAATATTAGTTAAAAACTCAAAGGGACGTTAAACAACAAACGAACGAACAAACAAAATCTTAATGAAATTAATTTAATGCATATTCGATTCAATACATATTACATATGTATTGATTGTTTAAATGTGTTGGTTATGCAGCATTGTGATAGAATATTAACAGAGATCTTTCAGAGTTTTGTTACAAAAGAATATTAGTATACAATTCCTTAGTAAGGTTTCTCTAAGAAATTCACTCCATGGCAAATTAGGATCAAATTTTTCCTTTAAAAAATTCTAGTGAATACATTTTAGCGTTCAACTGTTCATTAAAAAAAATCTTTCTAAATCTTTTAATATCAACTATGCATGTTTCACAACTGTCGAAAATTCTGAAAATGCTTTAGTTAAATGTCATTTCCTACAATTCTCATGTTAGTATCTACAGATTATGATATTTTGTGATAAGTTATCTAAAGTATCAGTCATCATGGTGCCTCTCACGTGACACCCTCTTTCTCAGTAATCTATGATCTACACTACTTTGGTAAAAGTTCAAAATTTATTGCAAGTAAAGAAGACTGTTATTGGATGTAAGAAAGATTCAAACTTGCACTAAATGATTGATTGCATATTGTTTTACGTTCCATTCGAGAATTTTTTACTCATATAGAGACGTCACCATATACCGGTGAAGGGCTTCAAATTTTGACCTTTACTCGGCGCTCAGGGTCATTGAGCAGTGAGGGATCTTTATCGTGCCAATGCCTGCCGTGACACAGGGCCTCGGTCTTTAAGGTCTCATCCGAAGGACCCGCAACTTTCACTTCAAAGTGCTAAGCGCATGGCGAAGGAATAGTTGCTACCCATTTTTATCGACTTAGGTCAGTGGCGGCCGAGATTCGAACTCACGACCTCCCGATCACGCTCTACCGACTGAGGTACCGTGAACGGTCTGCACTAAATGAATGTTGTTTCTTATTCTTACTTTACAGTGCCTAGATATCGAACATCTGATACATAATCCTCCAACGTGTTCATGTTCTTCTTCACCCTACAACTATAGTCCTGCTGAACACGTCATATAACTGGTGATGTAAATGTAGTTAATAATGAGATCTTAACGAGGCCGAGTCTAATTCCAGTGCGCATGACTTTGCGCAGCTTTTTAGTTTCATGCAATCGTATCTGCAACATAACACCTAATATCCAAGTATTGTAATTGTAACACAAAATGAACATTATCTGTAACGTTTATGGGTCTTAAAATGTGCTTTTAGGACAATATTTAGAAATAAATGCTGAAATGGCTTTCACGACGTGTCACTGTTTTCCGGTTCTGTAAGCAATGCATGACGCTGAAGAATGACGCTTGACTCGCTTGAGTATTCAAGACGTCCATGGACATTTTATTAAACACTGTTGACAGAACATCAAAAGAAACATACCAGCAATCTAAAAGTTGTTATTTTTTACCAAAATAATTCATCTATGACGATATATACAAAATGTATGCCGCAATATGGCAAATTTAGAGGTATTGGGGAAAAATAAACTTTGTAATAATTTCAAGACCAAACCAGATGGTCAACTTTTTTGAAATTTCACAATTTGGTGACTTTTTACAATAACTTTCATGTATTTGACTGAAAACGAAATCCCTAGGGCAGAAATACAAAAGAAATATGGAGAAAATGTGATAATTTGGCGCTTTTCCAACAATTTCCCATAGGGTCCAATAGTAAAATTTGACAACTTTTAAGATGGCCCTCTTAGAAATCGGGATGGTAAACATTTGATATTTTTATCTTAAAATAATTAATATAATAGTAAAAATTCATTTAAGAAAATTTATCAAAATATCTAGGGTTGAAATATTAGACTCGGCCTCGTTATATCCCTTATTTTAAAAGGGTCAAAAGTTCGGGAACCCCGTTCTTTCAACTGGCGTCATGATTTTATTAACATTATGAATTCTGTGGAAGATTATGGCAGGAGATGGGCTAAACATGAAAAAGAAGACCTTGTCATTTTCTTAGAATGGATTATGAGCATCAGATGGATGTTGAAATCTCGCATTAAGCGATTGGGGGCTGTACGAAAACCATTCACCCTTCTGTCTTTAACAATTCAGAAGTGAAAAAGGAATTAGAAGATTACACGATCAGTATGTACTGGTTCCAGCTGACAAAGCAGGTAACAACGTAGTCTTTGTTTGTAAGGCTCATTATTTGAATTTTAGAGGAACTATAAAATTTAATTGGAAATCCAACTTACACCCATAGCTCCCTTTCTATGGAGAAAATTCTTCAAAAACATATGTCCGTTTTAAATATTTTTAATATTCCCAACAATTAAAATAAATCTGAATTACCATAGTATTACCTTTGCTGGATTCTTAAACTACATAAAAATTCTTACGAACAAAGATACATAGCGGGTTCTAGTAAATGTTCTACCAAGCCTCTTTCTTTACTTCTCACTAAAATATTTACAGAAATGAAGGAGAAACTTCAGGATTAATGTACATGCACTACAGAATATTCGAGAACTAGTATAAATCAGCTGTGGATACTTAAAAACTCCAAGGAACTTTTAGAAAATTTGTAAACACAAAATTTTACCAACATCAGAAACATCAAAACGTACTGTTTAACACTTTATACAACAATTCCCACAAGTACGGTACCAACACACAAGTACAGTACCAACCAGACCCAACCTGACAGATAGCAGTCCCAGAGCAGTCCCAGTAGGCGGGGTCAATAATTTAATGGGCGTAGCTTAGTCATAACTGAGATCACAGTGTATTAACAATGTCAGTAATATAAAGGCAGTTGAAATTTAATGACACACTTCTCTTTTGTAGGGGAAAAAAGTGTTAGACATGTTACATGAAAAGCATATTTACAATTCTTATGTGGCAATTATTTCTGAATAATGAACAAAATTACAGTAACTATATATAAGAAAAAAATTAAAAATAACAATAGAAGAAAAGACTTTCACACTAAATAATTATATCTGTAGCATGTCAATTTGAAACAAATTAAACCATTGTTTATTGAATTTGAGTTATTGATATTGGTTATCGTATATTTTTTTTAAATAAAAAAATTAATCAAGTGCTAAATAAAATGAATGGCTTACTTTTAGACAAGAATTTAATGACTTTGATATAGATCCTACAATTATAGAGCAAGGCAGATTCCCATATTAACTCCGTATACGTTTTTTCATTGACGTTGAAGCTTGAGAAAATATACATGTGTATCATGAATCTGATGACAATTAAATCTTTTTCAAATTTTGCTTAGGCCATTCAAAGTATTTTTCTATGTTTAGCGTCCACCCATCTTTCAAATTTAAAACCTACCTACCTATTCGCAAAAAAACACACAGACCAAAAAACAAAAAAAAAAAGAAAACACACTTCATAGTAATAAAAGTAAAGTCAATCAAATGATTTGATTTCAAAAAAATTTATTTTTCTCCTTTCTAGATCTATAAGTTAACAAAATCAAGACACTAAATGCTTAAAATATACAAAATATGAAAAATTGTAGACAGATCATTTTAGGAAATGATAGAATTCAAAGATTTCGACTAGAATAATCAATTTCGGGTCTCCTGATTTTGTTTGGGTTTTTTTCTGATATTGGGTCCAAGGCGCACGCGAACGCTAAACATAGAAAAAAAACTTAGAATGAATGGCCTTATTTATATATTTTGGCTATCATTTTCATTGACTTTCGATATAATTATTGTAAGAATCTTACACAACGTAAAACAATTTCATTAAAATATTTCCTGACACCATACATCAGTTTGCATGTACATGTAAATCATGCAGTTGACAACCTCAGATATTTTAGAAAATAAATAATCCCGAAATACATTTATATCCTGTTTATTAAAACAAGGAATTTGCCGTATGAAGAACGATATAAATGCTATTTTTGACCAGCATGGTCAGTGATGTAGAACAATCATACTTATAATCACACACGATGACACGTGCCCAAAGGCGATTAAAAACTTAGACAGGGGGTCGTAACATAAAGCTTGCTAAGTTTTTGACTTAAGTAAGGTCATGAGTATGTTTTAGGTGCAATCTTAAGGCCTGCCTAAGTACTACTTAAGTATGTCTTAAACCAGAACATAAAACGGACTTAGCTAGATCTTAGCGAAGTCGAACTTATGTTCAAAACAATTTTTTATGAATCATCGTAGTTTTTTTCAATTTATTTATACAATGTATATATATTTGTAAAAATGATTTATTTACGTTTTTAATTACACATATAATAAACTTGTTCCTTATACCTAACGGTTTTAGCTAGGTTAGATTAGATTTCGTATTAAAAGTATAATTCTGTGTAAATTATTCTGAATATTTGAAAACAAATATTGCACGGTCACAAAGTTGAAATAGTGGTTCATTGTAAATGCGTGAGTATTGTTTATCACTCGAGACTGTGATGTTTTCAGTTTACCGTTTGTTGTTATTCTTTCGTTTTGACAAATGTTCACTTGCCTTCAAATTGTTATTCTCACAGACATGGCACGATAACCGAACGTCTATGTACTTGAAATTGAAACTGTAATTAAAAAAAAAAGTACAAAACAATAGGGACATGTTGAATTTTTTCCTCCCATTTCAGCAAACAGAGACTGCAGACGTTTTATGATATATTTACATTTTAATGAAGGATGGAAAAGAATTGTTTTCAGAAAACAATTTTTCGCATACCTTCAACTTATCAACAACTCTCTCTCTCTCTCTCTCTCTCTCTCTCTCTCTCGGAAGTGAACCCTGTTTGAATCCTCGCTTGTTCCGTTCTACATTCAATCTAATTTACAGACATTATTAGTTTTCTTTAATTCCCCGACAATTAATTTTTAAAATCTATTTTATCTTATTTTTTTCACAGTGAACAAACAAATCCATGATTACTTTATACAATTTACTTGTAATGATTAGTGTTTATAACCTAGGTCCAACAAATATTTCAAAAGTATCCAAAAAAAAAAATTTCGCATTTACATGTGTGTTATTTAGAGAGTGATATTGGAACCAGTGATCAATACCCCCCCCCCCCCCCCACACACACACACACATACGAAAAACTAAAATTCATATACCAGTATATAAAATAGAGAAAAAAAAATTTTAATGCATAATATAAATAGGGGAATGTTTTAACATTGAAAATCAACCTTAATTAGTTCTAAATATATGTTTAAAAAAGTTAAGACATACTTAAGTCACCTCTACCGGCCAACTAAGTTTTGCTAAGATTGTCAAATCTTAGCACGTTTCTAGTTACGGTCTTAAGTTTAAGACTGTACTTACGTCCCACTTAAGCATGGTCTAAGACTTAGGTACCCTTTATGTTACGACCCCCAGGAGATCGTAACATAACGCTTGCTAAGCTTTTGACTTAAGTAGGGTCATAAGTATGTTTTAGGTGCAATCTTAAGACCTGCCTAAGTACTACTTAAGTATGTCTTAAACCGTAACATAAAACGGACTTAGGTCTTACCTAAGTCAAACTTATGTTCAAAATATGTTAGATGAATCATCCTAGTTTTTCAATTTATTAGGTCACCTGAGTCACTCAGGTGACCTATTGCTATCCGTTCTCGTCCGTCGGCGTGCGTCGTGCGTTAAAATTTGAACATTTTTAGCTTCTTCTCTGAAACCGCTTAACCAATTTCAACCAAATTTGGCATATAGCATCTATGGGTGAAGGGGAACAAAAATTGTGAATTTCATGGTCCCTGCCCCCCTGGGACCTGAGGGGTGGGCCTAAAACCACCAAAAATAATGCAATCTTTAAAAATCTTCTTCTTTACTCCTGGACATCAAGCAGTCAAACTGTTGGCATCATTGTAATAAGCATTGAGCCCTCTACCAAAATTGTGAAATTCATGGCCCCAAGGTCAGGGGTTCTGGCCCCAGGGTGGGGCTATATAGATCATATAGTGAAAGTGCATTATTTCTTTGAAAATCTTCTTCTCTGCTCCTGGGTATTAAATAAGGTAATTAAGTACATAGTTATGAAGAGCAAGAGTGCCTCTTCCAAAATTGTGAAATTCATGGCCCCAGGGTCAGGGGTTCTGGTGTTAGGGCGGGGCTCTATAGATTATATAGTGAAAATGCATTTATTCTTTGAAAATCTTCTTCTCTGCTCCTGGGTATTAAATAAACTAACTAAGTACATAGTTATGATGAGGAAGAGTGCCTCTTCCAAAATTGTGAAATTCATTGCTCCAGGGTCAGGGGTTCTGGCCCCAGGGTGGGGCTATATAGATCATATAGTGAAAGTGCACTATTTCTTTGAAAATCTTCTCCTCTGCTCCTGGGTATTAAATAAGGAAACTAAGTACATAGTTATGATGAGCAAGAGTGCCTCTTCCAAAATTGTGAAATTCATGGCCCCAGGGTCAGGGGTTCTGGTGTTAGGGCGGGGCTCTATTGATTATATAGTGAAAATGCATTAATTCTTTGAAAATCTTCTTCTCTGCTCCTGGGTATTAAATAAAGTAACTAAGTACATAGTTATGATGAGGAAGAGTGCCTCTTTCAAAATTGTGAAATTCATGGCCCCAGGGTCAGGGGTTCTGGTGTTAGGGCGGGGCTCTATAGATTATATAGTGAAAAAGCATTAATTCTTTGAAAATCTTCTTCTCAGCCCCTGGGTATTAAGTAAAGTAACTAAGTACATAGTTATGATGAGGAAGAGTGCCTCTTCCAAAATTGTGAATGTCATGGCCCAAGGGGGGGGGGGGATTCTGGTGTTAGGGCGGGGCTCTATCAACTATCTAGTGAAAATGCATTAATTCTTTGAAAATCTTCTCTGCTCCTGGGTATTAAATTAAGTAACTAAGTACATAGTTATGATGAGTAAGAGAGCCTCTTCCCACATTGTGAATTTCATGGCCCCAGGGTCAGGGGTTCTGTTGTTAGGGCGGGTCTCTATCGACTATATAGTGAAAATGCATTAATTCTTTGAAAATCTTCTCCTCTGCTCCTGGGCATTAAGGTGATAAACTAAGTACATAGTTATGATGAGGAGGTGGGTCCCTTCCAGATTGTGAAAGCCATGGCCCCGGGGTCAGGGGTTCTGGTGTTAGGGCAGGGCTCTATTGATTATATAGTGAAAATGCATTAATTCTTTGAAAATCTTCTTCTCTGCTCCTGGGTATTATTTAAACAAACTAAGTGCATGGTTATGATGCATAAGGATGCCTTTTCAAAATTGTGAAATTCATGGCCCCAGGGTCAGGGGTTCTGGTGTTAGGGTGGGGCTCTATTGATTATATAGTGAAAATGCATTGATTCTTTGAAAATCTTCTTCTCTGCTACTGGAGATTATTTAAACAAACTAAGTGCATGATTATGATAGGCAAGGATGCCTCTTCCAAAATTTTTAAATACATGGCCTCAGTTTTTGGGGTTCTTGAGGAGGGGGGGGGGCTCTATTGATTATATAGTGAAAATGCATTAATTCTATTAATTAGTCATTAACTAATCCTGTATGCTCCCTAGTGTTGAGCTGATAAATAAATTGCTTAGCTATGATGAAGATGGGAGCTTCGAAGAGAATTTAAATCCTGGTCCTAGGGTCAGGGGTTCTGGCATAACGAGGAAGGGGGGGGGGGCTTTTGATAATATAGTGGAAAAGTGTTAATTCTTTGAAGTCCATAGTTATGATGATGAGGGTAACTCTTCCAAATTTGTAAATTTCTTGACCTTTGGTCTTGGGTTCTGGTGTTAGGGGCTTTGTTGAATCTGTAGTGAAAATGCATTGTATCTGTGAAATTCTTCTCTGCTTCTGGGCATATCGAAAGCAAACTGAGTAAAAGTTTAAATGATATAAGTAAGCGTATTTCTACCAGATTTTTGAACATCTGGACAATTCGTCTAAGCATTCTGGTCCTGGGCAGGGCTCTATTAATTTGTATTCTACTGAGAGAAGTTATTCCCCTTTTCCATTCATCTTTGATAATTAGTCACTGTAAATAATGTTTTTGAAAGGTTAATAGAATAAGATAATTATGCAAGAATGTTTATTGTATAATTCAAAAAGTACTTTCTTAGTTTTAATAATCAGGTAGACCTGTAAGTAATAGATAAATAAAAACGAGGCAAAAATAACTTATCTTATTAAAAGTTCTTCAAAGACCATAAGAGAGGTCAATGCTAGAGGTCTTAATATGGGTTTTAAAATAGTACAGAAGCACTAGTTGTTTGTTAATAGTCTGCATGGTGATAATATTAAGTGGGGGACAGATTAGAACTTAAGTTATGAGTTGATACTGAATACTAGACTAATTATTTTGTTGATCCGGATCTTCCTACTTCTCTTGCTTTAGGGCAACAAAGCTTCAGCCCTCAGTGTATTTAACTTCTAAATTGTTGTATTATACTCAGGTGACCGTTAAGGACCTTGGGCCTCTTGTTTATATATGTATTTGTAAAAATGATTTAGTTACGTTTTAATCACATGTGTATTAAAGTTGACGTCCTTACCTATCGGTTTTAGCTAGGTTAGATTAGATTTCGTATTTAATTAAAATTAAATCTGTTTAAATAATTCTGAATATTTGAAAACAAATATTGCACGGTCATAAAGTGGCACTATTGGTTCATTGTAAATGCGTGAATATTGTTTATCACTCGAGACTGCGATGTTTTCAGTTTACCGTTTGTTGTTATTCTTTCGTTTGACAAATGTTCACTTAAATTGTCATTCTCGCAGACATGGCACGATAACTCAACGTCTATGTACTTGAAATTGAAACTCTTAATAAAAAAAAAAAATGGGGCATTTTAATTTTTTTCCTCCCATATCAGCAAGCAGAGACAGACGTTTTATGATTTGCTTATTTACAATTTAATGAAGGATGGAAAAGAATTGTTTTCAGAAAAAAAAATTTCGTATATCTCTAACTTATCAACATCTCTCTCTCTCTCTCTCTCTCTCTCTCTCTCTCTCTCTCTCTCTCTCTCTCTCGAACGTTAATGGTAGTGAACCCCTGCCTGAATCCTCGCTAGGTCACACTAATATTTCAAAACGTACATGTATCCCAAAAATAATGTTTTGCATTTATATGTATGTCATTTAGAGAGCAATATTCGAATAAGTGATGTATACCCCCCCCCCCCCCCCCGACGAAAAACTAAAATTCTTATACCAATATATTAAATTGAAAAACTTATTTTTTAATGCATAATATAAAAAGGGGAATGTTTTAACATTGAAAATCAACCTTAATTAGTTCTAAATATATGTTTAAAAAAGTTAAGACATACTTAAGTCACCTCTACCGGCCAACTAAGTTTTGCTAAGATTGTCAAATCTTAGCACGTTTCTAGTTACGGTCTTAAGTTTAAGACTGTATTTACATGTAAGTCCTACTTAAGCATGGTCTAAGACTTAAGTACCCTTTATGTTACGACCCCCAGGTGTTTACACATTTTATACACCGTGTACGGCTTTTAATCGGCCAGATAATTGTTACGTGTATCTTGTTTTTCCTCAAACGTATACAAACAGAAATAAGAAGTAAAATACAGATTTCGATATTTCCGACCATATTTATTTAGAAATATAATTTGATATATTTAGTAAAACTTTTTTTATAAGTTGAAAATTAATCCCGGAGAAAATCAACGAATAATTGCCCACGTTGTTCATATGACGGGAGATTATTTCATAGAAAAAGACTGTCTTTATTCAAATTAATTATTAGGTTTTATTTTGAAGCGGTAAACAAAAACGCATTGAATGGTTTTTTTTTCGTGATAGCTGCCTTTACAGTTTCAAATAATCACTTTCGAGTGAAGCATATTGCTTTGAATATTTTCTAAAACTTTAATGCCGTGATTGTTTCCTCCTTTAGGACATAGAATAACATAAAATTTGAGTTCATAATTTAACAGCTTTAATTAATTAAATAAATTGTTTAGTTTCAAACACTTGCATTTACATTAAATACACGGATATAAAAAATCATTTTCTGATCACTTCCTTTTTTTAACTGGCAAAACAACTTTTTATTATTACCAAGATTTAATTAATTTTTCTTATTGATTTTACACTGCAGTGGTGGGAAACGGCGGTTGACGTATTTTCCTTCAGTATCTAACCGTACTTGTTAAATTTTTGTGAAATTCTTGTTAATTTTACTTTTACAACTTCTCTGCTGAAAGTAAACAAAACTACTGTACAAAAAATGTACAAAATGAAACCTGCAAATTCAGAATACACAAGGCAGGGGGCTTTCTTGTCACTCAGAATCATTTTCACGCATGGAACTACAGTCTATATTTTTAAAAAAAAAACATAATAACCCCCACATTACTTTCGATGTCCATTATTGGAATTCTTCAAATTAGAGGCGCGTCTGACTGGGAAAATATGACGTAGCGGAGAATACAAAATATGTCGATCTCAATGCAATTAGGAATTTTAAATGTATTTGTCATTCCCATTAAAGAGTAGAAGAACTAACAGACATGTGCGAGAGTTCGAAAACCCTGAATTTATCATCCATTGTTAAAAATTACGATGTTTCCGAGGCATGAACACTGTATTTTGAGATGGACCGTCAACCCTTGTCACCGATTTCCTTTAATTATCGTGGTCGTTTCTACTTATGATGCAAGTAAAGTCCACAATAATACACTGTCTCATTTACATGTGAGTTGGGCTGTTTTTCATCGACTTCAACATATTTTATATGTTGTTACGATTGTTCCAGAAGTCCTGCGAAGATTGTACTTTTGCATAAAGGAGCGCACTAAGAACTATAACTCTTCCATGGTAGAAATAGAAAGAATTGTGCAATTGTGATGTCAAACATCAACATTCTCTATATTAATTTTTTTTTAAAATGAAAAGAATTATCCCACATACATCAACGTATATCAACTCTATATGTAAAAGATTCTTTAAAATGTGAAAGTTGTATTGATATTTTTTAATATTTCATTCATGGATGAAGATGATAAACAATAGTATATTATATATATGATCCCTATAAAAGATTTTTCAGTTTATCGAGGGAAACTTTTTTTATAGAATATGAAACTGAATTGAGAACGTTTTAAGAGATAATAGGTTTGAAATAAATAATAAAATGTAATTTTATTGATCATTAATATCAATAATAAACGACTTTAGATTGTAGCAGGAATGAACATTTTGGATTTTAAAAAATGATAAACGATTTAATTTAACTTTATCTGCATATTTCTGTCGAAGATGAAGAATTAACTTTCGAAGATGATCAAGGACGAAGGAACGCAGCTTTAGTGGTCTTTGCGGATTGTATCCGTTTTCTCAAGGACAATCTATTCAAAGAATTTCAAAAACAAGGATTACACATTTTGAAAGATGATTTCCGATTTTTCATTTGTCTCCTATTTGTAATGACAAATCACGTGGTTTCATGATCAAGGCAGCCAGTGAGGTGTTTGTTTTTATCTAGCTTTTTTTTTTTTGTTTATACACTCGTAGGTCTGTAAACAGCACGATTTATGACAAAGTCTGTTCTCCTCAATCGAAATAAACTCTGCCTTTCCAATTTATTGTATCGACAACGTTTTATCAGTTAGCAATAGTCAGCTCCATTTATATGTTGACTTTATATATCCCAGTGAACTCAAAATAAAAGACACCACAGAATCTGCCACATCTGTTTCATTTTTGGATGATCTACTGACTAAAGACGCAGTAAGGCATCTGATTCCGCTTATGGAATTTCCGGTGGGCGTGTTTAATGTCCTGTATTGTTGGTATGATTTTTGTGTTTGACCGAACACTGTTCGTTGTCTTCACTTTTTTAAAATTGTAAACATTTATGTATGTACCTCATGTACAATTTATATGTTTTTATTTTACTTAGAAATGTCCATTTCGAATAATGATAATTTTTTCTCAATATTTTAAGATATTTTGTTTATAAAACTACATACCACACTATGACAAACAATACAAATTTGTGAATACGGCATAAAAAACGGACCCCTTCAAATTCCAGAGGTGGGATCGGGTGCCTTGGAGGAGTAAGCATCCCCTGTTGACCGGTCACAATCGCCGTGAGACCTATGTATTGTTGATAGGTTATATAGCTAACAAGGTCATTATAATGACAAATAATTTAGGAAATACTAATTTTAAACGATATTGTTAAAATCCCTGTAACATTAACATATCTGTCAGTAGCCTGTCTCGGTTTTAAACTGATCCTACTCAGAACATGCCCTTGAGTATCGAATAAGTTGGGAGACGTAAACACCGTGTGCAGGTGATAGCAGAGTATTACTACATAATTAAGCAAATTTGAGGATGGAAAAGCTGAAGTCATCTTGTTTGACATACAATTTAGTAGTTAGTGGCACTTATCGTCTATAGTCAGTAAAACATCCAAATATGAAACAGATGTGGTAGAACTCTGTGGAGTCTTCTATTTCAAGTTCACTGGAGTATATCGAGTCGAAATATGAATAGAAATAACTATTGTTAATTGATAAAACGTCGTTGATAAATGTTTATCTGAATGTTGAGTTAAAGGCCACAGCAAGTATTCCTTCTCATGTAGATGTTTTTGAATAAATCCTGCTTCATAAGAATAGTTAGACTATAATGGTAAATAACTACCAATACTGGATTTAAAATTCCCTGATACTCTGAAAGATCTCTGGTAAACTCTAAGCACTGTATTTCTCTGAACAAATACTGTATAGTCATTGTACAAAAACCCTGTATCTACTGTAATTCCCATTGCGAAGTATACATTGATTTGCATATACCACCCAGGAAAGCAGGAAGAAGGGTGAGAGAACTAGCAGTAAAACTAAAGGGAACGGAAGTCGAGTTCAGGAGTCAAATTCACAAGCCCATTTGATGTAACTGTAGTCAATTCCTCTAAGATGCAAGACAATTTCCTCAATTTACGCTATCTTTCATATATTAAGGGGGCAGAATGGGGTTTTCATTGTACAATACTTCGCACAGCATGGTAAAATAAAACGTCTTTCATATTTTATAGCAACTGTTTTCAAATAAATAAGATTTAACAAATTTAAGAAATCGCGTTTACATTTTCAAATAACTGATTTTTTTAACAGATTTTTCAACTAATAGTTAAATATACGTCGCAATGTTGTGTTTTTGACGTTATGAAAAACTGAACTTCTTTCAGAGGGTGTCTTAAATATTTTATGAAAGAAAACGTATAAAACATACGCTCTTGAAATTTGAAAAATAGGAATTTGAAAATCTTACAATTTTTGTAAAATTGTTGTATATATCCTTAGTATCTGTCATATTCAGTAGTACTCCATAAAACAGGGAAAACTCATTAATTTTGACATTTTGATGCCCCCTCTGAAAAAACAGACGGTAAAATTTTTCATTTCGTGCATGTAATGTTTAATATAGCATTACTCATCAAATATTATAATTTGAGCAAAAAAGTCAATTGTAGAAATTTTATAATTTGGTTCGATGTGCAAAAAAATTAGACATTTCCATATAATCCTACAGTAAATGTACCTGTATTTTGAGACGGTCCCTACTCAGACGTTAGATTTTCCCTAAACTTGGCAAGTACACGGAAGTCAATGTAAGTTACATATGGTATAAAAAATATTAAAGAGTTTCTCTATTGCAGTTTTCACACAATAAAACCCCAGTGGACTCCCTTGAATAAATCAATATATGTATATCACTGACTGAACCTTTTAGATCAATAACACTCCAAAATGACGTGTTCTTAAACTTGCTGTGTTAAAATATTGATATCATACTAGTAGACCATCAGTATAATCGCATAAGAAGACCACTGAAGAGAAGTGCGTTACAAATGTGAACGAACTTACCTTATAGTACTGTAGTACTGGTTTAAAGCTGAATCTGGTTCTTAAATATGCATACACCATATTAGTTTTCGTATCGCCGATACACATGTACATATATCAGCACTGGGGATATAAAACCCTTTGCATTTGTTACACTTGTTTGCTTTTAACTGGTCCCTGCGGCAGGTAGTGTCGCCCTTTTGTATACATTTTTATTTCGTCGAATGCGTATTTTTTCACTTTGAAATGTATAGACCTGTACATTGAAGTAACTGTGGCAGAAGCATATAGAGTCATTTTTTCGCGCCTAAATGTGTCACAATGACAATGGAGGAGACGTCCGCACTGATGAAATCTGTAAAGTAAAATACATTTATCTAGACTAGAAAGGAGAAATATGACGGAAAAAGATAATTCTCTTCCTTTTACAATTTGTATTGAGCTTTAATGCTCATTTCAAGATACTTGTACACTGCTTGAAAAGCGGATTGTTAGCTAGAAACAAAGGGCAATTAGAACCTTTCTGGTGTAATTCTGAGTCCCTGTGTTTTTTGTAAACGTTTTGGTATTTTCTTTGAAAATCCTCGACCAGTTGTATTCAAACATCCCATTTGGCATCTTTCGTTCGTAGACCAGCAATGCGCAAAAATTTTAAAGACGTTGCAGAATTAGTTTTCAATTTATTCTATTCATGCCGTGGTACAAACATGTATTTTCAATGACATTTACTATCAAAAATAAAGTACAATTTGGTCCCTTTGAGTTTTTTTAAGTTTACATTGTACACGAAAATGTTTTAAATCAAAATGAGGCGTGGTAAACGAGCATGATCCAATATCGAAAAAATATATCGAAATTGTTGGGAAAAGATGGGTGTAAATATCTAACTCTGGAGGAGGTACAGGGCGGAACCTATCATGAAATATGGAGATAACGAACAGTATTCAAGCTTAAAAGTCAATTAAAACAACACAAATCGGGAGCAGAGCAAACACGGACCTCTAAAACATCAGAGGTAGGATCATTTGCCATGTAGGAGTAGTGAATTTCAAGGGATTTCGATGACATTTCCGCACATTTTCAATTTGATATTATTTTTAAGAAATACAAAATTCTAGTGGACAGATTATGTATTCGTCACTAAAGGACAAGGTATGGTAACGGCCGAATCTGGCCCCTTGTTTGATGTAAAAATCAGAACACAGTTAAAATTGTGATAGTTTGTATTTAAGAACTTAAAATGATGCTTGTTTTAAAACCAGCACTAATTTGGATTCAAAGCTTACACAGAGGCCACAAGAGGTTGCAGAAGTAGGACCTTTTCCCGAATTTCCTAAATTCTGGTGGAATTTCATCAAATTTGAGATACTTTTCACTTCGGAAAACATAGAGCACAAGCTTGCCTATCTGAGATTTTTATACATAAGATGCATCTGATACTATTGTATGAAATATATAAATTTGGTAGATAGGCAAGCTTGTGCTCTATGTTTTCTGAAACAAAATGTGCTGTAAAATCGATGAAAATTTGCATAAAAATGAGAAAATTCGGTAATTGACATATTTTGTGACCTTCCTGTGACCCCTGTGTATCCCATGACTTAGAATCAATACCCATTTTGTGGCAGGGGTAACAACAGGTTTCTATTGATAAACTGTTGCATCATTCTTAAAGACATCCCAAACCAGGGGCCAAGAAGGGGTCTTAGCCTACCTTGTCCTTTGATTATATTTACACATTAATAACTTTTACGTGGATTGATATTCGTACAACATTCACACTTATTCCCTTAAATGTGTAACCTCGTAAAGTGTCTCTAATATTTATTGACGATAGGTAAATAAACAACACATAAATTATAATGTCAGATCAAATCGGCTCGGCTAAATATTATAAACAATAAAACAGGCTCCACCTCCTGATTCTCCAGAGTGGAGAGCCCAGTCAGCTTTTTACAACAAGCCTGTATCGCTTGATAATCAAGAGTACTATCTCTTTCATCCAAAAGTGTTACGTACAATGTTAAGGAATAAATAGTTTCTGTTACTATTATTCGTGGCCATAGATAAGTTTGATGACATCTATTCTGGCTGACGTTTTACATATATTTTTGTGAAGTCCTGTAAATGTTTGCTTCACAACACCTCCCTAATGTTACTTTATTTTAAAAAAATCTTAATCACTGTTGCTAATGCATAAATTACACGTCCGCTTTGTAGGGCCTCTTAATAAATTTCATAATAATGCTTCTTGTAAATTTTCATTTGTCTGCAGACATTTTATAACTTT
This sequence comes from Saccostrea echinata, assembly GCF_033153115.1. Classification (NCBI taxonomy): domain Eukaryota; kingdom Metazoa; phylum Mollusca; class Bivalvia; order Ostreida; family Ostreidae; genus Saccostrea; species Saccostrea echinata. The sequence goes on along the minus strand of NW_026889779.1, from coordinate 27,580,541 downwards.
TCTTAGTTTCAAGACGCTTGTAGTTTGCAACCAGTCTGACCTTTATACCAAGTAAAATGTGCTTTCAAAAAACATCAGAAGTTATATAAGTCGGATTAGAAATAAAATTTGGCTTTGTATGTAAGTGTTGCATGAACAAGAGTTAAAATATCAAAGGTGTGAATACAAAAATGGGGCTTTGTCTGATCTTTCAACACTCTTTCTGTTGAAGATTTTATCGTATGTTATGCCTTTATATCAAATTACTTTAGGATATTAAAGATTTATATTCTAATTCTATGGAAGCTATACAACGTGTTATCAAATGTCTGGAGTGAAAATTTCCAGCGAGAAAGAATCACATTTTTCATTTTTATGTATTATGAAAATTGGACGTAATCATTTATTGTAAGAATGATCTTTGCTGTGAATATATTTTTTAAGGAGCATATTTTATTTTTTTTTAAAAAAAGCATCAGTTAATTTTAAATACTTGTATTGCTACCGTCCCTAAAAAAACCGGAAATTTTTAATTAATTTTCGAAAAATTATTGGAATTCCTTTATTGTGATTTATTAGTTATAAAAAAAAGGTATAAAATTTCACTACAGCTACAAAATTCATGTGACACAAAAATGTATAGTTTTTTTCATTACAGACTACCTAATAACTCATAGTATCAATGTAGTGTATCATACTTCTGATACTGTTCATATCTTACACAGACCTTTTTTATACCATTTTTATTATTTTTTTCGATATTCATAAGCCTTCGTTGACATTAGAATTGATATGTTGTTTGTCACTATTATTGATATGTAACACTGCAATAAAATAAACAGAACTATACGCAGATAAAAAAATGTATTTACATAGATAGATTAATCCGGAAAAATTACATCCATTCCTCAAAGGTAAAAGGTAAAATAGATATTTAAATATTCTATTTTAAACAATCAACGTCAATTCACGGAACATTACATTTTTCCTAAATAAACTTATTAAAGTAACACATTCAATGAGCTAATTTATCGTATATCTCTGTTTTATTTTGGTTTCTTTGTTTAATGTTATGCATCGTTGATATCGCTTACGTACATATTTTTAAATGAAACAACCAACTGCAGTCTTCTATCGCAGTGGTGTATTCTTCCTGCATACAAATTCCTATTAAATCAGCTACGGCATGCCAAAATATTGTGGGAAAAACATTTTTTCAGAGACTTCATAAATTTGTAAATGTTGCAAGTTTTAGATTTCATTTTGTAACTCATTACCCAAGAATCGGAGATACATTTTGAAATGATTAGAATACGTCAGATCAACTACATTCTATGAAAGTAAAGAGGATAAAATGTTATGCAAGAAATTCAGTTAATGTTCATTGCTTTTTCTCTTCAAACGTTATAAAAACAACGTGATTACATACTTCATTAGATAAACTAATCCTATTATATAACATTTTTCCATTTGCCAGAAAGAAAAATACTGCTAGAATTTTTTCTTGACAACTGCAAAACTGGAAGTCTTTGCAAAAAGTAAATAAATGTAATTTATTCATAATCATTTGAGACAGGACATTGGCAAATACATTGGTGTTACAGAAGTTTCAATATTCTCTTTTAAAGTCAACTTTACACAAATTCTATGGTCGTTATGTTGATCTTGTTAGCAAATACGACCTAGCTTTCGTTTGGTAAATTCTAACTTGCATGTTTCTTACCAAATATTTGGGCATTGTTTTTATACTAGTTGATTGATTGATTGGTTATATATTGTTTTACGTCTTGTTCGAGATGTTTCACTTATAATAGAAACGTCACCATATACTGGTGACAGTTTCAATTTAAGACCTATAATCGGCACTTAGGGCCACTGAGTAATGAGAGATGTTGCAACCACAGATGAAATAGCGTTCAGTATTGAAATAACTTTTTCAATAGTGATTGAGAATAAATTTCAAAACAAAAACAGGTTGAAAGCACTATTGAAATAACGTTCACTAGTGATATAAGTATTTCAATAATGGTTGAGAATACATTTCAAAACCAAGACCAGTTTGCATTCACAATTGAAATGACGTACATAAATAAAATAATTATTTCAATAGTGGTTGTTATTTCAGTAATGCTTGCAATGGAGTGTTGATTATGAAATGTATTCTCAACTACTTCTGAAATTATTATATCAATAAGGACATTATTTCAATAGTAGTTCCAATGTGGTGTTTACAACCACTATTGAAATAAATATTTTAATAGTGGTCATTATTTGAATAACGCACTACAAAAACAACACCTGCTACTGATATAAATATAAGATTAATTGATTTTTATATTATCACAAAGGATAAGTGTAAGCAATGGTATCCAATGTCTATAATGTTAACGAAACACACGTATATAAATCTAATTGAAGAATAAAAATTAGTGTATACCGATTTTTTTGTAGTAAAAATAATATTCAACAGGCTTATTATCTCACATTCATGTATGTAACAGGATATTATTCATATACGAAAAAGTACAAGATCATATTTTTTTATTACTCTAAGTAGGACTTATTTCAATAGCGGTTGCAATATTTCACCCATTATACATATAAATATCACTTTTGAAATAATTATATCAATTCAATATTTCGTTGCAAACTGGTTTTGGATTTGAGATGCATTCTTAGCCACTATTGCAATAATTAATACAAAAGTGAATGTTATTTAAATTGTGGTTGCAACAGAGGGATCATTATTGTGCCAACGTTGCCGTGACACGAGGCCTCGATTTTTAAGGTCTCATCAGAAGGAACCGCAATTTTCATTCCAAACTGCCGAGCGCTTGCCAAGGAACAGTTGCTACATATTTTTTTATCCACTTAGGTCAATCGCGGCCGGGTTTTGAACCCACGACCTTCTGATCACGGAGCGATCGCTCTACCAACTGAGCTACCGTGACAGTTGTTAATATTTGACGACGGGTTACTAAGTTTATCTAATCAATACAGAGGACCAACAGCAGCGTGACAGGTCGACATTGGTTGCTTATTCATTCTAGACATTTGATTCCATTCTTGGTGTTTTCTTGGGGGTTTGTCCTGTTTTTGATTTGTATTGGTTGATGGTTGTTCATCCTTGTTTGTTATCTTCACTGCTTTCATTACGGCTGTTTAATTTTGAGAAGCATTTTTAATTGAATCAAAAGTCTTTCCTCTGTCCATAGCTTTACTTCTCTTATCCTTTTAGTGTCAACAACTAGACACATGCATGAAAAGGTCATATCGGGGATTGTATCACGATTCTGTTAAGGGTCATTTGGACAAAGGGGAGAATTGTTTTCAGTACTAAACTTTGTAATGGATATACATTTTAAACAGTTTATCGTTGGCAGAAATCATTAAAAAGTGTAATGATCAGTATAAAGTCGATTGAAAATGATCAGGTCAATTAACGGATACGGGTATTCACGTTTCTTTAGCACGTCTTGTTCATATTTCATTTTTCTTGTTATCTGTAAATCTAAAGGCTTTTAATAGGAATTACTAGAATTTATTTCACCTTGTCTTGATACCGGTACGTATTTGATTGAGCACTACTTACCTATAGTAAAAATAACTTATTTTAAGAGGCGATATTTTTGTCAAATATATTAATTTGTTCACCTCTTGTGTTTCCTCTAATAAGATTTACAAGGATTTAGACAGAAATATTTTTAATTATTTTTTATACATTTTACATTTCAAATATTACAGATAAAAAGACAAATAAATCATATGTTTAGTGTAGAGGTAAAAAAATATAGTTCTACATCAAACTTATTAGACCACTTACTTCACATCTAATAACAACATGCTAATTCAGAGATTTTGTGTCCCCCGCCTAAGGAAAAAAGAAGAGCATGCGCAGTTCGGGGGGGGGGGGGGGGTCGGACTCCCCCCCCCCCCTCGGATTTGTAGAATTATTAAATGTATACATGTATATTGAAGCAAATAAATAATGCCAATATGGATATAAAGATTTGATTGCTTATTCTCTAATATGTGTATAGAAGATTCATTTTATATAGAATATTTATCACACTGTAATAATGATTTTATGAGTTTGTACAAGCCAGACGTCATAACTTTTTCATTTCACATGCTTAGTAATATCATTTAGTAAATCCAAAAAAAAACATTTAGAAAAAAAAGGATCGTCCGGGGTTTCATCTCGGGACCTCTCACTTGCTAAGCGAGAATATACCACTTGAATGTACAACAAATGAAATGCAAACATTAGGTCAAAGATAATGTTTATATCCATGTTCGATATTGTCAAAATTTTACACAATACATGTTGTCTAATTTAGCTATTAATAAACAGTTCTAATAGATGTAATTAAATTTAACAAGTTCGCCGACAACCTGTATTATACGTAAATACTATCCACATGCCCCTGTGCTAAAAATAGTACCAAGCGACGTTTAATACAATAAATAAATAAAAACAAAAAAACGGGCCGGGACACTTTGAGAGGGGCGAGAGAGGGCATAGGGAGTTATGGTATAAAATTTCATTGCAAAAGCTCAAAGGATTCTCGAGATATCGCGCGGAAACGAAAGTGTTAAAACAGACAGAATTTATTAATATATTACCTTGACCTTTGACCTTTTGACCTCAAAATAAAGAGGGTTCTCTTTTAAGCCATAGGGAGTTGCTATGCAAAATTTCATTGCGAAAGCTCAAAGGGTTCTCGAGATATCGCGCGGAAACGAAAGTGTTACAGACAGACAGAAATACAGACGGACAGACAAACAGAACCAAATTAATATCCCCACTTTCAGTGAAAGCGGGGAAAAATAAAGTACGTAATATACCAATTTCAAATAAATTATTGATTGATTGATTGTGTGTTGTTTTTCGTCCCATTCGAGAATTTTTTCACTCATATAGAGACGTTACCATATACCGGTGAAGGGCTTCAAATTTTGACCTTTACTCGGCACTCAAGGCCATTGAGCAGTGAGGGATCTTTATCGTGCCAACGCCTGCCGTGACACGGGACCTCGGTTTTTAAGGTTTCATCCAAAGGACCTGCAACTTTCACTTCAAAGTGCCGAGCGCATGGCGAAGGAACAGTTGCTACCCATTTTTTATCTACTTAGGTCAGTCACGGCTGAGATTCGAACTCACGACCTCCCGATCACGGAGCGAGCGCGCTACCGACTGAGCTACTGTAAACGGTTCAAATAAATGAATTAAATATATTCAAATAATTTCAAGTTGTTTAAATAAATAAATTGTCTCTGTAGTCCTTTCAACCATATTAAAACATAATTATATGACTGAGCGCTGTTCCGTTTGGATGGCTTTTTCGGTCAATTTTTGAAACATATTTCTTGCGGTTTTTGCTTAATATTTTCATTATCTTTATAATAAGCGATACTAAAGATATCAGAAAATGACTGTTTAATTTCAACGAATTTACCTGTTTTTAAAGAAAATGACCATTTTAATCAGAAAACTTTAATCAAAATTTTAACCCTGGGCCGTGTGCACCATCTGCGACCTTTAAAGACCGCGATTTTTTCCAAAAATTTTTTAAGTTGAATCAATAAAAACCAAATTACTCTGACTTGGATTTTTTAACAAATATTTTGGTATACAATAAGTATATCAAGAACCATTCATTTTGATAAAACGTCATTGTCCACGAACTTTATGGACAACCCTCGTATATTTCTTAGCGAAAATTTACACGTGTAATGTACATAAGGTTTTATCTATTAAACTTCCACGGAAGGATAGACTCATTGTTTCAATAGAAATGGTAGTGCTTAAGTGAGGCGCCAATTTTTGCTGATATACGAGGCTGAATACATTAAAATGGCATTTGTTAAGTAACATGTATACAAGTGCAAAATATAACAAAGTATTTATTTATTGAAATTTAGACAAAATATAAATTGTTGACCTCAGACAAAACTTTTGACCTTAGTCTTCGCTTTTAGGTTACATTTTTGACTTTAGGTCCAGCAAATGATACCTTGTCCCATACTGGCATAACATAGTATTGTTTGCAAAGCTTTCCCACCTGCACTTTATTTCAGTTTTTCGACAATAAAATTTTTATATGATTACACAGCTATGTACTAAAAATTGTGCAGACTACAGTTGTTTCAAATAGGCCATAATTTAATATTCTTTCTCTTAATACAAGTCCATAAGTTTCCAGTCACTTGAAGAATTCATCATAAATAAAAGGAAGAAAATCACAACAGTGCAGGTTATATTTGCTTCATACATAAATGTGTACATATATAGCAATTCATAGCGAACAACTGCAATGACAACATGTAAGATTATTTCTATCACCACACTTCACATTATTGTCATATGATTAGACAATTATATAAGAGCTTTCTTGCCGTCCTTGTAACAATAGAATTCTGGTGTGCCTGTCAGAATTACCTAATGCATCAAGAATGAGGGGCAACACGTAGATACACCCGCAGATATACAGACCATTACAATGAGTGTATTGATAATGTTTGTGGAAATATCTTCATTTACCTGAATACCCACTATGAATACTTACCAAGATTTTATCAACAGAAATAAATATTTCACAATATTAAAAAGAGAAACATGTATTGCTAGGTAACGAACTACTTTACTGCTCCACGTTTAGCCACTTAGACTATTAGTTCTGTTCTTAAAACTCACTTCTCTTGAACATTTAAATCAATTGTTCCATTATCTACCTACTTTGTTTTCAATTCATAAATTCATTTATCCACTAGTTATTGACGATGAATCTATTTTATTGTCTGCTTTATTATATCATTATAGATATACAATAAGTAAATGAATCTAAAACTTATTCACTTTCCACAATCGATCCTCTTTCTTCACGCGGAAATGTTTTCTGTGATATAATATATTTCTTGGCGCTTTTATTGAGATGTTTTGCAAAATGAGACACAGTTTATGTATTTATAAAAGTTTGTCTGTCTTCTTGCAAGATTCTCTTTGACAAAATTGGTAACTTGTTTCAACACAATTTTGTTCTTGATGTAGATCTACATTCATATGTAGAATTGTGTTGTAGAAGTTTTTCCTCTTCGCATCAGGATAGAATAGGGAAGTATGCTTTCATTTACTGCTTTCTTTGGAGACCAGGTCTTCCAACAATCTATTGGAATACCTATGGGTACCAATCGCGCCCCGTTATTAGCCGACCTTTTTTTGTATTCATATGAAGCAGAATTTGTCCAAAATCTTGTACGTGAAAAGAAGAAAACACTTACTGTGGCGTTCAACTCGACATTTAGATATATCGACGACGTACTGTCAATTAACAATTGCTATTTTCATTCTTATGTCGATACGATATATCCTGGTGAACTTGCGATAAAAGATACCACAGAGTCTGACACATCTGTTTCATATTTGGATATTTTACTTGAAAAAGACGTTAATGGTAATCTAACAACCAAGCTTTATGATAAACGTGATGACTTTAACTTTTCAATCGTCAACTTCCCTTACTTATGCAGCAATATACCTTCATCACCTGCATACGGGGTATATATCTCTCAGTTGATTCGATACGCAAGAGCATGCTCTTCGTATGTACAATTTCTAAAACGAGGTAAATTATTGACAAGTAAGTTGATGAAACAAGAATATCAGCTGTCTCGTTTAAAGTCATCATTTCGTAAGTTCTATGGTCGATACAATGACCTTGTCAGCAAATACAATTTATCATTAAGTCAAATGCTGACTGACGTTTTGCGTACTAATTGTTAGGCCATTATTTACACACTGAATTGTCGACGGATTTTTCCGTTATTTCCCGATCATGACAAGGAGCACACGGCGGGTGTGACCGGTCGGCAGAGGATGCTCACTCCTCCATGGCACCTGATCCCACCTCTGATGTTTGGAGGTCCGTGTTTGCTCTGCTCCTATTTTGTATTGTATAATGGACTTTTGAGCTTGAATACTGTTCGTTATCTCCATATATTTCATTCATATGTACAGAAAATAGTCATAGAATTGTGAGCACTCTGAATTCTCTTGAGTTTATAAATTGTGGGTACAAGAAATATTTTTTCTCTATCATTCAGTTGTAAATTAGTAAAATTATCTCATTTTTCTGACATATGTCATATATATAAAATTTTTGATAATAATAACGTAGATAATTCTGTTCCATATTTGGATATTTTACTAGAAAAAGACGTTAATGGTTATCTAACAAGAGAGCTTTATGATAAACGTGTTGACTTTAAATTTGTCAATTTTCAACTTCCCTTATTTATCCAGCAATATACCTTTACCACCTGCATATGGGGTGAATATCTCTCAGTTGATTCGATACGCAATACCATGCTCTACGTATGAACAATTTCTAAAAGGAGGTAAGTTATTGACAAACAAGTTGATGAAACAAGAATATAGACAATCTCGTTTAAAGTCATCATTTCTTAAGTTCTATGGCCGATACAATGACCTTGTCAGCAAATACAATCTATCATTAAGTCAAATGCTGACTGACATTTTTCATACTAATTGTTAGGCCATTATTTACGCACTGAATTGTCGACGGATTTTCCCGTTATTTCCCGATCATGACGCGGCGGGTTTGACCGGTCGGCAGGGGATGCTCATTCCTCCATGGCACTAGATCCCACTTCTGATATTTTTGGAGGTCTGTGTTTGCTACTGATTTGTATTGTTTTAATGGACTATGGGCTTGAATACTGTTCGTTATCTCCATATTTCATGCAATTTATTTATAATTGACATTCTATTGTATTGTCAAACGAATTATATATTGCCATTATACCCAATTGATAACTCTAGTATTGTTTGCACAGTATTATCATTTGTATAATTGATCATGGACAAGAAACTGCTTACAAAGCTATACATTCTCGATAATGTCTAGACTGTAGATGTGACAATGGGTATAATTGTACATGCCTTCTCTAAACCCATACATGTATCTTCAGTTATACGTCACCTGAAGAATTCATTATAGATGTAGAGCAAGTATTTCACCTCAATGCAGGTTATGATTTATAACGTACACGAATGACAATAACCACAGAAATCTCGCAGACAACATGGAGTGTAAGGTTATTTCTATCTCCATTTCACATTATTGTCTTATAATAGATAATTGTATCAGAGCTTTCTTGCCGTCCTTGTAACAGTAGAATTTTGGTGTGCGCGTACCTAATTCATGAAAGAATAGATACACCCAGCACACTGTAATATGCAGAAAACAACAGTGCCTATATTAATTACTTTTTTGAGAAATATGCATCTATGATTTTTCATTTTTCTAATGTGTTCGATAATTTTTAAAACCTGACATGCTACTGACAGATAAGTTGATGTTTGTGGAATTTTAACAAGTCAGCATTTCGTAAATTCTATGGTCATACTGATCTGTTTGGCAAATATCACCTATAATTTGGCTGATGTGTTTCATACCAATTATTAGGCCTTTGTTTTTATACTAATTTGTCTAAGGAATGTTCTGTCTACCTGGTCAATACAAAAGACTCACGGCGGTTGTGACCGGTCAACACGGGATGCTTATTCCTTCTAGGCACCTTATCCCACCTCTGGAATTTACGGGGGTCCATGCCTGTCACTCTGTTCAAAGATCTGAATTATTTTAGAATTTTTTAAAATGATCACTGTTATCTTTACCTTTTTCTATCCAATAATACTTACTATCTAAATGTATGTTAAATAGAATATAGAGGGTCCAAGGATTTTTTTATAGTTATGCAAATAGTTGGCCATGAGGAGAGAAGAAGCTTTTTATTGACGTTATGAATCCTCCATGTATGACAAAATAAGCCCAATCGTAAGAACTGAACTATGGACACAGTGGCTAAAAATTTTAAAATTTGGGTAATTGTTGGCATTCTTCAACCTAGTCTACCTACTAAATGTCCATGAGCAAAGATGAACTTTTCATAAAGAAGAAAGAGCTTTATGCTTACTTAAATCCTGACATCGGTTTGATTGCGAGATATACAGTGATAGAGTAGAATAATTTTTTGGGAATTTTGGCCTTTCAGGTCTTAGATAGGAAAGGACCATAAATTAATATATTTACATTAATTCGTAGATGTTATATGACAAATTTGGTTGAATTGGTTTGGTTGTTCCAGTAAAAAAGTTGAAATGATCAAAAGCTGATGACCGATGAACGACACACGAAGACAGACGAAAAGAGATAGAATTAGTTACGATGAGTGGCTCAGATGACATAATACTCTGTAAATCATCTAATTTTATCTCTCGATATCAATTTCAACTACTTTCCTACTCCAGTTTTATCCAGGTTACACGACGATCCGAAGTGTACCTACAAGGCACTCCACCTGATAATCTAAATAAGTTTTTCTACCTTTTACCTTTCTTGTTTTAAGTACATGGATCCCTTAATTACTGAGGATGATTTTATGCCATTTTTTGATTTATAATATTAATTGCAGATAATGCAATAGTGAATTATACTATCCTACACTTATACTTATAATCCTTTAAAAAATAAACCAGACTTGTCAGGTCAATGTTTTGACTTCTAAGTTGATTTGAAGTGTAAACGCTTATTGGAATGTCATAAAAATTGTGTCTTGATTCATGTTTATAATTACCATGGAATATATCATTTTTGTTTTGAAGGCATATGTTTAAGATGTAAGAAATAAGTTGTAAATATTTTTACGACCGACCCACTATATTTAGCAAATATGACATAAAATCAGTCGTGTGGAACATTATTTAGCATCCAGATGTATAATTATTAGATATGAATTCTTTTAAATTTTACTTTATATTTTATAATATTTCCTATCTTCCACTGTACGATACACCATGAAAATATATGATACAATATCATTTGATAATGTCAATGCTGAGAATGATACTTAAATACCCGGACACTACAAGAGTTTTCACTGTTAATGAAAGGCATGGGATTCTAAATACAAATGTAGACGAATCAGAGGAATAAGACCAATGTAATCTTATCATTGCTTATTCTTCAAGGTGGGGGGCAATAAAAATTCTAATTCATATTTTTGTGATGATGTGATGGCTTCCCTATAGATAAGTTATGATTTCATGATGCAGTCGCTCAGAATCTCAGTTATTCTATGCATGCATCGTCAACAAAACACTTATTATTTAGGAAAAAGATGTATTAAAAGTTGAGCCCTAGATAATTTTTCCGGAAGACAACACATAAATAAGAATCTGAGTAATACGTTTAAAATTAACCTGTCTTATCGCTGTTATGATCTTAAGTGGGAGTCACTTCATATCATAATGAAAGCTTTTGGGAGCTAAGAGCATATATAAATATCGGACCTGCCTTCTTATGAAAATAACAATTTTAGTCAAATATTTTGTCAATGACATAACAAAGTTAACTCTTAAAGAGAAGCGCCAAGATTTGCTGTAAATCACGTAAGACTGGTCGTAAAGACCGCCCACTGCATGAGAAAATTCGCAGGGAAAGTATATTTAAAACCCATTCACGCATTGTCGAATACAACAATCGACTAGACAAAATATAGTGCACAAACTCAGAAGTCTGTTCACAAAGTCACAATAATGGATTTAAGGCTTATATATCTGGCATTTTTTCTATTTACTTTTGGAGCGGTGAGTTTTTATTTACACATCCTCTACATATATATTTTGTTTTCGCTAATCATTATACATTAATGTTTGCACGTCTACGAAATTAAACGTTTTAATAAATATTATTTAGCAATTTAACTGAATTAATGTTTTATTTATGCTATTACTTTTAGAACATTCTGGCTCAAAGGCTTTATGGTAAGTACCATCTTCTCTGTAAGATCAATACAAACATTTTAAATATCATAGGTAGACGTCACATACTGTAGTAGGTACCGAAGACAAATGCGTGGTCAACTTTTTATTCAGAAAAGATATCATTGTTAAAACCAAATCACAAACGACTTTACAAATTACTCATAAAATGAATGTCCATCCTGTATGACTCTAGCGTATCATATAATACTTTTCTTTGTACACGGACTTTTATCATATATAGGTAAATATTGAGGCAACTCATAAAAAATTAAGTAATGAAGTGTATTCGCAGTATTTTGCTTGCTGCGGCTGCACTTTGTTTTGTCATATGTAAGAATTTCGCATGCATCTTTTTTTAAACTAAGCAGAAAATGTATATGTTAATCAAGTTACTACTTACCATATGTCTATTTGACATTATAACTGAAAATGCGCCTGTTTCTCTGATAATGTGATCTTAATTGTTCTTGTTTTTAATTGAATGAATAACGAAATTTTTTTTCCTCATTTATGAATTACATAGGAAGGAGTGTAGCCTTTTTAGAGTCTACAGGAAATCTCACTTGTTACTTGGTATCCCATTCCATTTTTGCATCGTCAATATTTTAGAGTTCCTAGTATTTTCCATGTTTATATTCACATGGTTCTCAAAAAGTCACCTAAGTAAAGTTAATCAACTGCATATTGAGTCTCCTAGTTGGTCGGATATGCAAGAGCATCCTCTACATACGTACAATTTCTAAAACGAGACAAGCTATTGACAAAAATGTTGATGATACAAGGATATAATAAGTCTCGTTGAAAATCAGCATTTGGCAAATCGTATGGTCGATACAATGACCTTGTCAGAAAATACAATCTATCGTTAAATCAAATTGACGTTTTTCATATAGATAATTTCTCACTTCATTGTTTACGGATTTTTCCGTTTGCCTGATTACGACAAGGCGGGTGTTACCAGTCGACAGGGGATGCTTACTCCTCCATGGTACCTCATGAAAAATCTTCTGTCTTTTTAAAGGTCCGTTTTGCTCCCAAATTGTTTCAATGAACTTCTGAGCTCGATTACTGTTCTTAATCTTTATATTTCATTAATTCTTGTATAATTGAATTAGACAAGTTCCTTGCAATATCTGTACTCTGTTTCATGGACATTTTAATTCTGTAATGAGCCTACGAGATAGCATCTTTTTGACGGAGGAAAATGAATTAAATTTAACTATTGTTGCTGTTTTATATTTTCAAGCAGAACATTTCGAATTTGATTTTCAATTTGCCATTTCTTTACAGAAAAATCAGCAAAAGCTATAACAAAAACACATTACCCTTATTTATGGTTTCTTGAAATTTCTTAAATTATCAACAATGCTTTTGTTTCCTGTGATCTTGAGAGAATATAGTTAAAAAGGTAAAGTTATGGATACATTTGCAATCAAAATTGTACTTTTTATGCCTGAAAGTCGTCCAAATAATTCAAAGACAAAAAAAAACAGATAGGAAACCCTCTAAATTGCATTTTGGCATCAATGTAAGCGACTAAAACTCTCAAATGTCAGGTTTAGAGGCTTTAAAATTTAAGGTTCAGCTACCTGTAGACTTAGTGGAGATTTACAGTAAACGTTGCCTCTTTCAACAAACATTGCAAACATGTTATGTTTGATTAATTCAATATAATTTTAGATGCTGTATCTTCTTTTTCTCTTGACTTAATTTTACTAAATTGTGATCCTACTTGAATTATTATTCCTACTTGAGGTAGGGAAATTTTCTGCATTGTGTTCTCACTGGAGAAACAATGTCGATTTCACTGCTGTTAAATGTTCAGTTACAGTGTATATGCTAAATAAATGTTTACAAATAGGACGAGAAAAAATGCGCTGAGGGAGTTTGAGTCAGTGACCTTCACATAATTTACATCCGAATGCCTCGACATTTATCTCTTCATTCTTTTTTACGCATGATAACGATATCTTTTTTTAGACCAACTTGTAAGATTTTTGTATATTAAAACAAACTATGAATATCATTATGATCTATTTCAGATAATGAATATTATTGTGGGAACAAGCCAGCTGACGTTGTGTTCCTACTAGACTCCTCTAACAGTATTTGGGGACCGTTCTTTCAGAAGCAGCTTCAATTTGTCAAAGATGTCATATCTATGTTTCAAATAGGGGAAAACACCACCAGAGTCGGTGTTTTGACCTATTCATCAAACGTTAACCGAGAATTTTATCTTGACAAGTTCCATACGAAAGAGGACGTCCTTTCGGCTATAGGTAGGATTTCACAGATGCATGGATATGCTACCCACACAAACAAGGCTATAAAATTCATGAGGGAGAAAATGTTTTCGGTCAACCATGGGGCAAGAGAGGATGTGCCTCAAATCGGCATTGTTCTGACGGACGGACAATCAAGTAATATGTTAATGACGGTGTGGGAGGCATCCAAAGCCAAGAGACAAAAGATTTATATATTCTCCATAGGAATTGGATCCAGGATCAACACAAGAGAACTCAGAATGATGGCAACTCGACCTGCCAGTGAATACTTTTTTAGAGTATCAGACTTCAATGCACTTCAAAACATAAAAAACATTTTAGCTGTCAGAACATGTAGAGGTAAAGTTACATCATCATTTTTTTGGCAATAACTCTTTCATAATATGTTAACAAAACCTGTTCTTCTAGAAGAACTGAATTCCTGAACGACAAAGATAACACGTCTATTGTTAATGCCAATATTTAACCTTTTTTTAGTATTTAAAGGTACACCCGTGAACAACATATGTAAGAGTACGTTTTGATTCCTCATCTTCATATGAAATTTTATGGCTTTCCTTTTACAGTTACACCAAAGCCGACGACGACGACATCTACGACGACAACGACCACAACAAGTAAGTAATTCTCAACCCATTTCTGAAATTCTAGTCTTCCTTTCCCAAGTCAAAGACGTAAAAGTGTTTTTATGAAAAGTAACCTTGATTGAAGGTCAGGTAGATTATAATGCTGCTACATTGAATCCTGGGTGGTAACATAAAACTAAATCATCACACTAAAGACAACTCAACTACACAAATGTTTTGTAAAGAAACGGAGATTTTGGATATTCCCTTCCTCATTTTCATGCACTTCTGCATGCAAATAAGAATTTAAAATACAAGTTTTGTGTCTCACCGTAATAATTCGATACCCAAACAACTGTACGTTAATATGTATGTACATCTGTCTGGTGAAATTTTAATTACTGTGTATTTTCATCAGATAATGTAAGAAAGGAAGGCAGCTTGTTCGCTATAAATAAAACTATCTCTGTGAAGGCTGGCATAGAGTAAAGCTATTTTTTAAATTCATTTGTTACAGTATTTCAAATCAACAAGCCCATAATATTTCGATAAAAATAATTTGTCTAGTATACAGTATGTTTTATTAATGGTATTGATCGACTTATAGTGAAAAAAAAGTCTTGTTATTTACTAAAAAGGGATTTCTGTTTACTTTACTTACATCAGCCCGTTTTTTTATTTGATCGTAACAATTAGCACAGCATAGATCTGTGTAAAAGCCTTCCCCTCAGGTATTGAGTCGGTATTCAAAGAAAGGTGGGTTCCCATACAGGTGAAACACTTTAACCAAGGGGGATTGGCATTTTCACATCTGACCCGTGTAAGCTATTAATTTCATTAAATCGTCCTAATCTCTTCAAAATGAACTAAAAACCTGCATATGTGAATATATGTTATGTAATCAGCAAACACTATGATATTAATGTCCTTAACAAATTCACTTTATATTTTGTACAAAAATTTATATTTATGAAAAATTACATATCAATATTTTTGTAAAGGACAATAAAAAACCTAATTTCAAATTTTCAGAAATTTACCCACTTTTGTTTCCACAAGGACAGTCATTTAAAAAAATGCAAACACAGAAACTTGGGGAAACGATTACACATCCATAGTTTGCAGAATGAAAAACCTTGAGAGGAAAGCAAATTAGAAAGATTTTTTTTGTTCATGGTTCAATGAAAATAATGAAAAAGTGTGTCCAACCGATTCTTTTTATTTATTTATTTATTTATTTATTTATTTATTTATTTATTTATTTATTGTTACAGAAATCAGTGTGACTTGATACAAGGAATAATCCTTTAATGTGTCAAAAGAATTGTCATGGAGTGACTGAGAAAAAGTGGGATTCAAAAATCTAATATCTTCAGTATCCATAGCAATATTAAATGTTTAATACAAAACTACACTTGGTGATTGTATTTTTGTCAATGTAGTTTTTTAAAGATTGTCCAAGCCATTAGCGAAAATATATGTGGGCAAAGTTATACCGGTAGGTGGATCAATAATATATCGCCCCAATTTCATTCGGGAGACATAATAAACCAGTCAACATTCAAGCACTTCTTCAGTAAGATATAAATCACCAAAAATGCTTTGTGTATATAAAAAATATAATTCATTTAAACTCCATGAAAAAGAACAACATCTAGGGCAAACGATAAGATACCAGGTGAATAGGAAAAGTCATGTCATATATATTTATGTAGTTTACATTTCTATACGTAGACATTCTGTTTGACAGCTACTACACCGGCCCCGACGACGACTTCCTTGCTTCAAGTAGCACAAGCAGGTTAGAAGTTTGTACTTTTGATTCTGTAGGTTTGTCAATATCATCTCGATAGAAAAAGATACACAGGTAATAAATCAACTTATTTTTTATTGATAAAGTGTGTAAAGATGGAGTCAGTGACGTCATTTTTGCATTTGATTCTACAACAACCATTTCTGATGCGGACCTTGACAATCAAATGTCGTTTGCAAAAGAAATTGTCAACACTCTGAACGTACAAGCAAATGGAACACGAATAGGTGCAATTTTATACAGTGACCAAGTGGTAAATGCTTTGGATTTGAATGATCTTTATGATCGAGATGACGTCATAGCTACCCTGGATAAAACCAAAAGGACTGCGGGAAGTAACAGATTGGATTTAGCCTTCAAACATATCCGCACCAAAAGCTTCCGTAGAGGTCTAGCTAGGAGAAATTCCGCTCAACTCGCTATTGTGTTCACTGGATCTCCTTCCACTTACATAAAATATACAACAACAGAGGCTCACAAATCTATCGACTCTGGAATTTCGATTATTCCTATTGCCGTTGGAAATTTTGACATTGAGGAAATAAAATCAATTACTGGTACCTCTGGACAATTTTATCAGGTGCCTTCTTTCAGAGATTTATCTACCCTTATAGGAGAGGTTGCTTTGGAAGCATGTAGAGGTATTTACTATAATTATTTTTATTTTTATTATCATTGATAGTGAATTTTGTTAACATTATGAAGAATCGTAAAGATTTAAGAATCGCCAATACATAAAATTTTGTTTGGTATATTTATTGCAGTTCCAAAAGCTGAGACACCTATACAGGATCAAGGTATGGGTTAATTAATTGCTTATGATTTAAAACTGCTTTTAATATACATGTACTTTCATAAACTAAATTTGGTATCTGAATCATTCTTTAAAATCTTGTTTAAAAAAGATTCACCAATTTAGTCTTGAATCACCTTAAATCGAGTTAGTGGTTTACATCAGATTACTCGTAATAGTAAACTCTTTGTTAAATTTATTTCAATAAGTGTTGACGAGTTAAAGACAAAGACACTGATAAAATAATAGTCGTGTCATTTTTAACCATCGACCAAAATAAGTGGCAAAATTGAAGATATTAGAGGAAAAACTGTATACGATATTAAACGTCTGTTGCTTACATTCTGATTTTTTTCAGCATGTGGCTCCCGTCAAGAGGCAGATATAATGTTTGTATTAGATAGTGTCAATGCTGGTCGCACGAATACTAAGAGAGCTCTGGCTTTCCTCAAAGATCTTACAAAAGAACTAGCTATCGATAAAGACAAAATTCAGGTTGGATTGATGTCGGCTGAATGTCAACAAGACAGCCCCGGGTTTGCACTTAGCTCCAACAAAAACGGAGATGAAGTGAAAAATGCTTTAACAAAGGTCAAAACGGTAGACTTTTCTGCTTTACTTAAACAGATGAGACACGGGGCATTTAGTCATCGCCAAGGAGGTCGACGTCATGCGAAGAAGGTGGCGGTACTCGTAATAGATGGAAGTCTCGAGAAACCACTTCGAGCACTCACAGAGGCCCAAAGAGCAAAACTCCATGGAGTGGAAGTGATTGTGGTTCAAGTGGGAGAGGAAAAGCCCCAAGAAGAGGTCCTGATGATGTGTGATTCTCCTTCCAAGGAAACTTTCTTCAAAGTATCAGATTACAAGGATCTTCCGGCAGTGAAACAGAAAATTTGGGATAGTTTGTGTGATGGTACGGAACTGTAGTTTTTAAATTCATTAATTAATAGTTTATTTTCAAGGCAGGAGGCTTGGCCAAGATTTTTTCAAGTTGAACCTCTAGATCATTTTGACAAAAATAGTAATTGTGGAGAGTGCACACTCTCATAAAAAAAGATTTTTTTTTGAAATCAAAACATTGTCTGTACTTTTCATGGCACTATAAGTAAAAAATTCTTGAGCAGTTTTGATAAACACCGATTGAAAATCAAATTGGATGGCTTTACGTATTTTTTCAATGTATCTCATGGATATTAGTTAAGTCTCCTTACAAAATATGTTTTTATTTTTCTATTACTTTTTTGCAGAACTTTGAATGTTATTGCCGGTCTCTACATTGACCCAATGGGGAGGTCATCTGATCTGATGCCTTGTTGTGGCTATCTTCCTGTTCAAGGTTGGATGTCTTGATCCGCTGCTAGATGAAATAAACAAGTTTTTCAGACCAAGGAATGTGGTCTCTTTATAAGTGAATTTTATCACCATTAATAACGAGAAGTTTAGTCATTCACTGGAGTAAATATATATAGCATCGCATTTCTCCTTTGTGTATTGACAAAGGTATTGCATAATATGTAAACGTTACCTGCTGTTTATTTCTTCTTTTATAAAATTTTGAGTTTGTCCCAACGAAAAGACAAATCATTACATTGAACCTCAGCATATCATTACTAAAATGATTTATACATCCAATTTTTTCTAATCCAACATCATACTATATGATTGTGAAATACTTATGTTTTAATGTTATATATTTTTGTACAATTGTTGTTGATATA
Organism: Saccostrea echinata; assembly: GCF_033153115.1. Taxonomy (NCBI): domain Eukaryota; kingdom Metazoa; phylum Mollusca; class Bivalvia; order Ostreida; family Ostreidae; genus Saccostrea; species Saccostrea echinata. Next base: position 27,561,536 of record NW_026889779.1, on the reverse strand, counting down.
TTATTTATTGTTTTATATATTTTATACTTTAAATGGTTGGTGCATTGAATGGTTTTACAAAAATGCTGTTTAATTTAATAAATAATTTTAAATATATTTTCGTCAATTTTGAGAAAACTTCTCCATTCCTTTCCAATTATGTGTAATATTATTTGTCTGGATCTTTCCTTTACATTTTGTTTTCGAATTTTGAGAGGATTGCTGATTCACCTATGCAAAATTGTATCAACAATTGCGTCCTTTACCTTCTTTTGTGTTCAAGGGACGTCACCTTTGTATTTAAATGTTGCCAAAATTTTCAAAACATGAAAGACATGTGATTTAACTTTGACATAGACATTAAAGTATATAAAATTAACGAGAAACGTCTAACGTGTCTAGATACGAGATGATATAGAATCCAATGAATGAATACCAAGTATTTCATACAGTAAGTGCTAAAATAAATTAAAGCAGGCGAATCTGTTTTGTAACCGGTAGAAGAGTCCCATGGGAACAACTGATGTTGTACAGATTTATACAGTTACAGACAACTACTAGTAATTTATCTTGCAGTTACAATCAAATAATAGTAATTTATCATGCAGTTACAAAAATATACAAGTAATTTATCTTACAGTTACAAACAAATACTTGAAATTTATCTTAAAGTTACAAACAAATACTTGTAATTTATCTTAAAGCTACAAACAAATACTTGTAATTTAAATTAGATTTACAAACAAATACTAGTAATTTATCTTACAGTTACAAACAAATACTAGTAATTTATCTTACAGTTACAAACATATAATTTATCTTAAAAGCGTGTGGAAGTTTGTAATAAAGAATCTCTGCCTGCAACATAAATCGATAAAAGTTGCCAAATAAAAGGACTACATCAGGATCCTTTGGTCGGATTGATATTCTCGATGTTGCTTATGAGTATTATCTTTTTAATCCGCTTTATTTTTTGGATACAAAATGTTGCTAAAGAGTATTGTCATTTAAATCCGAGTCGTTTGAGGTAAAAAAAAAAAAAAAATGTTGCTTATGTGTATAATCATTTAAATCCGAGTCGTTTTGGGTACAGAACGTTGCTTACGGATATATTCCTTTAAATCGGGTACAAAATGTTGCTAATGAGTGTTATCATTTAAATCCGAGTCATTTGGGGTTAAACAAAATGTTGCTTTTATGTACTATCAATTCAAATCCGAGTCGTTTGGGGTGCAAAATATTGTTTTGAGTATTATCATTTATATCCTAGTCGTTTGAGGGACACAAAATATTGCTTAAGAGTGTATCATTTAAATCTGTGATGTTTTGGTTAAAATGTTGCTGATGTGTATTTTTTCATCATTTAAATCCGAGACGTTTTAGGGATACGAAATGTTGTTTATGAATATTATTATTTAAAACTGAGTCGTTCTGGGAGTATAAAGTGTTGTTTATGAGTATCATCATTTAAATCCGATTCGTGGAGGGATTCAAATGTTACATACGAGTATTTTCAGGTTAAATCTGAGTCGATTTTGAGGTACAAATATTGCTAATGAGTATTATTATTTACAGCAAAGGGAGCGGGAGTTTTTATTCGGATTTATTGTATGGTTATCATTTTGATACTGCACTTATATAAAAAAAAAAATGGTGCACTTAAAACATTCAATCGTAAATATTCAGTAAAAAAAATCAATTTAGATTTTGTACAGCGCATCACTGAAAATAAATAGATGGATGACTTGTCTTTTACGTGATTTATGGACGCCGACGTTTATAGTCTTTTGCTATTATTGTTAATTATTTTCTCATATACCAAATTACAACAGCTTTTTAGTTTGAGAATTATTTCTCAGACATCTCCATGTCGTATGTTTTTTATCCCTGTACTATACATTAATTGTCCGTGAAATCAAATTGCTCTGAATAAGTTTTGCTGTTTTTTCACGAAAAAAATTAAGATAAAGATAAAGAACTTCTACATGCTATCGCCTTTCCCCTTATTTTTTTTAAATTCATGTTGTGAATATGTAAAAATGTTTATTTTATGCGATTTTCTGATATTTATCGAAAATGAGTCGCTTCGTTTGGTTTTAAGAACTTTTTGTCATCATTACCAAAAAACTTGTATTATTTAAAATGATTCTCAATTTAATTACTTTATTTGGCTGAAGGGCCAATGGTAATGTTAACAAATTTTAGAAAATGAAGCCGCTGGTACATGTACTCTCTTCATTGTTTTCCTTATGAAATAGTTAGATGTACGCAATAAGTTTTATAGTACCGACGTATACTGCTTTGGCCAAAAGTTATAGAATCACAAAGAGAATTTTTTTCAAATTGTAATATTATAAATGATATTTTAATTAACAGACAAGCAGCATAAAACAGCTTACATTGTTTTTTTACGGTTAAGATGTTTTAGGTCGTCTACAGTTTACAGTGAAACAGCATACGGTAAACCCCTGTTTCTTTTTTTTACAGTTAGTTATACTTTTGAAATTTATCCTCATATGAACCATCTTTCTTGCCTGATCAAATGGTTGCTTGATTAAATGGTTGCCTGATCAAATGGTAGCTTATTATAACATTGCAAATTGAACACTTTTCTGACTTTCATCATTTCAAGGTCGGGAAATGGTGTGGTTATTTCTTCATATATATCGTAATTGTCAATTTCGACATTATTTTGCCTGTATTCCTGTTCCACAGGTGGGGATTTGCAGTGTCCATGATGTCATAAAGTCGACTCAGCGATCTTTTTCTTGCTTTTATTAAGCAGCTGACTCTTTTCCTCATCATCAGCGCCTCCTCTACTTCTGTTTCTAAAAATAACATTCTTAATGCACTGTGAAAATGATTAGATTAGAAATGTTGATATGTTAACATATTATGCATTCTTTTTCACTTTTTAGCTTTGAACTTATATATTTCTACATCAATTTTCTAAGCAACATTTGTCATTTGGAACTTGAGGTGTTTGGTAAGAGTACATAAGCTATTTGAAATATAAGATCAGTTTCTAGTTGATTATACAATGCATAATTTCATATACATATATAATTTTGAGCTGCACTGAGTCCGATCATAAACTAAGCTTCAGGACGGTCTATCACTATTGATAAAATTATTTTTCCATGACCTAAAGACCATATATAATTTACAAGGAAACACAGCATTGACCTACTGTATCATTTATTTTGATAGAATCTCGAACTATACTCCCAGAACACATTTCCGTTAATACATAACTGGAACATTTTCGCGTTATGCAAGTATATCTAAGAATATGAGACAAATGCACATTTATCTATGAGATAACATCAAATTTTTGAGTACCCAAGACGCTCAATGCCAATGGCAGATGATTTTTGGTGCATAATATGTATGTAAACTTATATTTGCCAAGATTCCAGGTTTTATGTTTTATTGCGGACACCTGCAGGAAGCTATGAAGTTTATTGATCGTGACAAGCTAACTACGTGCTTCTTTTCTCCCTTTTTCTGTAAATTGCATATTTCATGTTGTTCTTATTATTTTCTCCTACTGCTGTAGTTAAATCATTGGAAATGTATTAGACAAAGAGCTGAGTTATGTTACAAATCTCTCTGTATTGAATATTTCAGGCAATGCTTCTTGTGTTGTGGTTCAATTTGGAACTGTTACAAGCGGAATAATTCCTAGAAACGACAATATCCTTCTTATTCGGCGTCCATGCCATTCTTACTAATTGTCTTATTATGCCAGGTAGTTTAGAAAATATGCTGTAACATAGCTACTATATATATTTAGAGAGAGAGAGAGAGAGAGATGTTTGCGTCAATGAAATATGTTAAATTTTGATATTCAGTTGAGATCACTTTTATAGCACATGTTCCTCATAAACTCCCAGACCTTAAGCTTAAGTTAAAATTTATCATAGGATTTTCAGCACTTGTCCAACATTCTTTAATCATGTGCATCAAGTGAGAAATTATCATATATTTGTAGATGTGTGGTATTGTCACAGCAGAGTGCATAGACACATTTTTGAATTGTAAAATATTTTTATATGCCGAATTATATTTTCTTTTGCATACACTAGTACGTAAGTTCGTGATATCCCTCTCTTTCTTGAAACTTTAAAGTTTTGCATATAGAGTTTCATCTGTTCACCATCTTTTTTGCTAAATATTTCATAGATTTCCAAATATTTCTCAATTGTTTTTAGGTGATTTGATATGCATCTCAGATGCATGCGCCATCCAACATTTGCTGTAAATTACTTATTTTATTACTACGCCAGTAGATAAGAGACCCCTTTAAACAGCAGCGCAATGCAATAAAATTTTAGTAAAACCTAAATGTGTAATATTAGATGAGTAATATTACTGTCAGATTTCTGTAAAGCACATCTGGTAGCGTTTTTAGAAAGAGTGTATGAATGGAATGGAGCATACGGTCAAATGTTGTATGTAATTAACATTTGTTTCAGGCATTTTCGATATGCCAGGATTGCAGCCATAATCTTCCCGTGGCGAATAAAATTAAGCGTAGATATTTTAAATTTTCTCTGACTTTTGATTTTTGAAAATTAATTTCTTTACATTTACTTGACAATAAGATGATAGTACTTCTTTAACGGCAACTTGGCCGAGCTGGTGTGTTAACTCTTTAACACAAAGCACCCATAAGGAGTTCCACCACTAACTTTCGTCAACGGGTATCTTCCGTGAAGTAATTGCTGTTGTCATGCCACTCCCCAGGTACTAATATCCTGGCACTTCCCACTTAGTGATATGGCACCTTTTTTCCTGAGACAAGAGACTGCCTTATTGAGATCTTACGTTTAATTAAATTCCTGATATAATCTTTGCTGAGTATCCGCAACTGTTTGGCTTATCTTTGTCTTATAACAGCGTATAAGACGATACACAGCCAAGAATGATCAAATCCGTTACCAGAGGGGTATATTCCGCTATATACAAACACACGGAAACCCAGGTATTGCTTCCCCAGGTGTCTGTCTAACCATCTTTCACACTTTCGAAATGAAATATTGAGATAACGAACAGTGTTCAAGCTCAAAGTCCATTTAGACAATACAAATCAGAGGCGGAGCAAACATGGACCTCCAAAAACATCAGAGGTGGGATCAGGTGCCATGGAGGAGTGAGCATCCCCTTCTGACCGGTCACATCCGCCGTGTGCTTCTTGTAATAATCGGGAAAAACGGAAAAAATCATAGACAATCCAGTGTGTATATAATATCCTAACAATTAGTATGAAAAACGTCAGTCAGCATTTGACTTAATGGTAGGTTTTATATGCTGATAAAAGTCATTGTATCGATCATTAAACTTGCGAAAGATGAGACTCCAGACTATTGATATCCTTGTTTCATCAACTTGTTTTCAATAGTTTGCCTCCTCTTAGAAATTTCTCATACGCAGAGCATGCTCTTGCGTATCGAATCAAATGGGAGACAAAACCCTGTATGCAGGTGATAAGGGTAATACTATATTGCCATACAAGTAAGGGAAGCTGACGAATAAAACATTGAAGTCATTGCGTTTATCATAAACCTTTGTTGTTAGGTTATCATTAATGTATTTTTCTAGTAAAATATCTAGATATGAAACAGATGTGTCAGACTCTGTAGTATCTTTTATTTCAAGCTCACTGGGATATATCGGGTCGACAAATGAATGGAAGTAACTATTGTTAATTGATAATTGAAGGGTATATATACTATTCTGTAGATATAGGATTGGATAAAGGGGTTTTGGTAAAATTCTAAGTTTACTGCATTCATGACCTTAAACTTTGCCAATGGCTTATTTTTACATTGTATCATTTGAACTGGAAAGTGTAGGAATAAATTTAGCATAAATGCACCTAAACGTTTTAAAAATACAGAGATTCTTATGTTGTGACCACGAGCTTTATCATGTAATACTTTTATTCAAAGAAAATGCTTTTGTTGTATATTTTTTGGGGCTAATTGGTCATTATTATAGGCCTTATTAAAATGATTTATTGACTATCCTGGCCTGGGAACCTTGGGCTATGACTTTAAAAAAAAAATTTAAAAAAAAAAAAAAGGATTGCATGCGCTGTCTATGTATTTAAACAATATATGTAGTTGGAAATTTGATATTTATTTTGTTTCTTGATTTCCTGCAAAACAATATGTCAGTTCAACGATAGCTGTTTGGCATCCTTTTCAATCCTTCACAAAAAGATAAAATGAGAATTAAAAGAACGTATCTTAACTGTTGTTGTTGTTGCAGACGACGGGTTCTTAAAATGGTTTTTATTTCTCTATATATCTGTAAAAGTGTCAGGATATATGAAAAATTACATCTTTTATAAAAGCGATCAATTTTGACCATTCCATAAGATAAATAACCGCTTCATTGTGACCATTCCATAAGATAAATAACCCTAGAGTGAAAAGAAAACTAAACAGACTTTCATTTTATTAAACATTTGCAAAAGTTGTAAAAATATGTAGAAAGACAGATGTTTTAAACAGAATGTATAAAAATAGCGAAGGTGAATCATGCAACAGCCCTTTTTTCAACATAAAATAATCGCATCCATACAATTTCATTTACACAAAGCATTCTTTCTTTCAATATTCACATTTATCAATACAGATTGCAATAAACAGTTTGTATTGCATAGAAACAATATCACATACAAACAATATCACATGCATACATATTAATTGTAAGGGGATTTTCCTTGTGATAAATACTTACCATTTCTTTTGACATATATGTCACACATGAATAATGTGATGTCATGCACTGATACAGGCAGCATTCTTGGTAGAAATATTTATCTTTTTCTTTATTTAGCCTGTCCAGATTTTGCATTTTTCATACATAATATTTGCAGGCGTTTAGAACACTTAGTACTGTCTGTTTCTGTAACAAATATGTTATTAGACAGCATGTGCAGTAAGTTCTGAATCGCACATCTCTGTGATCCTCTGTTCATGATTATAGGTCTAGTGTATCTCATTGGTCCCAGTCCAAGTGTGCATCTCACATCCGATCACAGCTCTTATCAAAATGACACAAAAGTTGGAATTTTATGTTAAGGAACACAAAATAAATTCTTTTAAGCACAGGAAGGATTATTATATAAAATTCGTATCTTAATTTGTTTGCAATGTAATCAATATGTAATGTGTAATTAAAAAAAATACCTGTTTTACTTTTTCAAATTCGAGGATACATCAGAGTAGTTTATCTTTTCAACTTTAAACATTTTCTAGAGAAAATAATCAAACAAATTCATACTTACCATCACACATATTGTACCAGATCTTCTGTTTAATGTTTGGCAGATCATCATAATTTGAAAGGTGATAGACATTGTTTTGTTTAAGACCTTCATCATTCATCATTTGTCCGAACTTATCATTCTCGATGGAAAGATCTTTGCCAACTTTTACAATATAAACTTCAATTCCCTGAATGCTGGCCCTCTCTGCCTCTAAGAAGGCCTTTACTGGGTCTTCTAGTCCTTCATCTATAAATAAAATGGCGACCTTTTTTGCACCTCTTCTTCCTCCTTTGGCCCGTGAGATCATATTTTGTCTTAACTTTTTCAAAACGGCTGATACATCCGCACCTTTAACTTTTCCTAAAGCGCGATTTAGTTTTTTGTTATGTTTGTAGGTATTGAGGTTAAATCCAGCAAAGTCTTCCCCACACTCTGGCTGCGTCGACACGACACCTACTCGCACCTTTCTGGATCCAACGTCTACGTCCTTCATTAAGTCTTGTATAAAAGCTAAAATCTTTCGGGTATTGGTTTTTCCGGCATTTACTCCATCCAACATAAACATAAAATCTGCCTCCTGTCTTGAGCCACATGCTGAAATATATACGTCAGAAACATATTTTTATAGGATAACTTTTCTAAGGTAAATTATTCAATGTTATAATTAATACCTAAACTGATTTAACTAGGCCTATTTGGAAACGGTGTATTCTGTATATTACGGGAATACTTACACATATCTGACAGTGCTTTGACAGAGTTTCTATCAACTGAAATATAACAATGTCATATACAGGTACCTTGAATTTACTGATTTTGATATTTTCAAAATAAAGTAAAGATGTAAGTCTTTTGGCAAGATCAGGAATTAGTATTTTCGATGATAAAATACACAGACACAATTTTATATTCATATCACTAGTGCAAAAACTGAATAAATGCAATGGAAGTTCACTTACAGTTAGTCCAAGTTTTCTTACAATACTTGCAATGAAGTCAAATCAAATTGAATTACAAAATTAATTCTATAAAAAAAAAAATTGAAAAACGTACTTGTACAAATTTCATGTGCCAAATTTGCCAGATTTCCAGAGAGGTATCTAGCCGATGGAAAGTGATATTGCAGACTTCCGTCTGAAGTACCTGCAATTGCTTTTAGTTCTTCTGTATTAATATCAGCAATCCCCACAGCAATGAGAATAATCCCAGTAAATCTTGCTTTTGAGGCTTGTCTCTTTGACTTTCGAATGGACTTAACAGTTCCAGGGCTAGCGGTTATAATAATGCCTATTTGTGTAGCATCCTTTCTCGTCGTGCTTCTTCGGAATCCCTTTGTCCTTATGTATCGGATAGCTTCGTCTACTCTTCCTCTGCCATAAGTTCTATTTGCATGCTTTAATCTTTCTTCGATATTACCAATATTTTGGGAATCGCCAAGACTCACAATGCTGCTAATGACAGTGCTATATGATATTGCAGCAATATGAGTACTGTGTGTCTGATGGTTCATATTTCTGGCTAATTCCTCCACAAATTTAAGTTGTAAGCGGAATTCGTAGTCCCGTACATTATTTGAGGAATCTATAGCTATCATAATATCATTTTTATCTCCGGCGCATGCTGAAATGAAATGAAAATGAAATGTGAACAGCAACTAAATTTATCGCTTATCAAAACATTTGGATTGTGACATAATCTGCTTAAATACCTTGTCTGACAAATTGTATGAACGATGTTGTTGTTGTTGTCGTTGGTATTGTTGTAGTCGGTGTTGATGTCGTCGCCGCTGCTGTTGTCGTTGTAAACGGTGTAGTGGTTGTTGTAGTTGGAGTGGTCGTTGTAGGTTTTGGAGTTGTATTAGGCAGGGTTGCTGTAGTATGTGTTGTTGTGATAGGCGTAGTGGCTGTAGTTGGCGTGGTTGTTGTGGTGGATGTGGTTGTTGTGGTTGCTGTTGTTGTGGTTGTGGTGGGTGTGGTTGTAGTAGTAGGCTTGGGTGTTGTAGTAGGTGTGGTCGTTGTAGTAGGTGTGGTCGTTGTTGTAGTGGGCGTAGTTGTTGTAGTAGGTGTGGTTGTTATAGTGGGCGTAGTTGTTGTGGTGGGTGTGGTTGTTATAGTGGGCGTAGTTGTTGTGGTGGGTGTGGTTGTTGTAGTAGGCGTAGTTGTCGTGGTGGGTGTGGTTGTTGTAGTGGACGTAGTTGTTGTAGTGGGCGTTGTTGTTGTGGTGGGTGTCGTTGTAGTAGGTGTGGTTGATGTAGTGGGCGTAGTTGTTGTGGTGGGTGTCGTTGTTGTTGTAGGTGTGGCTGTAGTAGTTGTGGTTGTTGTAGTTGGTGTGGTTGTTGTTGTAGGTGTGGTTGTTGTAGTGGGCGTAGTTGTTGTAGTAGGTGTGGTTGTTGTAGTGGGCGTTGTTGTTGAAGTGGGTGTGGTTGTTGTAGTGGGCGTTGTTGTTGTTGTGGGTGTGGTTGTTGTTGTGGGTGTGGTTGTTGTAGTGGGCGTTGTTGTTGTTGTGGGTGTGGTTGTTGTTGTGGGCGTTGTTGTTGTAGTGGGTGTTGTTGTTGTTGTTGGCGTGGTTGTTGAAGTAGATGTAGTAGTTGTAGTAGGTGTGGTTGTTGTAGTTGTTGTTGTAGTTGTGGTGGTCGTAGTTGTGGTTTCAGGTATAACTACAAAGCAATAGAAAGATCTTGTATTAGAATTTTTTTTGGGACCTTTTTTGGTTAGCTAAGTTCAGAACACATCCTTTGGTAGATAGCTTTCGGAATATTACATCAGAAATAAAATATAATTGCACTGTGGACATGACTTGGGTCAAATATTGTAAGTTCAGATTTTACGGCCAAGTTTATCATTTATTAAGCTGAATTGGGTATGGAAAATACACCAAAAGTGCAGTTAGCAATTAACAGGGTTATGGGCAACTTTAGCATCAGAATATCAAGAATATTTCTACATATTCTCTAACACTTAAGCTACTTAATTCCCTTTGACCTTGACTTTATCATGAAGACCTCAGACTGTTGAGTTTTCATGGTTTTCCATTTAGTAATAATTATTGCTATAATCTTTTTGATGAAGACTTAAGGTGATTCATGGGTAACAACTCATACAATTGACAGGCCCCTAATTTTTTTTCAGAATGTTTTTATCCAAGAATAAGTATACAAAATAAAACCAAAAAATTGGAGAGAAAAAAAAAATACCGGTGTATATGGCAGTAAAGATTATTGCACCAGAACGCCCCACACCAGAACCTGAATGCCTAAAAAATGGGCATTGATCTCACAATATTTTTAGAGGCAGCTATGCTTACAATTCTACTGTACGATCAACTAAGCACTACAAAAGGCTCTGAAACCGAGAACCAAGATCATGCATTTCCAAAGACTAAGTAAACTAACTCACTAATTTGTATCATTGTTTTAGATGTTGAGATGAATATTTTATTGTATTATGTGATTAAGTTCCACCCACAGATCTGAACCTAAGAATTCAAAATTTAAGAATGAACCTACATAAGGGTAAAAAAAATTTAAAGTTTCGGTTGCAAAATTCAAAATTATAATCTGCTGTAAGTTCTGGAGTAGAGAAGATTGTTCCGAAAATATTATTGTATTAAGAAGTTTTAATTGTCCCGGCAAAAAATGAAATTTTATGGTCGATACAATTAATGACCTTGTCAGCAAATACAATCTATCATTAATTCAAAAGCTGTCTGACATTTTCATACGTATTGTTAGACCACTTTTTACGCACTGAATTGTCTACGGATCTTTCCTTTTTTATCAATCATGACAAGGTGCACATGGCGGGTGTGACCAGTCGGTAGGGGATGATCAATGCTCCATGCATGGCACCTGATCCCTCCTCTGATGTTTTAGAGGTCCGTGTTTGCTCTGATCCAGATTTGTATTTTTAAAATAGACCTTTGAGCTGAATACTGTTCGTTATCTCCATATTTTATTCCAATATATGTCCCCTTCGTCTAAAACGGCTTAAGACCAGAATTGATTTAAATTAGTTTAATGGTTTCAGGGCCGCGCGGACGAAGCCAATACGACGAATACAAAGGGTAGCAACAGATCACCTGTTGAATACAGGTGACATAACAAGTAAAGAAATATTCTTTATTCTTTAAAGGATACTTAATGTCCTTTTTCTGTTAATTTTGTCTGCTCAATTTTGATATAAATCTAAAGATATTGATTAAGGTATTGAACTTAATATATATATATATATATATATATATATATATATATATATATATATATATATATATATATATATATATATATATATGAAAATTAATTGTATAAGATTTGATGATACGATTTCCCCAATATTAATTTTCGCCTACCTTCACAAGTACGAACTGCTAAAATTTGTCTGATGGAATCTAAGGCTCCAAAATTGTCAATTTTGAAAACATGATCGCTCCCAGGTTTACTGGCAATTCCTTTAAGTTCTCGGGAATTTGTGTTATCCCCAATACCAACCGTAAAAAGGCGGATGCCTCTCCGCTTTGTCTTTGCAGCTTCCCATATAGTTAACAGAACATTGGACGACTGCCCATCTGTGACAATAATACCGATTTTGGCAGCATTTCCTCTTTCTAAGAAAGTTTTCTTAAACATTCGTTTACGCATATATTTTATGGCTTGAAATGTGTGTGTATTATAACCCTCTCTTTGCTGTATGTTGTTGATGGCACGAAGGAGATCTGATTTGTTGGTGTAGTCACCAAGTCCTATTTCCTCTACAACGTCAGTGTTGTACGTCACAACACCGACACGGGTGGTGTTTGTTCCAATGTCAAACATAGACGTCACGTTTTTTACAAAGTCAATCTGTGTCCGAAAGTTTGGACCCCAGATACTATTGGAGGAATCAAGCAAGATAACTATATCTGCTGGCTTGTTGCCGCAGAAATATTCATTTTCTAAAAGAGAACAAAATAATAAATAAAGGTTGTGATTAAAGAAAAGCATTTTTATCATGTCATAAATTGTTGAACCAAAAATGTTTCTTCCTAAAGCAATTACCTTTTAACAGGGTCAGTTGACAAATCTGCAAAGAAGAGAAAATACGATTAATATGCCGCACAACCATAGAAATTTAATGTCAATTTAATTGTTGAACTATAAACTAGACCAGACACAAATAGATAGACTATCCATAAACTTTCAAAATCTTTTTTATTCAAAATTCCGATTTCTCCTGAATTATATGGCTTTATTGTACCAATTAAATGGATTTTGGTTTTGTTTTGTTTTTATATATTTGACGAAAAAATTGTATATTATTTAATTTTATGCAATGATCAGAAACCATTATGCTTTCATTGTGCTATGGCATATTTTTTATGAATTTATAACTGCAGGCTCTTCTTTATCATAACTGTCAAAGAAGGTTATGTGGTATAAAATCGGGGTTTCTCTTCACAGGAGAAACGTATTTCGTTTGAAAATATAGCACAATTGTAAACAATACAAGCATGTGATTAATTATACTTATACTATTGCCGAATTTCCCTTCTAGTGATTAAAATTGCAGAATACAGTTATTTAACAAATTACATATCAAATTGGTCTACATTCAGAATATATTGTGTTTCTCTAAAGCATTCCATAATATTTATTTTTTCATTTCATTTTCTAAAAATTCGATTAGTTTCTGAGATTGTATAATTAACCTTGCATTCCTCTGAAAAATGCCAGACCGTTTCAGACGACTGTAGGATAACATTTTCGAAACTGATTGTGAGTAACACTTTTTTAAAGAAAATGCTTCCCGATTAATGAGTTTCAGGGAAAAAATATTCTGAAAGACTTCGATCATTCTCTCGTATCTCGTTTAGTTTTCAAATCAGCAGGGCTGTGCATTTGTTTCTATTTCTTAAATACCAAATATTATTATCTGACATACTAACCCATAATATAAAGAAATACCACTTCAGTCTAGCCATCAAAAAGATAAGACTGGGTTTGTTATAACGTTTTACATATAGAAATCATTAGAATTATATATGACATTTGTTGATACCTTTGCGTTGAGATGTAAATGTTTGAGCTGAATGTAGCATTATGTAAAGTTTTTTTTAGAATGCATCAAGGACGTGAATCCGAACTGTTGGTTTGACTACTTATGAAACTACCCATATAAAATTTCTTATTCTTTTAAGTTTGGCATTGTTGTATACATGTATTTATAGGCTCAAATTGTTTTATGTGTTTAAATATATGACAAAGGTCGATACAAAATGTAAATCATATCTGGATAAAATGTGTTCAATATGAATCAATATGAAATCTTTATGTCACAGTTTTATTCATCAATATTTTCAGTCTTTGATCTTTCTTTGTATATAGCATTTAAGGCAATAAAATTTACTTATAGCTTGCATTATTTTTTGTTTCCCTAACCTTTATAACCAGTTTGCAATATCGTTGGTTGATCCTTTTTAGCATTGTACAATTCAAATGACCATATCAAATGTGAGATTAAAAATTGACAGTTTCTTGTAATACTCATTTTATTGTAATTATTGTGAAGTATCATAAATTTTCTTTTAGATATCAAGTTCTTGGGTATATAAACTTCACTGAGCATGCCTCATAAGCATCCTCTCGTAGGGTTTGTACAGCAAAGAAATTTATGCTTTTGAACTTGTGAAAATAGTTAATGCCTGCATTAGGAAAGACTGGTTTTTAAGAAATCCGAGGAAACCTTGAGTCAGATAAAATTAAAATATTGAATAGATTTTGTAAATTTTAATTTTTTAAAAAACGATTGTCAAACAAAAAAACTTAATATTATCTAATATCATCTGTGAATCTACTTCATAACGATTGATGTTTTAAAATTTTAGCAATTACATAAGCATGAACAAGCCAAAGAATGAGTGTATGACTATTATATTCATGATTTATGGATGTTTATGAACAATCTGCCTAGCTCTCCGGTGGCTCCAACCACTCAAGAAAAACTCCTCGGAAATTATCTGTAAAAAAAAATTCAGTAAATAGCTGTCGTATAATCTATAACAGCTTCTCGCTACTTTTTAAAAAACAGATCACCACCTTGTAGCAATTAACCTCCGCCAAAGATATAGAAACGTGAAATAGTTCATAGATATGTTTTCGGCATTCCAGTCCGATAGATGCGCATATGATGAGGACATGAGGCTTGTCTTTTTATCCTCCAATGATTGAGCAACATGGTATTAAATGATATGCCCTTGACATAAAAATGTGTCAGCTGGGTTGACTACGTTCCCTATACCTTCCCGTACTTGATCGTGTCTTTAAATGCTTGATAAAGATGTAATCCAATCAGAATATTGTGAAACATAGTGATTAAAAACGTCTGTTTTTGAAGATATGCATTGCATTGTTCACAGTGACATTATAATTTAACTAATCAAGAAATGTGTGCATGAAAGTTTTCAAAATGCTTATTCTTTTTAATATTTCTATAATTATTTATTTTAATTATAAACATTGTAATGTCTTTTTTCTATCTGAATTCTTTTAGTTTCTATTTGTAGGTAATAAAAATTGTGCAATGAGAAAATTTCAAGGCATATGCCAGACACCTCTAACATTTATTCTAACATTTATACAACAAATATCAATCTCATTTTCCTCCTTTGGGCTTCGGGAGAAAGCAGTTTGTCAAAAGAACACCTAATTTACATTGTGTACTTTTTAAACGTATAAACTATCAACATTTTAGAGCTTCACTACAAATTGCTTAATCTTAGAATAAACATTAATTTTGGAATTGAATTGGAAATATGGCAACAATAGTGCATTTATACATTTTTTTTACATTCTTATCACTACTTATTGAAAGAGTACAAGAAAGTATGGTAGACATTAACTTTAGAAAAATAGAAAACATTTTGTAAGGATAAAGTATAAAAAAAGAAATGGGGAAAATTATGCTCCCATATATTTTTTTTAAAACGTTTGGTCACTTTACATCATATATCAATATGGATTAGAATATTTAAACGTTAAAATGCTATCTTTGTTTGTTAGTGAGGGAAATTAATGTTGCAGCAGTTGCAGTAACTTTTTCTGCAATTTTTGCAACAGTAATTCCCATACTAACAAAAACATTTTATTGCTTATATTTCTGTCTTTATAAATAGTCATGCATAGAAAGAAGGATGTAGAACGTTAAATATTGTATTATTAATATGTACGACATTATATGTTTCATTGACGGAAGAGTTAGCTCAATAGGTTTGCTTAGCGGAGCTAAGGTATAGATAAACGACCGTTTATGGTTTTTTATAAGAAATAAAGAAGACAATATCAAGTGAATGTAAATATAGTTCTGTCATTACAAAGAATTTGTCAGTGGTCACCAAAAGCTTTCATCAATCGGAAAGGTATGCATTATGAAGACTCTAGAAAACATCAATGAGTATGTCATCCTTATTTATCATCACTAGTCTTCCTCCACATTTTATATAACATTAAAAGTTACAGTAAAAATTAAATGTTTATTTTAAGTCGCTGATATACAGTGACAATGCATATAACGTTTTAAAAGGTAACTTACTGTTAAATGAATTTGTAGAACCAGAAGTAATACTGTTCGGAAAGGTTCCATAGTCAAAATCTATATATTCCTTTCGTCAGCTTTACTAATTGGCGTTCTTATTATCCAACATTTCTGTGTAAAACATCTCTGGTCTGTCATGAAACAGTTATTCCATTAATGTTTAACAACAAAGACAGGTGCCCGTAGGCGGAGAATCAAGATGAGGCACCACGAGGATTATCTCGATATCTTCTCTCCCCAAAATCCAATGTATCTTTATCAAGGAGCATCATTCAACCGAACTCTTAAAGCATCCACTGAAATTGTTACTCTACCTGAGATATGTCAAACTTTATCCGAATAATACTTCAGCAGCTGGAATTGTATAATGCGAGGTAAAAGCTTCCAATGAACGAATAAAATCCTATGGGAATTATACGTGGAATTTTTGCTATTTTAGTCATCAATGAAATCATTAGGCGTTCATAATCACATTTTGTATCCAACTTAAAACACTTAGCTTGTGGGAGGAAAGCTTTAAGATGTGGTTACCTTTATGGTTTGGGTCTAAGGTCTTGAAATAATAAAGCATTTTAGCTGTTTTGATGGAACACAAGAACATCTGTAAGTCATAAGCCCCATGTCGACAAGTAACTGTCTAACCGTTCTATTTTTGCAGTTTTCATTAATATTGAAGACACACAGAAAAGTGGGTGTAAGTTGTATTGAGGAACCGTTTTTAATGTTTGTTTTTAATTTCTAAGACTTCTATCTTTTAGGCACAATGTGGATAAAACATGAAGACTTAAAAATGTTTTGAATTGAAAATATATCATCATAGAAAAACTTAATTTTAAGCATTCTCCTGGACAACTTCTATGGGGAAGTTTCTTTCTTGTCATCAAAATCAAAATACGATATCTAAATTATATTTATCAGTATTCAAATATTTTTTTTTAAACAAAATCGATCAACCAAAGCATAATCACCGATTTGTGCAAGTCTTTCTTGCTTGTTATTCATTGCTTCAAGTTATAAACTTTCCAGACGAGACGATATTTACAGTATCAATTAATCTGAGTAATAAAAAAATAAATGTGTAAACATGAAATGTAGTTTTGTCTTGTTTTGTTTTCATTCAAAATCATTATTTCTTTAACAATGTATTTCCTTAAACCTTGTAGATAAATCGTTTTAGTTCTCAATTTGGAAATACCTAAAATACAAACACATCTTAAACAAAACAGCTCTCAAAATAAGATAAAAATACACCAATTACTTTGGGAATATCTTGAAAATAGAGACACATTTTTCATTTTGGAATTTTTTTTCAAAATACACAGTTCTTCAATTTAAAATTATTTCAAATTCAAACACAGAATACACACATTTAAAATGTTTTCAAGCAAACACAGTTCTGTAACAGGACTTATTATCGTGCGGATTCAATTTTCGTCGTTCTCCTGGTGTATGTATGGTTACACCCACGAATTCATGCTCTCTATTAAATGTTAAAATTTCAATTTACAGTAACTTATTTGTCTACCGTACTTCAACCTCGAAATCAAATCCTTAGACATCCCCCACGCAAAAATTTGACTCAAAAAAAATATGTGTTTTACAGCAATCAAAAAAGAGACACATTACTTAACATTTGGAAGAATTTCAAATACATTTAATTTTTGAATTATTTCAATACAAACATATGACTCAAATCTGAAAATATTTCAAATACGTACAGACACAGTTCTGGTTTTGTGGAATTAAAATATCAAATATAAATATAGCTCTCAAATCTGAAATTACTTCAAATGCAGACACAGATGTCAATTCTGGATATATTTCAAATACATACGAGCTTTTAGTTTTGGGATTGCTTCAATTATACGTTTCTTCAATCTGTAATTAGTTCAAATATAGATTTAATACTAGATTTTAGAAGTGATTCAAATGCTAACAAATGTCTCAAAATATTGCACATATCTTATTAATATGTATACTATTTATTAACCAATATTACATACTTTCATTCGTTTTTAAGTCTATTTAACTATCTTTAATAATCCTCTCCTATATTTTGTTTCTTTTGCTAAGCATTTAACTTAAATTGAATGTATAGATACTTAGTATTCAATGGTCATTTATTTCAAGATCAATTTCATTTACAAAAATTCAGGTTTTAAAATTCAAAACACTGTACTTATTATTACACGTCATCGGTCTGCATGACAGCTCATTCTCTGGGCTCGAAAATAGCTCATATTCAGCATTATTATTAATGATGCCTGCTTAATCAATGAACACATTAAATATAACTTGCAACAGTCATTCATTAAAAGGTATTTGAGTTCAGCATAAACATTACGTTTCCTGTGTCAATAATCCCATAAGAAAACTATGCATGAAAGGGTCTAATTATAACTTATTTTAACAAGCTTTATCTCCTAGACTGAATTCTCTTTTAAACCTTTAAAGAAGAAAAACATTAAAATGGTTATATATTTGTCTGCTACAAGTATAATCAATATAGGCCTCTGTTCACACTGACCATTCACCATTCTTATAAGTGTATGTTTTTATATTTTTTTAGAATCATTTTCTTATTTGCATACATCTTATATATATTTAACATAGAACATGTGTTAAAATTATATGTGTACATAATATGTATCATATATTTAAGCACACTAGTTGGACATTAGCTAGAGGGCACAATTTGTGATCCAAAACCAATAGAAAACTATGGTAGTGATTGTTGACTTTAATAAATTGGACAGCAGGGCTTCTAGCTGCCTGCATATGTCCTTTCATGAGAGGTATATTGAAAACGATTCCCACGATGAGGTACTATGGTACACATGTATATAAAGCCTTATCGTGCCTACAAAGATTTCCTCTACATGCTGCTTACATTACTCTTTTGTTTAACTATAGCTGAACATTTCAAGTTCAGGACTAGTAAAAAGTTTTAAAATTATCGAAATATATATCTAATTCGTACAACCTTTTATACAAGAATAATTGATAATACTTCATTCAATGTTAACATTTTTTACATGACCCACAATTACATTAAGACATTGATCAAAATCTCAAGGCGGAAAGTCATATCTCAAGTTCATCTTGTATAATCGTGTGTATTTCATTACAATTTTTTTAGAGTATAACTATCAAATGAAA
This sequence comes from Saccostrea echinata, assembly GCF_033153115.1. Classification (NCBI taxonomy): domain Eukaryota; kingdom Metazoa; phylum Mollusca; class Bivalvia; order Ostreida; family Ostreidae; genus Saccostrea; species Saccostrea echinata. Next base: position 27,542,552 of record NW_026889779.1, on the reverse strand, counting down.
TCTACCAATTCTATGAAGAATCGAATCCATGTAAAAACAGAGCTATTTTCAATATCGAATGACATATTTTTTAAGCTATCTTTGGCAGATCTAAATTTGTTATTCTATAAATAAAACATCGGATATGAAATCATTGCTTCCGCAATGATGTCTTGAAGAGAGTATTGGAGGCACATTACAAAACCACAAAAATTTGAAACTCAGTAGAACAGCTTCCCTCTCAAATCAAACTAATGCATGTGGTGGCATCGACGATATTTTTATGTAATCAAAGTAAAATTTAGATATAAGGGGTTGGGTAGTGCATTATTTATTCATAAATCTGAAAGTTTGAAACAATTTTTTATAACAAATACACAAGAAAAATTTCAGAAATGCGATTCTCGGTCTAGTAAATTTAAATCATAGTGTAGCAACTGGAAGTCAAGGCATCAAGAATAAAAAAAAATATTTCAAATTCTTCATATGATTGCCAATAAATATACTGATAATTCATTAATTTGATTTTTTGAAAATTTTGTTTCTATGCAACGATTTATTAAAATGAAGAAAGTTTTCAAGGGTTAAAGAATGAAGCATGGTAGACAAAAACAGAGTGCGATACTTCAAGTAGTCCACCTGTTGTTGCGATTTCTGTAGCATGGGCTTTTTTTATGGGATGGAGTTGCTAGCCCCACGCCAAACCCCCTGGACCCGGAGGACCGGTGGTTTTCTGTTGGGGTTTTCCTTCCCCTAGTCACTGGAAAGGGAAGCAAAAGAGGCAGGTTTTACCTGAACCCAATTAAAAACATAGCCAAAAGCAGAGTCCGTTGGCGCGTTGTGGTTGCGGCCCTATGCTCCCCAAGGAGTGAACAGGAATAAGTCAAGTAAGTCAAGTCATTCCACCTGTTACTTGTGTCGCTTCTCAATGGTATCCTTTGTAGTAAGTCAAAGACACGCAGGCTGCACAAGCTAAAAAAAACGTTTGGGCATAACATGACTGTCAGAATAGATAAAGAATTTAAGAAACATGGTATCAGAAAATTAAAAGGCAAAATTATACCATCTATTCTTTCGTTTTTAGTATACTGGAAGTGAAAAAAGAATTGGAAAGGATACATGAATATTGAACAATATATGTTTTAGTTCCAGCTGACAAAGCTTCTTACAATGTAATTTTTCTTGTAAGGCTTATTATTACAGCGGCATCTTTGAAGAACTTGGCTTTAATTCCACATCTGGTAATTTGTACTCACAGTTCCTTTTCAAAATATAAAATTCTTCAAAATCGCCATTCAGTTTCCAATACTTTTAACATTCTGTGTCAATGAAGGTGACTTTGATTAACCGTAGCTATACTGGATTCCAAAACATTATAAAACTACAAAAATATATTACAAACTAACATATAGATGCCTTAAGATATATTTTCAAAGATACATTGAAGGGTCCAGTAAATGTTCCACCAAGCCTCTGTCTAAAATATTAACTGCTGTGAAGGAGAAACTTCACGTGCTACATGTACCACTCCGTACTTATTTAAGAAATGGTGTGAATCAAGCGTTATTTTTTTAATTCTCAGAAACTCCGAAAAACTTTTAGAAAATATAAAATCACAAGAATTTTCCAAAGTCAATAACATCAAAACCTATACTAGTAACTTTTAAGTAGTATTTTTAACCTGTGCTAGGATAATAAGAACCCCCCACCCCCGGATATCAAAATCATAGAATTATTTTATAGGAATGGCCGGTATTTAAACAGTAAAACATAATATAGTATTATGTGAGATAGAATAAACAAATAAACAAAACAGCTAACCATAATACATAATACAATGTATTTTGTTGGAGGAAAAACTTCCCTTTTCCTAGCCATACACAAGGACAAATTTATTTTAAAAAATTGCAATTAAAGTACGAATGCAGTGAAATTGATTATTTATTTCAAATCAGTATTTTAAAGATAAGATAAATACATTTATTATATGATTGAAAAAATCCTGGCTCTCTGATTGTATGGCAGAGATCCAAATTTACTGAAATTCCAGGTGAACAAAGGATTTATTTTTCTACATAGGACTAAAAATAGATTGAAAAATAATTCCAAACTGATATCAATAGTTCTGATAAATTATTTCACTTGCACTCGAATTCCACTCAGCATACCATTCAGGCACATAGAATCGGCGTGGGGTTGCAAGGGACCTGCCCCCTTCCAAAACTTTTTTCTAAATTTTTTACTATTAATTTAGTATGAAAATATTCATTGAAAGGCTGATCCGCCAAACCACCCCACCCCCGCTGAAATAAAATTTGGAGTTGGGAGAATTCTTCTCTTTTTTGGAGCTACCCAAAATTTTTTAAGGTAAGTTGTCTTTTTTTTTTTCTTTATAACCCCCCCCCCCTACTGTCAAGATCAAACCTACATAGCTGATTTTTTCTACAACGCACCTAAAATAGAATTAAGAATTCCAAAGCAATACAACTGGTGATGTTTATTTTAACACTGTATTTATCATTTAATCATTGAACCATATGGGTAAATTAAAAAAAAACTGACTAAACACATATTTATCAACCTGCATTAAAAATACAGCCAATGGGAATAAATTTCCATGTCTAAGCATATGTCTTTAGATAGTCTAAATACCCGCCAGATATCTCATTGATGTCTTAATTCACAAAAAAAAAGTTTGCCCAAGAATGATGCTAAAAATGTCAGGAGTGCCAAACCTTTTTGTGACATTTTGAAAATTCAATATTTTTTGAAGATCAATAATGTTTTATATTGAAAATAAAGGCTTTCTTGATAATATTCAATGTATTGAGCTTTAAATACTCCACAACTTTTGTTTGAACAAGTTGTGGCCAAGGCTGATGTTTAAAAAATGTTATACCATCTAAGGAGTGCAACAGAAAAAATGTAAGGCCATTCCAAGTTTTTTCTACGTTAAGCGTCCGCGTGCGCCTTGGTTTTCGGCACCCCATATCAGAAAAAAATCAGGAGTTCTAAAATTGATTATTTTGGTCAAAATTTTGGAAATTTGTCAAGTTCTTTGAATATTTCTCACTAGTATGTCATATTATGTATATTTTAAGCATGTGATACCTTGATTTTACCAAACAGAAGATATTTCTATGAGAAAAATAGATTCGTGAGATCAAATCATTTGAATGATGTCATTTTTATTACTGTAAAGTCTGTGTTTTATTTTTTGGCTTGTGTGTGTGCGAATAGGTAGGTAGGTTTTTGAAAGATGGGTGGACGCTAAACAGAGAAAAAAAAAAACTTGCCAAAAACATCGATTTTAAAAATCTGAAAGACAAGTAAGTCAAAATGAAGTTTTAAAATGTAATAACTGATAACTGATATACAATTTAAAACTTAAAATGTTATATAAATCAAAAGCAGCATTAATGAGTCAAGTGTCTGTGAATATCCAATCATGTCAGGAGTGCAACATTGGATGTTTTGCTCCCCAGCATGAAAATATTTTATCAGTATATGATTCTCTGAGTTTTATTTTAAAAAAGAAAGATACAAAGAATATTTTTACCAAATAGAATTATCAATTACAGGGTCTGCCTGTGTTTCAGATTCATGTTTCTATGGTCAGGAGTGCAATGCATTTTTAAAGATTCAAAATATATGACAAAAAGATTTTTGTTCAAAAAAGTCCTTCCCTTTTTAAATTTTATCAATTCAGATGAGTTTTATCTTTTCTTTGATTTTTCTTTTATGAATGTTAAATAAACAAACGGAAAAATGTCATAAAACTCAATGAAATATGAAGATAACGAACAGTGTTCAATTTTGAAAGTCCAATGACACGATACAAATTTGGAGTAGAGCAAACACGGACCTCAAAATTTAGAGTTTTGATTAGGTGCCATGGAGAAGTGAGTATCCCCTGTGTGCTCCTTGTCATCATCGGGAAACAAAAACCGAAAAAATTCGTAGACATTTCAGTGTATAAATAATGGCCTAACAATTAGTATGAAAAACGTCATTCGGCGTTTGACTCAATGATAGGTTTGTGCTGACAAGGTCATTGTATCGACCGAAAAAAGATGACTTCAAACGAGACTGTTGATATCCTTGTTTCGTCAACTTGTTTTTCAATAGCTTGCCTCGTTTTAGAAATTATTCATACGTAGAGCATGCTCTTGCGTATCGAATAATCTGAAAGACATAAACCCCATATGCAGGTGATAAAGGTATATTGCTACATAAGTAAGGAAGTTGACAATTGAAAAGTTGAAGTCATCATGTTTATCATAAAGCAGTGTTGTTAGTTTACCATTAACGTCTTTTTCTAGTAAAATATCTAAAAATGAAACAGATGTGTCAGAATCTCTGGTATCTTTTATTTAAAGCTCACTGAGATATATCGAGTCGACACATGAATGAAAGTAACTATTGTGAATTGATAATACGTCGTCGATATATCGAAATGTCGAGTTGAAGGCCACAGCAAGTGTGTTCTTCTCATGTAGAAGGTTTTTTTTTTTAATAAATCCTGCTTCATATGAATACAAAATTAGGTCTGCTAATAAGGGGATGCAACTGGTACCCATGGGAATTCCAACAGATTGTTGGAAGACCATAACTCCAAAAATACATAGATACTGTCAATCAAGAAACTCAAGCATCTTTTTAATATCAACTTCAGAGTACTTGTGTGTACAATCAGAGTGCTTTTTAACAAAATAATTTTGTAAATGACCAATGACAAGGTAAGTACGTTTACGGGTTCCATTTTTATTGAAAAAGCAGCTGTCTATGATGTCAAAAAGCCTGAACTTCAATTTATCGTGGGGAATGATTGTGTATAGTGTTGAAAAGTCGTACGTTTTGATGCTATTGATGTTAGTAAAATTTTGTGATTTCAAATTTTCCGAAAGTTCTTTGGAGTTTTTAAGTATCCACATCTGATTTACACCACTTCTCGAATATACTGTTGAACAGTACTCCTGAAGTTTCCCATTCATTACAGTAAATATTTTAGTGAGGAGTAAAGAAAGAGGCTTGGTAGAACATTTACTGGAACCCGCTAGGTATCTTTGTTTGTAAGCATTTTTTTAGAAGTGTAGGAATCCAGTAAAGGTGTGGTAATTCAAATTCACTTTGATTGTTGGGAATATTAAATTATGTAAAACGGACATATGATTTTGAAGAATTCCCTTCTTAGAAATGGAGGAATGGGTGTGAGTTGGATTTCCACAAGTAGAATTAAATCTTATTCCTCTAAAATACAATTCAATTAATGAGCCTTAGAAACAAAGACTATCTTGTTACTAGCTTTGTCAGCTGGGACTAGTACATACTGATCGTGTAATCTATTTAATTCCCTTTTCACTTCTGAATCATTAAAGACAGAAGGATAAATATTTTTCATACAACCCCTTAATCGCTTAATGCGAGATTTCAACATCCATCTGATGCTCTTAATCAATTCTGACAAAGTATCAAAGTCTTCTTTTTCGTGTTTGGTAATTCCACCTTAACTTCACTGAAACAACAGAACAAGTCCTGATGTCATTTTCACTTCGCAATTATACTTTTAAGACTCTCATGCTTGGTCGGGACTGCAACAAATATGTTAGAATTATTGCTGATCAAATATGAATAAATATAAAGAAAACATTGATGAGAAGAATGTGTCTGGTTGACCTCGTTTACATTGTTTGTTCTGTAAAAGAAAATATACTACAGAATATATTTAATGTTCTAATTATATTTCAGCTAGTTTTTTTAAATAAGTAGGGAATAAATTAAGACAAAAAGCTAAGTTTGAATACTTTCATGTTTTAATTATGAAGTATTGGACTATGAATTTTGCACAATTTCGTTACCACTTGATGTTGCCAACATGATTTTTGTGTTATATTGTTTTAATTATTAATTTTACTGTAGTCAGAAGTGCAACAAAACTGTTCTGTAATTATCAATGATCTTCATCTATCTTTACTAAAAAAAGTAAATTGAAAAAAAAAATGTCTGATATTATTTGATGTTCAAAGCATTGTGTCTGTCAACTAATTACAGACATTTTACAGTCAATTCAGAGAATAATTTTCATCACTTAACACATTTTTTAATAAAATGTATATATATTACACATTGCAAATGATCATGTTTTGAAGTCTTGAAAATATGAAAAACCTTCCGTAAATGATAAAAAATATCAAAACAACGAACTGATTTACAAACTAAGAATTGGTTATTGTGTGTTATAATTTTTAAAACAATGTTGAATAAAATTATACATATCAGATGTCAGGAGTGCAACACAATAATGTAAAATAGGGTCACTTCAAAATCTAATACATGTATTTTTTGTAAGTAAACTTGTATATCAAATATTTTTGGCTTAGATTTAAAGAATTGACTTATATGGACAAAACGTGATTTTCTGGGAATTTTATTGTTACACACATTTTTTTCAAATTAAACTTTTTCAAACCAGAATTTAAAAAAAAAATAATGCAAAATAACAATATAAAAGCCATTTTTTCCACAATCAAGGTTTAGATTAATTATTTATTTCCCTGATACCATTTTTAAGATTTAAAAAACTTTAATTTCTTTTGATTATGTATTTTAGAAAGTCTTTTAGGAAACAGTGATATTTTCTTTCTTCAAATAAACTTTCACTAGTAAAAATTCTGAAATTTTTTATCCAGTTGTCTCTTCTATTGCAAGTCAGGAATTTTAACTAGAATCCATGCACATTATGATGATCTAAGTGGAAAAATATGTAATGGGTAGATGAATTTTTTTTTTAAATTCAATTTGGTGTTCAATATTTTTTAACTCATCTATATAAAAAAAATCATTGCTGGTTTTTTTTTTTTTTAGTCAACACGATGATTCAAACACCTTTGAAGTACAATATTCACCTCGCCCGGAGGTGAATATTGTACTCCTCAGGTGGCTAAATCATCATATTAAATATAGAAACTTCAGTAATTGCAAAGTATAGAATTTGTGATGAATTTTATATCTTACAGTTACTATTAAAAATTAACCTTGAGTAAGGGTGTTAAGAGGAGAAGTGAAAACCACCTGAGTAGCCTGGTACTCGATCGAAAAAGTGAGAAACCGGTTACTTAAAATCGTCCGATTTGATAACATCATTTTTAACACTTTATACGACCATTTTACACGATAAACTATGGACCATAATAATCGACATCATAGTCAAAAGCTTCGTTAATAAAATGAAAACGGAAGTAGATATTAAGAGGATGCTGGAATTCCTCATTGTGGAATCTATGTAGTCTTTGTTGTATATGATGACCGATACTAACCTCTACGTATTCTGACTGTTGTTGAAATTCGTACTTTAGTAATGTACATTGACATGTACATTTTCCACTGACATTGCACACTTTTCATAATTGTCAGTACAGATACCATATGGTAAACAGGCAAATGTCAAAAACTGAACGCATAAAATATGAATAAAGTTGTACACCTGCGTTGGGAAGAGTTTAAATAGCAAAAAGAACTGCAAAATATACAAAGTTCTAAACCATGGCGCCCTACAATTTAAAATCAATCTATTTAAAGAAGTAAAAAAATCATCAATTAAAGTTGCCTCCACAAACATTTTGCATCTCTATATCAGTAAAGAGTGACCCTTCCAGTAAGGACAATATGGAAAATACACTCCTCTATTGTTTTATTAAAAAGTACATGTATACGAAGGCCATAAACCTGGTTTCCATGATGAGTAGGAGCAGAGATACACACTGGTAAGAGACTTACTGAAATATCATCTAATTAAAAGATAATGGCTTTTGATGTTCATAAAATCATGTTTTACTTTGAACTGCATAATATGTAGTAACTTTAAAAATAAATATAACTATTTGTTTTAATTGATATGTAATGTTCATTTCAACTTTCACATTTCAAATTCATTAGTATTTTAAAATTTTAAGTATATATATATATATATATATATATATATATATATATATATATATATATATATATATATATATATATATATATATATATATAAGTAGACGAGAAAAAGTGGTAGAGGGGTTAGAAATGATTAAAATGCTGATTAAGATGGCAATATGCCAAAGAATGTTATCCAGTATAATTACAGTTCTGTATTGATATTGATATGGCGTTGCACAAAAATAATTGAAGCAACTTTAGTTGGTGATTTTGGGGGTTTTTTTAATCTAAACAGAACAGTTCTTTACATGTAAAATTCAATGGTCTTCGCCTACCAGGAATTTTAATAAAAGAATATGTGTTTTATGCGTCCACTTTGTCACATTGCCTTTTTGCTATTTTGTACATATACAGACAAAATGTTAGAGCAATGTATAGCAATGTATATCAATGTATATTATGAAAGTACTAATTCCAATTAACAGTTAGAATACGTGCAGGCTAATATCGGCCAACGTAGTCCAAAGACTGCATAGAGAACAAAACGGCACTCAAGCATCTTCATATACTATAAATATAACAAAACGGAACTCCAGCGTCTTCATAAACTACATATACAAGAAAACGAAACTCTAGCATCTTCATAGACTACATATAAAATAAAACTGGACTCTAGCATCTTCATAGGCAAATTACTTAACAAAGCGGAACTCTAGCATCTTCAAAGACTGCATATATAACAAAACGGAACTCAAGCATCTTCATAGACTACATAATATATATTAACAAAACGGCACTCTAGCATCTTCATATTACTTGTATATGGCATCGACATTATTTTTAACTTCAATTTTTTTCAAAGAAGCAGTTGCCTATGACGTCAAAAAGCTTGGTCTTTAATTTATATCGAGAAATTGTTTAAAAAGTAAACGGTTTAATGTTGATCTTAAGGAAAAATTGCTTTCATTTTTTAAAGTTTATCCCGAAAAAAAATTAAGAACAGTCTTAAAGATACGCCACTAATATGTTGCGACTGAATATGGACTGCAGGCATTCTAAACACACCTTTAGTAAAAACAAAAAATACAAGAGGCCCATGGGCCACATCGCTCACCTGAGCACATTGGCTAGGCAAAGGCATAAATCAGTTCAGTAGTGAAAAGATTACCGGGGGGGGGGGGGGGGCTTGGATTTTAAACTACCTGATGATGCCTCCATGTCAAAATAACAAATGGCTTTGTTGTACTTGAGAGGATTTAAAAAAAAATTCCCATACAGACGGACTACAGACCAAATGTGATCAGAAAAGCTCACTTGAGCCTTCGGCTCAGGTGAGCTAATAATTTCTTTTAGATAAACTTAAGATTCCATTAAGTCCTCAAATCAGATGTTTGGTAATTACATTATAATGCAATGTCATGATATTGTTGTATAACGACTTTCTTTCCGTTAGAATTGCTGATAATGTGTTATCAAAGGTTAATTATACAATGCACTGCAAGGGCAAGTATGTATTGTTTTTTCAGTCTTCTACTCTTATACAATGAAAAAAAACCCTTAGGTAACCAAGGAAAAGCAAAGAAATCTAACTCTTTCTCTTTATATAAAAAATAACGATGCGGGTGATAACACTTGCTTTTATTTCTTGTAATGTATGGTTTAATTATCCATGGTGACCATGTCCAGCACTGTCAGGGTGAACCTGTCAAAGACAAAAACAAATTAAGGAAAAAACTAAAAACAAACATCCAATTAAGATAACGGTTCTTAAATGTTATATCATATTAAATTACATTTATTTACTTTGACACATTTTATTTCAGAACAACCGGCCGCGGTAGTCTAGTGGTATGGCGCTCACTTCGTGATCGGGAGGTACAGTGTTCGATTCTCGTTCCCGGCGCTGCGTCAAACATGAGACGCTTAACATAGCTAGTGACTGTTCCTTCGCAAAGCACCCTGCGTAAAAAATTTAGTCGCGGTAGGCGTTGGCACGATAAAGAACTGCTCAATGTCGATCTTGAGTGCCAAGTATAGGTCAAATTTGAAGCCCTTGACCTTTATACTGTTATATGGTAACGTTTCATAAGAGTGAAAAATTCTTGCAAGGGACATAAAACAATTTCAAAAAATACATATCTTGATTGACTTTGTTTGATTTACACATACTTATCACAGTAGAATTGCCCAACGTTAACTTAATTGTTAATTAAAAGAAAATATAAAATTTAAATGCAGTTTACAAATCACTCCTCCATTGTCTACTTCTATGATTGGTTATTAATCATTCAACATGTAACATTATTTACAGAATGGTAATCAGCAGATTTATAAAATAAACAAAATTATACGAAGCTGTTCTTTATAATAAATACCATTCCATGAAATGTATGGAGATAATGAACAGTATTCAAGCTCAAAAATCCATTAAACAATACAAATTTTTGAGCAGAGCAAACACGGACCTCCAAAACATCAGAGGTGGGTTCAGGTGCCATGGAGGAGTGAGCATACCCTGCCGACCGATCACACTCGCCGTGTGCTCCTTGTCATGATCGGGTAATAAAGGAAAAATCTGTCGACAATTCAATGTGTAAATAATGGCCTAACAGTTAGTATGAAAAACGTCAGCCATGAAAAAATATATGGTTCCCAAGAAAATCATTATTTTTCACAATTATCCAAGTATTAAACATTCGAATCTGTTATTTTAAAATTGTTCACAACAACCTTCATACTTTCTTAAAGCAGCCAAAACATAGATGAAATACTGCCGACTCGGCAAAACAAATGGCATTTGATTTTTTTGTTATTTTGAATTTATGTTTTGTTCATATTCACGTATTATTTTGTTAGTTTGTTATATCAGCACATTTTAATTGACTTCATGAACCCTTTTCCTGTGAAATCTGATGTTTAAAAAAAAAATATTTTCAAGCACAAAACTTTGACTATAAAAAATCGTGTTTGTGCCAAATATTTGTATTTTTTTTTTAATTTATGGGATTGGAGCATCAAATAATCTTTGAAGAGATTTTCCTGGTAAAATTTATCTGTTTTCGTGTGCATATTTTTTCACGTGATGCTAACTTACATGATGAAGCCATTCCATAAATTCAGCAGAGGTCACGGTACCGTCGTCTGAAAAATAAACCATATCATATACAATATGTCTGTAAAATACCATTGAAACTCAACACATAGCTAGAAAAAAAATTCTATCTGTAAAATGCATCGATTTGTAATATTTTGCAAATATTGTATACTTTAAAAACTTTATGTTTAACTGTGACAATTTAAATTTGTAATTTACATGTAGGGAGAGGGCGTAATAAGTTTTCACTAGTGCCCAATCCCTTTGTAATTATAAATTACAATAAAATATGTACAAATCAAACAAAATTCTAAACTTCCTGTAACTGGGAATCAACTTTTGTATGATTAAATTCATCTGAAATGTGGGTTCTCTCTGCCCCCCCCCCCCCCTCCTTTAGAATGAATAATGTATATCTTACTGTCTGTGTCCATGGCCATATGATGCACGTCCAGATCATCCTTTGACAAACACCCGTTAGAGGTTATATCAAGATGTCTGTACATGTTCTCTGACGCGTGGTGGTCGTCATGGTAATCATGATTCCACTGATGCGTGAACTCGTGCATGCTGACGCAACCGTCACCTAATCAAATAAAAGTGAAATAATTCTTTTTTAATTACATCTTGTCTCACCTTTCAATGGTTTCTATACATATGTACACTTTCATTGATTCTTTATCCCCCAGATCATTGACAGTCAAAACAATTTTGAAGAAAAATATTACTTCGTAGTTTCTACATTTAATATCAAAATTAAACCACAAGATAAAGTTAGATTTTGCATTCGTTAGAAATTTAAAGAACAGAGTGAAATGTAGATTTGAAAAAAAGGAGATTATGTCAAAAGATATTCTATATGCTTATTTATAGGAACCAGTAAATATTTTTGGAAGTCGCTAACAAACTTTGCATTTTTTTAAAAACCAGTAGATGTTTTCCTCCGTCGTTTTTAGTAATTGTTCATATTTCAATAAAAGACGGAACAAAAAGTCACGTTGATTAAGACTGAATGGTAGAAAATTTACTTAGCTCAAAAAGGATAACTCAAAGCTCTTTTGTATTCGAGTGATTAATTTTATATCTTTTCAGCACTGTCGATACAAATTAGAAATCACCGATTCATCAAATGACTTTGATATTGTTTGCAAAAAATAAATTCAAATGACCCAACATTGTCAAGAATGTGATAGACTTTAATTTCTTTCAAATATTATGAGACAACATTAAGATCTTAACAATATTTTTATAGAAGAGATATTACTTTAGACTTAATATTAATGTTAAATTAAATCATTCAGCATTAGATAAATGTTATCTCTATATTAAATATCACGCATTAATAAATGATTAATACATGACAATATATATTGAATGGAAACTCTTTGTATGTGTTAGGGAAAGAGCATATTTTGATCGAACTTCTACGGTCTATATGAAAATATAAATGTATGTTTAAACTGTTGATGGAATGTAAATATGCATACATGTTTTCTTTCAGAAGGTCTGGTTAAACAAAAGGAAAACCCCTCTGTTTTGTATGATATAGATATTGCTAATCTTGACAAACATTCTGTCAGCTTGTTTATGAAGAAATTGATTTAACATTTTTAACGTACATCAAACACTAATACATAATACATGTAACAGATCTATTACAATAATTCAACATTTTTTATCGTTCTTCCTCCTCTGGCCTTTATTCCTCTTTCTTATTTTAAAATCAAATGTTTATATAAGCCACGCCCCCTGACGTAATGATAGTCGAATGGATCTAACAAAATATAGTTCAGAGGTCAAATGAGGGTCGATTCAGTTATGAAGATGTAACCTCGTAGTTCATTTTTTACGGTTATTACTGACAATAAAATGATAAAGTTAAAATTCTATTGTTTTAACCTTATGTTTTATGTGAAGAACTTACTATTGTGGTCATAATTTGTAACAAACTCTGACAACATCTCATCCACCGTCATATTGCCGTCTGCGTTTTTGTCCATGTTGCCGATTATCATCTGTCCTATCTGATCAAGCGTCAATCCATGGTTATTGGCTCTTAAATTGTACAAAAAATGTGTATACTAGATAGTTTTGATTTTACAAAAGTTTCATTGGTATACCTCCATATCACAGTAAGGGTTTAAAAATAGGGGTTTCAGAATGCATGATTAAAAATGATAATTTATCATGCGTTGTAAGAGAGAAAGCAAAATTAAATTCATTTACGTAAATATATTTATGAAAAGAACAAGAGAATATAAAATAAATATTCAAGCAATGGATGAGAAGAAATTCCTATGACATGGACCGTTAATGATGAAGCACAATAAAATTAACAAATTCCCTATTTAGTTTATCATCACGTTCCTAACAGACCTTAGTATACTTATTATAAGCCTCTCACCCTGCTACTCCACTGAACTATAAATAGCGTGTCTACAAGTAATGGAAAAATCTGGATATCAAAAGGTAACTATGGAAATTTCACATCACAGATTTAATTCCATAATAACACGTCTATATTCACTGAATATTTACTATATAATAATTAAGGTTGTCAACGAATAACCGGCTACTTGAGTACTCGACGAATGGTCCAACTTATTACCACTATGTCTTATTCTGAGTTGGCATTTAGATTCTAAAAGTACGTTTAACAATAAGCATTCTAAGAGTATTGCATAAGCAATATTGGTCCCATACCGGTAAGTGTACTCTGGTTCCCCTAAAAAATTAAACAGACCGTAATACCGTCAAAAATCATTGAATTGGAAGGAAATGTTGTTGATCTATCACTAATTAACTAAGGAAGACTCAAGTACTAAAATGCCGTTTAATATCTGCAAGCGTTTAGGGGGAAAAGTGTGGGAAATCTGCTCCCCCCCCCCCTTAGAAGTTATAAAAATCATGGTTCCATCAAAAATCATTGAAGTGGAATGAATTGCACACATGATTTATTACTCAAGGTACTCGTACACTCACATACTAAAAATTAGCTTAATGCCCGCAAGCGTTTAGACAAAAAAAATTCGGAAAACCAAGTGGAACAGACTGACATACAGACAAGGAAGAGACCTACAGACCCCTTCGGTTTCACCGGTAGGGAACTAATAAAGTACACTTGATTATCAAATGAATACTCGAGTACTCGATCGGAAAGGCAGGCGAGTAACCGAAATTTGATCAATTTGACATATGATTTAGTATATGTACAAAAGGTATCTGTGCTAATTAAACATTTAAATTGTACATGACAGATTGTATAGTGATTTTCCATTGTAAAATGCTACAGGAATTTAAAATCAATTATTAGTCCCCTACCGGTGAAACCGGTGGAGACTATAGGTTTCTTCCTCGATTGTCTGTCTGTCTGTCCCTCTGTGTCTGTCAGTCTGTCCTACTTGGTTTTTTTACCCTTTTTTTCTATATGTTCGCTGCTATTGAGCTGATTTTTGGTAAGTGAGTGTATCTTGATAAGTTACAGAACAAATTTACATTTCGATCCGCTTCGATGATATTTGACGGAATTTAGGCCTTTTTTAATTTTTAAGGGTTTTCCGCACTTTTCCTAAACGCTTGTAAATATGGAGCTGTTTTTTTTTTTTTGTTTTTTTTTTTTTGGTATGCGAGTCTACCTTGATGAGTTGTAGATCAAGTAGCCTCAATGACTTAAATTTTGACGGAATTATGGCATTTTCAAATTTTGATGGGAACCAGATTACACTTACCCATTGGGGACTAGTACTGCTAATACAATACGTTGAAACTGCATAAATGTCTATACAAACCTCTTACCGGAGTCATTAGATCCTAATTTGATATTGTTTTGAAAATTACTTACGCATACACCATTCCAAGACATGAAACTACCAGTAAGAACTTCATACTGTCCTATCAATAGAAAACGTGGTGTTTTAATACAATATATATATACATGTATATTCTTCAGAAAGTATATTTCTCAATACGTTCTACATACATTTAGTTTTCTATCAAGAAAATGGTTACTTTGTTATTTGAAAGTTTCCTTTTTATAGTTTTTAAATATATTTACAATCAGTTATTTTGCATTAATGAAGCTTTACTTGATATTTTTCTTTAAGGAAAAGACAAACCCTTTAATGACGAGCAATGCCAACCTGTCAATTCCACAGACAGAGAGAGTCAGTGTTAGTGCTTAAATGTTATCTATTGTGACCTTTTCATTGTCAATCTTCTAGCACTGTTACATCAGTCTTGTAATCGGTCAAGCCTTTACACTGAACTGCAGATATCAGAGGAGAATACCTATTGCACGCCTTCAGACCGAACAGTGTATTAAGTACGGATTTCGACAACTTTTCAGAATGAAAGTAGGAACAAATAAATTGAAAGGCAGTACAATAAACATATACATACACGTTTTTCTTTATTTTTTTCCATTTAGCCGACGAGAATTTTGAAGTAAATTCAGTAGTTGATAAGACACGAATGTCTATATCTTTGTTTGCAGCGGGAATCTAATATTATATAATATGGAAGCATGTAAACTACTCCATGGACAGTACATGTAGCTTGAAAAAAGGTGACAAAGTGCAACGATTGCTCACTCACACTGTATTATTTTTTTTTATTTAAAACTATAATTTAGGCCTTAGGTATTCTTGAAAATCATAACTACATTACAATTAAATACACATACTTACCTATAACAAAGACCACAGAGCCACATGCTCACCTGGGCATTTTATGCCCCATTGGACTTAAATATATTAATGCACAGTGTAAATTATAGATTAAATATTGTGTCTTCTTCAATAATAAACTATGTACAAAGGAGAGTACATATACAGGCAAACATATGCGGCTATTACTCTCTTTTGACAGCATCTGTTTACAGATGTATTTCTTTTTTAAGTCCTTGTGTAAATGTTTAGCTGATTTTGTAAATGTAATACTTCAAAGTACCAGGTGCTAAATGCAACATACCATTGAAAGAGTTTTAATGCGTTTTTTTTATTTTATTTTACTTTAAAGGAAAAATATTTTAGTCATATCAAATATTTGAAATGATAAATACCTAATATATAACAATGTAAGTGTGAAAAATTTTCTGACCTAATTCACTTTCTTAACAGACCTTGTATATACATGTACACGCTTCATTACTTAACACTATATGAAGTAATATATGCTGGTTATATATGTTGCAAAGAATTTACAGAAAATACCTGCATACAGCCACGGCGCTAAAACTTATTAGATTTGATCGTATAAAGTTTGATGTTTATGCCACATATATAGATTATGTTATAGAAAGTTCAGAATTATGCTGTCTAGAGGGCACGTTCCTCCGGTTTAGTATTCATGAAATTCAGTTCGTTTTAATGGCATGATGTTTTACATTCGTCAAGTATGATACATGTACGTATCGTTAGTTGTACGATATAAAACTTTAAAAAAAAAAATCATGGTTAAAAAATTTAACATTTTTTAAGAAAATCGATTTCAAATGTATATTATACAAATGTATAATTCAAAATATTAGATAATCTTTTGTAAGAATGTGTTTGTCATGCACGTGACAAGGCTTCAACCTTAATTAAAGGAATACTGAGAACTTTTCTCAAAAAAATTAATTTAAAATTAATCAAAAAATTCTAATTTCTAGCTATTTTTAACAGGATTGATTACACGATTGGGTAATACATGCTAACAAAGAATCGAAATTGGATTTCATGACGATTCAACATGACATCAATAGTTGTTTAGACTTTCCATTCTATAGGGTTATTCGACATTTACATGTAAATGTTAGTTGTTTATAACGGTGATGCTATCCTTCGATAAATGCCAATTGATCCAGCATCCAATAAGACTTCTCCCGTCTTCACGTCATCCATTTGGTCTATAAAAGACTTGATCTTCTCACATATGAAGAGGCTAAACAAAAGGCAAGGTACGTAAAAGTTTTCTATCACTGAAATTTTCTCTAAGTAATCTCTGTAAATTACAAATGCAATTTACCTTTCATTTTTATCTATCTTTAAAGGTTTGCAAGTTTCTGACCATAGTAATGTATGTTCTTTGAATTTTTATTTCATATTCGAAATAAAAGGACTTAAAAGAGGTTAACACATTTATCAAAATTTTAACTTAACACAGCGACTTTAAATAATACAGGGCTCGGTAGGGCATTTCCTTATGGCTTAATTTAGAACAGACTAAATCTGGGGATTTTTCCAGTTCAGCTGGTTACAGCTAATTCTGTGTGATTGTTTGTTCCCTTTTAATAGAACTTGCAAATGAATATTTTACCATATATATGAGGGTTTCTACTTTTCCAGTAAAATAGCTTTAGTTTTAACAGGAATATCAAATGATGGGATTTGTTGCGGTGTCAATCTAAATGCAGATTACAAACGGGAATTTACTGTCATAGTAATTTTCTTATTCTTTTTTTTTTTAAATAAAACATAAATGTACACTGCTGAATTCGAATTGGATAACTAATTGTCACACTTGTTTTCTTTGTATTGTTTTAGAAAATACGTGGGTTGGAGAGTAGATGTACACCTATATTATTTGTCGTAAAAATTAGAATAAAAAATTGCTTTTTTAATATTAGAATTTCAAAATCAATTCAAATTAAGTCCGAAAATACATATTAGAGGAAGTAAATTTAAAGTAAAAAAGAAATTTTGCCTTGTTTTTCTTTGATAAAAATTCAAAAATAAGAACAAAATTATTTTGAAACATCAATTTTTACTCATTACAGATATGGCTGGAATACTCCAGGTTTTTCTTCTGTTTCTTTTCTACAACACCTCTGCCGTTGGACTCAATGTTCAACTTACGTCTTCTGGTGAGCATTTAACTAATTCTTGGCTGTTCATTTTAAAGCTTCCTCACATGATGAAGTGTACAAAGTAAACTGTAAACTGACATGAAATAGAGATTATAATCAATTCTTGAATAGATTGTTTAACAAAATGATTTTTTTTTTCATACAATTTACATGTTAAAGCTGTGAATTACTGCAGTTTTTGTCTGTTTTGTTTTGCTTATATATATATATATATATATATATATATATATATATATATATATATATATATATATATATATATATATATATATATATATATATATATATATATATATATATATATATATATATATATATATATATATATATTTGTGTAGAGTTCGTATGTTTGCCACAGGTAGGGATGTCAATTTTGTTAGTAATTCATATTCGAATATTTCAATGAAATTATTCGAAAATATTGGATTATTCGGTAAAATATATAAAATCTGGTTTATTTTATTCAATCAATATGCATCGTCCTACTCTCATGACAGGTTTTGCGTTGATAATGGTTGCGGAATAATTTTCCAATTTTGACTTTAAAAACTTAGGAACATATTCAGCCCAAGATAATCAGGTAATATGCACATTTACTAGTATTCGGAAATTGAGCCCTTTACAATATTACAAACTGATTATATTAAACATGTTCATCAATATTCAAAAAAAATATTTATAAGTTCACT
Source organism: Saccostrea echinata (assembly GCF_033153115.1). Classification (NCBI taxonomy): domain Eukaryota; kingdom Metazoa; phylum Mollusca; class Bivalvia; order Ostreida; family Ostreidae; genus Saccostrea; species Saccostrea echinata. The sequence continues at coordinate 27,524,023 of NW_026889779.1, read as the reverse complement.
TTTCAATCTTTTAAACAGTCTAAGAAGGGTTTCATCTTGTTCTTGATTACATAGATTCAATCTTATTAAAAGACGGGAGTTTTATACACATGTGACACCAACTTCAAAATCTCAGAAACCGCTTTCTAGATATAACTCTGAGCGTTCACTCGATACACCCTCTTAAAAGATTGCCTAGAGACAAAATAATTCTTCTGAGACACCTAACTCAAAACGAAATAATTATTAATACAAGAGGCCCATGGGCCACAACGTTCACCTGAATAACTTTGGCCCTGCTGTTCTTCACCAGATGATCTTTTTGTAATACCTATTGTGGCCCGCCCTACCCACGGGGATCATGATTTTAACAATTTAAAATCTACACTACCCTAGGATGTTTCCATATAAGATTCAGCTTTACTGGCCAAGAGGTTCTTGAGGAGAAAATTTTTAAAGATTTTTCCTATATATTTCAATGTAAAACTTGGATTCCCTATAGTGGCCCCGCCCTACACCCAGGGGTCAAGATTTGAATTCTTCAGAATTTACGCTGCCCCAGGATGCTTCTACAAAAGTCTTAGCTTTTCTGACCAAGTGGTTCTTGAGAAGAAGATTTTTTCTTTCTATATATTTCAATATAAAAATTGGATTTCCTATTGTGGCCGCGCCCTGCCCCCAAGGGTCATGATTTTAACAATTTAGAATCTACACTACCCAAGGATGCTTCCACATAAGTTTCAGCTTTTCTGGCCTAATGGTTCTTGAGAAGAAGATTTTTAAAGATTTTTTCTATATATTTCAATGTAAAACTTGGATTCCCTATTGTGGCCCCGCCCTTCCCCCGGGGTCATGATTTTAACAATTTAAAATTTACACTACCCCAGCATGCTTCCACATAAGTTTCAGTTTGTCTGGCAAAGTGGTTCTTGAGAAGAAGATTTTTAAAGATTTTTTCTATGTATTTCAATGTAAAACTTGGATTCCCTATTGTGGCCCCACCCTTTCCCCGGGGGTCATGATTTTAACAATTTAAAATCTACACTACCCCAGGATTATTCAACATAAGTTTCAGCTTTTTTGGCCTAATGGTTCTTGAGAAGAAGATTTTTAAAGATTTTTTTCTATATATTTCAATGTAAAACTTGGATTCCCTATTGTGGCCCCGCCCTTCCCCCGGGGTCATGATTTTTACAATTTAGAATCTACACTACCCCAGGATGCTTCCACATAAGTTTCAGCTTTTCTGGCCCAGTGGTTCTTGAGAAGAAGATTTTTCAAGATTTTTTCCTATATATTTCAATGTAAAACTTGGATTCCCTATTGTGGCCCCGCCCTTGCCCCGGGGGTCATGATTTTAACAATTTAGAATCTACACTACCCAAGAATGTTTTCACGTAAGTTTCAGCTTTTCTGGCCCAGTGGTTCTTGAGAAGAAGATTTTTTAATGACACCACCCTATTTTTGTCTTTTCTTGATTATCTCCCCTTGTAAGGGGGTTTGGCCCTTTATTTTAACAATTTAAACTCCCCTTTACTCAAGGATGCTTTGTACCAAATTTGGTTAAAATTGGCCCAGTGGTTCTTGAGAAGAAGTTGAAAATGTGAAAAGTTTACAGACAGACGGACGGACGACGGACAACGGGTGATCAGAAAAGCTCACTTGAGCTTTCAGCTCAGGTGAGCTAAAAAGTAGGTCTATATAAGATCAGAAAGTAGTGAAAGAAATCGAGCGATTGAAATCGATCCCTATAGTACAATATAAATGAAATAGAGATGATTCCGGCACTTTTCCAATCAAATTTTATCATAGTTATCTCTTTTTAATGAAATCTTGGGAGGGGGCGAATATTCGAATCAAAATTCATATTCGTTTATCTGCTTACCGAGTGAATATTCGATTATTCGTTGACATTATTAGTCACGAATACATGTAAAGAAAGCAAAACGGCATATTTTCACTGGCAAAATTTCTCTTCTTCCAACAAAGTACTTGTAATTAAACAAGTTAAATGTAACAATCAACAGGTTCATGCTTTTCAAATAATGCAGCTAGAATAATCATCAGTTTCCAAGGAAATTTCCAAGTCAGTCCCTGTCATGGTGTCCTGAATGAAGAAATTCCATCATGGTAGAAGACTAACAAAATATCGTAGAATTTGAGACAAATGTCATAAATATTAGAATTACATTTTCGGAATCAAAGTGTACAAGGTTCTTTGATACTATCCAACTTAGGAAGTCTATTTTATTGTCCAGGTTGTGATTTGATGATATAATTATTGATATTCTGTTGCCTAAATGCGATTTCTCCAGAACAAATCTGTATAAATTATGCTTATATTGCTTATTATATAACGGCACAATTGCGCAGATAAATTCTTCAATGAATCCAATTCCCAATAGCACCTGTCTTCTTAAATTGAACGATATTAAAAGTTTCCGGTTTCCGATCGAGAAAAGCCTGAATATTTTTACTTTTCAACTGATGTGTGATGTTTAATAAAAAAAATTTGGAAGAACGCAATAAATTGATTCATTATTAATAGAAGCAAACTACAGAAGTATAAATCCACGCCTGTATCTGTGATTATAGAAATATGATTTATTGTTCACGACTGTTAATATACAGTACTATAGCATTGATAGCTTCCTGATGTGACAGAATTGAGTACAATCATTAATGAATCATTCTCCATAGATTTTAGAACCATTTTGCTTTATCTGCCTTTCATCAAAATAGCTAACTCAGAACAGATTTATTGGACGCAAACGAAAGAAGTAGAGTCTATTGTGTAACGTTTTGTATCAAACTGTTAATATCAGTTTTTTTTCTTTTTTCTACACAACCACAAGTTTTGTAAACGCAAAATAATTGAACATGATGAATGATAGTTGAATACGTGTATTAAATTGTTGCGACACATGTAATGTTACCCCTACGTATTTAAGGGATTAAGGAGAGTTTTTTCGGGGTCATTTATTTCTAGATATGAGACCAACGTCCCCGTAGAAACTTTTATTTGTAACAGATCTCGAAATGAAAGTCACCACAGAGTCTGACACATCTGCTTCATACTTAGATTTTATACTAGAGAAAGACATTGAGGGGCAAACTTCCCTTATTTATGTAGAATACATGCATATTATAATCACCTGCATATGGTATTTATTCTCCCAGTTGATTCGATACGCAAGAGCATGTTCTGCAAAATTATAATCACTTTCTAAACCGAAACAGGCTTCTACCAAATAAGTTAATGGCACAAGGGTATCACCAATCTCGTTTAAAGTCAACATTTCACAAATTCTAAGATCGATACAATGACCTTGTTTGCAAATACAACCTGTCGAATGTTGACTGACATTTTTAATACAAATTATTACGCTGTTATTTGCTGAGCTGACTACAGCTTTATCTGTTTGCCCACTCAAGATAAAAAAAAGGCTAGGATGACTAACAGTGATCGATCTCAAAAAACCTACAAGCAATACAAATCTGTGAACAGGGCTTAAAACACAGACCCCCGGGAATTATACAGGTAGGATCAGGTGCTTAGAAGGAGTGAGCATCCCCTATCGACTGGTCACATCTGCCATGAGCCCTATGTATTGATCACGTAGACTGAATGTTCCGTAGTCTAATTTAGTATAAAAACAAAGGCCTAATAATCGGTATGAAATATATCAGTCAAAGTACGACCCAATGATAAGTTACATTGGCTAACAAGGTCAGTTTAACGACCGCTGGAATTTTCGAAATGCTGACTTTAAACAAAGTTTAAATCCCTGTAACATCAACTTATCTGTCAGTAATCTGCCTCGTTTAAAAATTGATCGTACTCAGAGCATTCTCTTAGGTATCGAATGTTTAGAGATATAAACAACATATCGGGTGATACATACTGTACGTAAATAAGGAAAGTTGAGAAATTCGACATAGAATTCAGTTCGAACTTGGCCCTTATCGTCTATTGTCAGTATAACATCCAAATATGAAAAAGATGTGGCAAACTCTGCTGTGTCTTTTATTTCAAGATAGATTGTATTTTGTTTAACGTCCCATTCGAGAATTTAACTTTCACTCATATAGAGACGTCAGCGTATGCCGGTAAATTCAAGTTTAGACCTATGTTCGGCACTTAGGGCCATTGAGCAGTGAGGGTTCTTTATCGTCCCAACGCCTACCGTGACACAGGACCTCGGTTTTTAAAGTCTCATCCGAAACACCCGTGACCTTTAATTTTAATGTTGGGCGCTTGGCGAAGGAACAGTCATTACCTATGTTTACGTCTTAGGTTTGACGCGGCGTGGCGAACGAGAATCGAACACTGGCCTCCCGATCACGAAGCGAGCGCCCTATCATAAGGTTACGGTGACCGGTAACCGACATATGAATGAACCTAACGATTGTTAATTGATTAAACATTGCCAAAATATCTTAATGTCGAGTTGAAAGTGGCAGCACGTGGTTTCTTCTTCTCATGTTGAATTTTTTAAAATAAATTCTGTTTCATGGGAATATAAAAACAGGCAACATTGCCCATCGAAATTCCAACAGTTTGTTGGAAGACCTGGTCTCCAAAGACTAAGTAGATGTTGTCAATAACGATATCCAGCATCCTTTTAATATCACCTTGTTAAAGAGTGTGTGAAGAATCAGAAAGTTTTATAAGAAAGTATTTTTGTTGATGACCATGCAATCAATCAAAATTTTCGAGTTTCATTTCTGTTGAAGAGGCAGTCTTTTAATGATATCAATAAGTCTGGGGGTTTTTAAAGTTTTTTAATCTTATTCTTTGACTTAACTTATACCTTTTGATGTTACTGACGTTTGAAAAATGATGTGATTTTTAATTTTTCAGAGGTTCTTTTGGAGTTTTTGATAATACACATTTGAATTACACAACTTCTAGAGTATGCTGTTGTACAGTACGTCTTTTAAAAGTTTCTACTTTACAGCAGTTAATATTTTTGTGAGGAGTAAAAATGGGGGCTTAGTAAAGCATTTACAAGACAAAGAGCTTACGGTGGGTGTGACCAGTCGATGGATGTTTACTCTTCCATGGCACCTGGCCCCACCTCTGAAGTTTTCAGAGGTCTGTGATTACTCTGTTCTCAATTGCTACTAGTATTTGGATTTTTGAGCATGAATTATGCTCGTTGTTTTCATATTTCACCCTTCCTATGAAAGAATGTCCTTAAAAAATAAATGAAGTTATATTATATTAGTGCATATTTCTTCTTATTACGTTATTTTGATGTTACAAAGTTTACATACTTTTTAGAATCAACCATTTAAACAGTTTATAGAATTATTCTCCGTTGAGGGAAAAACTACTAAAGTCTATATACATGTAATAGATATTCCCCATATTAGGGGTTTCCTCTACCGTTTCATAAAATTGCTTAAAATTATACATACTGAATTAGAGGATAAGTATACAGGGGCTGTGTCTCAAGGTGGTGTTTTTTTGTTTTGTTTTTTTTTTGTTGTTGTTGTTGTTGTTTTTGTTGTTGTTTTTTTTTTTTTTTTTTTTTTTTTTTTGTTTTTTGTTTTGTTTTGTTTTGTTTTGTTTTTGTTTTGTTTTTTTTTTTTTGGTTTAGTTTTGATTTTTTTGTATTGTGTTCTTTTATAACTGCATTAATATATGATAATCAAAATCAATACCGAAAATGCTAATATCAGAACATTTCTGCTACTATGCGTTCAATGTTCTGGTGCACAAAAAACTTAAAACTTCACATGAGTGTTTTGGTAGTGTTTAAATACATTGAGGTTTGCATTATCGCTTGAATAAATCTTGTTTTTATGAACATGATAAATATACATGTATATACATGCACAGTGTCACACAGTATCCATTGGTTGGGAGAAACTTCACGTATATTTGAATATCCAAAAAGTTTACAGAAATAGATCAGAGATTGATTGATTGATTGTATGTTGTTTTTCATACTGTTCGAGGATTTTTCCTCATATAGAGACGGCACCGTATACCAATGACTGACAAGGGGCCGCAATTTTTACTTCAAAATGCCGAATGCTTGGAGAAGGAACAGTTGCTTCCTATTTTTTTTTTTTGGTCAGTCATGGCTGGGTTTTTAAGCCACGACCTTCCAATCACAGAGCGAGGGCTCTACCGACTTAGCTACCGTGGCGGTGGTCGTGCAAGAGGCAGCCCCGACTTGACTGACTGGTATATATGGTATATATGATCGACAAAACATTGGCAGTATTAATTAAACGTCTGTAAATTAATAATATTTCAGTTTGTTCGGTTAAGTAAAATATATTAGAAAGGACGCTTTATATTGACGTATAATACACACTTAGGAGAATATGATAATTATCACGTCTCCAAAACCTTATGAAATCACGGACGTTTTGTTTCACATTAATTTAGGATAGTCCATTGAGGTGTAAAGAGCAGGGTGTCTTTAAAAGTTCTAACACCTGTTACTACGTCAGTAGTATTTGCTCCCAATCTAAAGCACGTCAATGGAAAGTTAAGGTACTCGGTGAAATAGTTTTATATGTATTGATAAACTAAGTTTAATTTGAGGACAAATATTACATGTATTGCAGTATCAGAATGATGGCTTATTTCAAGAACTGCACGATGTTGGAAATTTCTCAAGAAGCCCAAACTGGACTATACAAAAAAGCAATAATCTTCTAAGCTAGCTGCAAAATGACGTGCATATCAATAATAATTACAAAATATTTTAACTTTAGTTAAATAAATCACGTTCCACTATCTGTAATTACGACAAAAGACTACGAAAAAATATAATATATAAATAAAATATAAAGTACACCAAAGTGACTATTTATCAAAAATTTTACAAAAAGGAATGAAAGACATGCGTCCATTTCTACACCTACAATTTATTTGTTGATTTCAGAGACAAAATGTCTTAGGGAATTCAATGAAGAAAGACAGTGATTCGTTCGTATCTGTGTAATGATAAATGGGTTAAATACATGTAAATAAAACATAGGTAATCAAAGATTACGAAGCTCACCTCTACGAATGTTATCTTTAAGTAAGGCAAATTTCACATCTTCTTTTTTTAGTTAGTGTACATCCCAAAATCAATATCCATGTAAGTTTGGTTTAAGTACGACTTATAGTTACTTGGCAACAGACCTGTTCAAAAAACGTTTATCCTGTTTACTAATCAAGAAAATTTTGGTTAATTCCAACATCCAAAGTAAGTCTGGAAGTTTTCATCCTTAGATGCACCATCTATGCAAGTTTAATCATAACAGGCCATAATGTTATATAGCTACTCCAAAAAAAATTATCCTGGTCACTCATCTGGAAAGATTCAGAATCAAAAGCAAGTCTGGAAGTGACCATACCTAGCTACATCACCCATGCTAATTTGGTTAAAATATGGCTAAGATTCACTCATGTGGAAAATCTAGGTCGAATCCAGCATCCGAAGCAGGTTGGTTAGCGTACATCCCAATATGCATCATCCATGCAAGTTTGGTCAAGGTAGGGCTTATAGTTACTTGGGAATGGACCTGCTCCAAAATCTTTAACCTGGTCACTAATCTGGAAAATCTAGGTCCGATCCAACACCCGAAGCAAGTGTGGTAGTGTCCATCCCTAGATGCATCATCCATGTAAGTTTGGTCAAGGTAGGGCTTATAGTTACTTGGGAATGGACCTGCTCCAAAAATTTACCTGATCACTCAACTGGAAAATGTAGGTCAGATCCAGCATCCGAAGCAAGTGTGGTAGTGTCCATCCCTAGATGCATCATCCATGCAAGTTTGGTCCAGGTAGGGCTTATAGTTACTTGAGAATGGACTTGCTCCTAAAACTTTAACCGGAACGCCGACGCCGGGGGTATAGCATATTAAGCTCATCTCGAATTCGTCGAGGTGAGCTAAAAATGATCTTAACGGCAAAACATTAACGTATTAAGTACATTATGTACAACTGATCATCACTTTGTTTCACCGTTTGAGGGTATTGAAGACACAGGGTCCCATGTAATTCCGCCAATCAATTTATTTCGTAAATTATATCTCGTCTTTCTTTATTTTACAAGGGGGAAACGGTCCCAGTCCTCAACTTAATCTGTGTTGGGGAGGGGGCGGCAAAAGATTTCAAAAACAACAATTTTTCGTTATTGCGAGATACTTGTGTTTCAATTGTTTTGAGTAGATTACTAAATACTCTGTTTTCTTTAGTAAAATGCAGAATACGGATTTGGGCGTGGTTCCTTTATCATTAGGTCGTCCGGGATAGTTATGTTTCTTAATATTTTGAGATATTCTACAAATATACTCCATATTTAAGTTATAAATATTTTTATCCTACAGAAGATGAAGCACCCATGCCAAAGACCTACAACATGCATACCTTGGAATTGGATAAGCCATACGGGGGAGTATACAAAGGTTCATATAATTTAAGAGGACATTTTGATGAGCCAGACTTCGAAAACTTTCATGTTGCATCTAAAAGACCTTTTGGAGGAATTTATGGAAAACCCTACAAATTTAGAAAGCGTGAGTTCCCACCACTGGAGGGTCATTACGAAATGAAACGTCCATTTGGAAAAATTTATGGAAACTTTATGAAAGAAAAGTTTGTGTCTGGTGACCATGCTGAATTCAAACGCCCATTTGGGTCAGTATATGGGAACGCCTTTAAAACTGGCAAACGTCCCTTTGGTTCAATATATGGACAGTCAGATAATATGGGTAAACTCCCCTTCGCCTCAATATATGGACAAACCCATGATATGGGCAAACGACCTTTTGGCTCAGTCTATGGACAGTCCTTTAGTATGGGTAAGCGTCCCTTTGGTGGAGTGTATAGAAATTCCCAGAAAATAGGCAAACGATATACATCCCCACTTGTTCATGATGAAGTAAAGCGTCCATTTGGTAAAGTTTATGGAAAATTGTACAAAATTGGCAAAAGACCGTTTGGTCAAATATACGGAAAGAATTATGGAAAAAGATCCCTAAATAAATATAACCAGGTACCTGAAATGCTCATGCCTTTTGCTGATGGCACGTCATTCCATCCAGATTCTGAAGACAGAAGAGGACAAAAAGCGTATGCAAGTAGACCTTTCGGAAGAATTCCCAACAGCGATACAATTCTCGGAAGACATCACGGTGAGAAGAATGAATTTTTCACAGAAAAGCGTCCTTTTGGACAAATATACAGCAAATCAAGGCCATTTGGAAAACGGTCTTTCCATGGTACTAATGACTATCCAAATGATATACTAATGCTGTCAAAGAGACCTTTTGGCCGAGTATACGGAAAATCTTACAAGCTTTGGAAAAGACCATTGAAAAAACATGACTTTCGAAAACGATCTTCATACAGACCTGTCGTTGCTGTTGTGGATGAACATGAGCGTCCCTTAATTCTGAAAGTAGCAAATGACCAGGACGAGGACTATCCTCTCTTCGTTGAAAATAATGTTAGTGAAGATCTAGACCCGAAAAACCTTGGGCAAATAACGACAAATGATGCTTCAGATGGATACAAAACATATATTTTAGATTCTTCTAGTTTGTTCCCTGTGTTCGTAAACATCGAGGATGAAGAAAATCATGACAGGCTTCATAAAAACGATGAGGAAGAGTCGGAAGAGAACGCGTCAGGTGAGGGCGGAGATTTTGATATAAATGATCATGATGGAAACGAGAGGAGCGACTATGATGAAAGTCTGGCTGCAGTCGTGCCTCGGTTATTCTGAACATTCCTAAACAATTGATATGAGGAGAACATTAGAATATATACTTTGGAACAAATTAAATCTGGTGATATATATTGTATTTACTTTTTCCATGGAGAAATTTACCTATCAACATTTTAAGTTCATATAATTTTGAATTTCCGTTTGTTTCAATGTTCACCATAGTAAGCTGGTAATAAAGATTTTACACTTTAAATGACTCTGCCTGGGGAGAGTTTTGTTGATGTTCTCAAGACAAACTATTTTATTGTCTTCTATGTTTATGAATGGCCAGCAACAAAAGGGTGACAATCAAAGTTAGGGCGCGGAAATATTTGTTTGACGAAAATCAAGAAAGAAGAGCGACAAATGATGCAAATGGACATTAATATAATCCGATTGTTTTACTAGTACAGCATGATCAAAATCTCTGAACATACCAGCACACAGGGTGCAATATTAGATATTATTACATTTTCAACAGTGAAATACTGTGACTTATTTATTGAATAAAAGTGATATTCTCTCACAGTATGAAAGGATACCAAAATGATATTCTCTCACAGTGTGAAAGGATATCAAAGTAAGTAAAAAATAATTTCTAGCCTGTCATAAGATAGAGATAGTAACTAAGCATCTTGATAGAGCTAAAACTGCAAATTTCTTCCCAAATATGTTGCTAAAATCCATGCTATGTAATGTTTTCAATCACACAACTACTAAGCTACGATCGACGTCTCAACCGCTCAACTATGACGCCAAGCCTATGACGCTGTGTTAAGAAAAGACAGAGGCAAAGGGAAAATCAAAGAAAATGTAAGAAACAGAAGATTCAATGTTTTGTAGATGAATATGGAATTTATTTCACTCGTGAGACAGGATTTTTTGATATTTTCACTCGTGCTTCGCACTCGTGAAAATATCAAAATATCCTGTCCCACTCGTGAAATAAATTCCATATTCATCTACAAAACATTGAATATCCTCTATTTATAACAGCTAAGTCTATAATAAAAAAAACTACCAAATTTTAGCGTTCAATATCTTGGCGTTTTATTGACCGCTGAGTTTGTATTCCGTATTTGAGTAAACGCCCCGTTGTAAGGTGGCAGGGGATAGCTTCGAACTAAAGACCCGAGATAGCCCCTGTTTGATCTGATATTTTATGTAGAAAAATGAACTGAATAATTATGGAAGACATGCGAAAGGTGTGGTACGGGTTTTTTTTTTTTTAAATATGGTTTTTCTTGTCTGAAAGTATCAGAATCTTTATTGTAACAATTTTTCAAGTGAATTTAAAATAGATTCAAAATTTTATTGATTTATTTTACATTTAACAATCCGGAAGACAAGCCCCTATGGTTGGAGCCTCTGAACTCTCAGAGTCACGATGAATCATATTCATACATTTCGATTACATGTTTCCTGTGCATGCGTACATTACTGAGGCGCAAAACAATTTTTCCATTTTGGACCAGGGAGGGGGTGGGGGTTTAGATATGTTTAAGATTCTGAATCGTGCATTTTTAAGAAATCAATAATACATGTACTTTCGAAATTTGAAAGAAAAAATTGAATAGAGAGCCATGCAAAAAAAAAACTTTCTTGCTTTTCTCATTTTTGCGTTACTATGCCTCCATCTAGTAAAGTTATAAATATTCTATTTCATAAACCATAAAAAGTAAACACAATTATGAAATGTCAGAATAATATTTTTTATTCCACTAGACTCCACTATTTAAAAACCCACTGCAATATGCACAAAAGTAGGACCAAATAATGGTCTATAACACATTATATGAAAAACATAAGAATTCTATTTACAAACTATTTACAAACGAGTTGTTGTTAGTGACGAAGATAGTAATCAATGGCTGTAGAAAATGCAGCGAATCCCAGGGCTCCAAACAGACCAGCTTTCAGTCCAGCTGAAATCATCATCAACGATAATAAATAACAATTCCTGTTCAAAATTTTATATCTCCTTCAAATGCATAAGGCGCATTTTTTACTGTATACTGGGTTATTATCTATAGTGTTATTTTTACCACAGGCAAATGGATAAATGGTGCGCAAATTTGGGGTGAATGGTACAAAAATAAGCATTTTTAGATTATAAGTCCCCTACTGGTGGAACAGATTGATAGATGAATGAGATTTAATGTCTCCTCGCTTTTGCAAAAGCGGGGACGAAAATTATCAAGCAGGACCTCAGGCATTTATCAATGGCATTATCCCGAATGGATCAAAGAATGTTTTTAAAAAAAATACAAAAATATTTCAGAATCGTTTGTGAAATGATCTGATTACATTTACCTCGCAGTCCTAGAACACCCCCAACAAGAAATCCAGTGATGGTGCCATTCCCAAGTTCAGTTTTTCCACGGTACTGAAACAATATGTAAAGTAACAGACGGTCAAGCTCACATTCAATAGGAATGATAAATTTACTGGGAGACTCAATTTCATGTGTCAAACTCTTGACTACAAACCTGTTTATACTGAGCCCGGGACAAGAAGCAATACATACCAATAATTTTTTTTTGAAAGGTTGAATATATAATAATGTATTGAAGACAATGTCAGTTTTCTGTTTACATCTTTTTGTACTGCTCATTTTTACCCTTTGTTCTTTGCTCAAGAAAATCTGTTTTCACTCAATTTTAAAATTACTTTTTTATCCATTTTTTTTTGGTCTTACTTGTCACTTTAGCTGTATCGGTTTGTCACACTGCTGAATAAGAAAGGAGATGGGTGAACAAGGCGTGCAGAATGCCTATAGCTTCAGATATATAAAATTCATATTCGATTTGTGAATCTAGTATTAAGAGTAAAGTTAATATCATTGAAATTCCTGAAAATACGAGTATGATAAACAACACTTTTGTGAGGAAAATTTTCTGGGCACTTTTTTTCTGTTATTAAAAACTAATGTGGTTCTCGCTGGGTTCGAACCCAAGCAATAAAAATCCTGACTTTCATTTTCCTATGAGACCAACACACTACATGTAAACACTACGCTACACAGCTCTTGATGAATAGTGGTATTTAAATCATGTTTGTGATATGACCCTTGAATAAATGGACTTCAAGTATTTCTCGGAAAGATGCGAATGTCGTGTCATAAAAGTGTATTTTTAAGGTATAGTGGGTCTTTGCTCCATGTTTTTGTTTACCGAAAATTCTACATTTTTACGCAGGCTTTGAGAATAAACTTTAAAAAAAATGGAGCAAAGACCCACTCATACAGAAAAATTGTGTTATAGTATGAGAAAATGATCCTTTTTGCCCACTTTAGTGTGTGTATGCTATTTCATGGGCAAATAATTTAAATCTTTTTGAGATTTTTGCAAATTGTGGAGTTTTTCATAAAGTATACTTTAATGACAGATGAAATATCAAAGAAAAATTTTGTTATAACTGAGATTCAATTTTTCACCTTCATGTTTGTTGCACTTTAGGCAGTTCGCTCGCCTTGTTCGCCCATCTTCTTTAAAAATCTGCAAAAAACATGAAGTGGTGGGCAGATGACTTACCGACTCTAAACAGCACTCTGTTCCAGCAAACATGGCTCCAACAACAGCAAAGTTCTTGCCATATGACCAAAATCTGGCTCGCATTTCCTGTAGAACCATTCTGGTGGTGGGGGTTTCTGTTGACATAGTTGACATGGGGTCTACACCAGCCGTAAACAGTCCAAATAATCCCCCAAGGGCAAATCCTGGAAAATAGGTATTACTGATAACACACCAGTAGTGTTCAATTCAATCAGACTTTTCTGAATAAAATATTGTTTAATGGAAGTTCCAATGAAACCCACGCAAGTCCCTATACATATACTATACTCATAAACGACAAATATTTACTTTTGAAAAAAGTTAATTAGGCAGGGAAGTGAATTAGAGTAACTCTGCTGTGAGATAAATGAACATTAATTTTTTACCTGAATGGTACCCTCACTACCCTGCACTCAGTTTACAGAACCTGTGCACTTTAGAGGGTGATAATAAGTACAGTGTACCACTGAGTGTTTTGTTTTTGGTAACAAATTTCTGTTGATTATACGCGTGCTGACGACTGACAAACGCATCAACGTTTAGGAAAATCATCACTGTAGGGGACAGAACCATGGCAACGAAATAAATTAATCCTTTAGAGTCCAGAAATAGGCGCTGAAGTGGGTATTTTTTCCAAGACGAGAGCTTTCGTCCCCTGTAGAGTTTATGTATATAGGTGTGGTAAGTCCTCTTTTAAACGTGTTTTTTCTTGAATGAAAGTGTCAGAATCTCTATTTTAACAACTTTTAAGTGTATTTAAAGAAGATTCAATTTTTTTTAAATTTATTTGACACTTAACAATCCTGAAGACAAGCCCCTATGCCCTCAGATATACCTGATATAGCGAGAGACACATAGAATATGGCGGACAAATTCCTTTTACGAATCGTGTTCAGCATTAAAGTATCAGTTTTTGGAGTGGATAACCCTTTTAAGCATACTTTTATTAGTATTTTGACAAATAATTATAATGCATAAAATTTCTTGATTCATTGTTAATCTGTGGATACTAGCAATTGTAACGGACACCATCCTTTATTGTCCCCCGCTTTCGCGAAAGCGAGGTGACATTAAATCTCATTCGTCTGTCCATCTGTCAGTCTGTAAGTCTGTCCGTCTGTCACAAAAACTTTAACCTTGATCATATCTTTTGAATGAGAAGAATGACTTTCATATTATACATGTGTATTACTTGTGACAAGACCTTTCTAAATACACTATGATTTTTGGACCCCCTGATTTTGAAGTTTGACCTACTTTTCATATTACACATGTGTATTACCTGTGACAAGTCCTTTCTAAATGCACTATGATTTTTGACCCCCTGACCTTGAAGATTGACCTACTTTTCAAAAACTCTAACTTTGGTCATAACTTTTGAATGAGAAGAGATAGGGCTTTCATGTTTCACATGTATATTACCTGGGACAAGACCTTTCTAAATACACTATGATTTTTGACCCCGTGACCATGACCTTGAGGTTTGACCTACTTTTCAAAAATGTTATATCTTCCTTATACCTTTTGATTGAGAAGAGATAGTGCTTTCATATTTGACATATGCATTACCTGTGACAAGTCCTTTCTAAATGCACTATGATGTTTGACCCCCTGAACTTGACCTTGAAGATTGACCTACTTTTCAAAAACTTTAACTTTGGTCATAACTTTTGATTGAGAAGAGATAGGGCTTTCATGTTTCACATGTATATTACCTGGGCAAGACCTTTTTAAATACACTATGATTTTAACCCCGTGACTTTGACCTTGAGGTTTGACCTACTTTTCAAAAATGTTATTTCTTCCTTATAAATTTTGATTCAGAAAAGATAGGGCTTTCACACTTGACATATGCATTACCTGTGACAAAATGGTGATAACTCTTGAATGAATATGAAAGGTTGTTCATATTTGACACAATATGCCATAAATAATGACATCTCACCCACAAAGACACCGAAAGCGGGGGACCAGAATTCTTTGAATTTGCTTGTTTTCCTGAGAATTCCTTTTATAAAATAGTAATATAATAGTTTAAGCTGACTTTTGTCTTACAGTACTTGGTTTCTTTCGTTTGGTTTCGACATTAGTTTCGTTTCGTTTCATTTGGTTTCGATTTCGTTTCGCACTTTACAGGTACCCTTCCACATGTGTATTCCTAATGACAAAAAAATCTTTCCTTGTATACCAAATATTGTGACGTTTTCACCTTAACCTTGGAGTTTGACCTACTTTTCATATTTCACATGTATATTTCTTGTGAGAAGACCTTACTTTGGGTACCGCCATTTTTGACCTCTTGACCTTGATCTTGGAGTTTGTCTTGCATTTGAGAAACTTTAACCTTCGCAATGAGCTGTCATATGGAGACATCAGGGTTTCACAGACACATCTTGTTTTTCTAGTTTTGATATGTTACATTCAGCAACCTATTAGATATTTGTACAAACTGTATCTGTCATTCCAATGCGTTAATGTATCTGACACAAGAAAATTTGAATGACATTACACAAGACTTCTTGAAGATAGAGCGGGATTGTTAAATTTGACAGGAAACTTTGGGAAGAAATATTTTATAAACTGCACCAAAATACATGCAAGACACCTGACACATACTGGGAGAATGTCTTTATTGTTAAAGTCATCAATATGAAAAAATAAAATAAATCAAAAACAATTATTTATTTTTATAAATTTCAGGGAAAAAAGAAAGATCCGTCCTTAAATATTGGGTTTTTTTTTTCTGGTTTGTAAAATAAATAAGACTGTGTTTATCTGTTGAATCACATTTGTGACCTTTAAATTGGATGAGATTAATCATGTGATATGATTACTTTGGAAAGGGTGTGTATATATTATTAACAAAATTAATACCTATAGTAGTTAAGGTTTAACACAACTTTCAATGACTTTGTTTTCTTCGCATAAATAATTTGATAAAAGACACCTACATTGTAAACACTAATTATTCTATTCCAATCAAGAAATGAATACTGTTTATTCATTCTGATAACTTTAATTTCAGCCAACTGTCAAATTAAAACATAACAAATTGCATATTCTGATTAATTAGGACTGGTTACAGTGAGTAATCTTTCAGGTTATTATACAATTATTGCTGTTTTGAGGTCAATACAATGATCAGCCACCTGAGGAGTACAATATTCACCGAGACTGAAGGAAAAATATTGTACACTGAAAGAACAGCAATAACT
Organism: Saccostrea echinata; assembly: GCF_033153115.1. Taxonomy (NCBI): domain Eukaryota; kingdom Metazoa; phylum Mollusca; class Bivalvia; order Ostreida; family Ostreidae; genus Saccostrea; species Saccostrea echinata. Next base: position 27,507,550 of record NW_026889779.1, on the reverse strand, counting down.
GTTTTATTATTCAATTAAATGATACAAACTCATTAAGCAAACCATCTTTCTTTTTTACATTTGGTGATGCCCTAGCCAAACACTGTGAGGGAAGCAGGAACAAATTTGAATTTCTCATTCTGAAAAAATAAATGTCAGGCACATAGCATGGATTTTGAAATAAGGGCAAATAAGAAAAAAATAATAACTTTAATACCTGAAAAAAAAAATCTTTCATGGGCCCCCCAAAAAGAGGAGAATTACTCCAAACTCCATATCTTATTTCAGGATGGATGAATGGGGTAGGGTCCATTGATGTGGGAGAGATTTTTTTTGCTATTACTCTATCAAACAGGGAGGAGGGGACAACCAGACTTTCAAGGAATGTTTTCAAACTTAATGGTAAAAATTCATATCCAGAAAAATGTTGGGTGTGGGTGAAATAATTTTTCAGAATTAATGGTATCAATTTGGAACTTCTCGATCTATTTTTAGTCCTTTGTAGAAAATATAAATCCTTTTGTAATACCTTTAAAACTGGTTCCTTTATAAATCTCTACTTAAAAAATAGTCTTACATTTCCAATTTTTACAGAGCTGTCAAAGAGAAATCGATATTTGACTGCAGAGTGAGATATTGGACCTGTCGTTTAGATATTGGACTGTTTATGTCACACTGTTGGCAGGATCAGCTAAATCTTATTTGCATTTGTTGTAGAGCTGTGCAATAATATCTATATTTTGTTATATATTGCGATTCGTTAGCAAAAAATATTGTATTGCGATACGTTTTTCCAGTACCGATATACCGGCAAAATGCTTGGGTTTTCGATTTCTAAAAATGTAAAATTTCAAATGTCTGAAACGTTTTCAATCGTGCCAAACAGTAATGTTGTTGTTGTATGATTGCATTTGTTGCAAAACTGTAGTGAAATCAACAAGAACTTTCTTGTGACAACATACATGTATTTATAATAGTTACATGCATTATGCTTAAGGCAGTGTTATATTCATTTCTTTGACATGAAAGACAGTGAAAGCTTGTGGGATTGTCCTACTTTAAGATATTATATGATGTACAAAATTGGCTCCAGGAATCCTTCCTACAGGTATCTTCCTTTTGAAGAATTACCATCGAATAACTTTGTAATTTTTAAATAATAATTGTTTCAAATTTACGGAGCGATCATTTCTTTATTTTTTCAAATTATTAATCGAGATACATGTACACATATGATAAGAGATCCGGAACATGGACACATGAAATAAAAAGATAAATTATACAATATCCAGAATATTTGATTTGAAGGTAGAGAACGCCAATTTTTCAAATTGGTTGAAATGACCCAGGAGCCAGTTGTCTTAGGAGCGACTTGCCTGGCACTCTGGTGCTGGTGCATACATGTGCATATCGCTCTTCTTGTCCATAGCTAAATTTTCCTTAGATTTGGGTTTCATCCTTGTTCATTTCATTCTTGTTTTTGTTTATCAAACTCTATAGTTATACAGTTAAACCTTGTTATCTCAAACTCCATTGGACCGAGAAAAAACTTTGAGATATCCATGGGTTCAAGATATCTTAGGTAATTTACTTATGAAATACGTGGTAAGGACTTCCCAATCACTTCGACATATCGATGGTATTCGAGATATCCGTGTACGAGATATCGAAGTTCAACTGTATTTAGAAATTGCATCATTGTCTGTCTTAATTTCCTGACCGCCAGTTAATAATGTAGGATTGCACAATCATCAGTCTTTATTCCTCAGACCAACAGCTAAGATTGTCAGCTTACACTAGAACTTCACTTCTGGCTTTTAAACTTAATGTGTCTGACTGTCATCTCCCAAGGAAAATGACAATAAAAAACATTTATGCCTCTGGAATCGCCAACTGGTTTGTGTAAATACTAAATAATGTGATTGAGCCTAACATATTAGTACAGGGGTTGAAATATATGGTAGCCCAACGCCCAGGGATAGACACTTCAAGACTCTGGCTAATTTAATTTAAATGTTGGACTAACAGAAAGGGAAAAAAATTATTTATCGTCAGTTTACTTTCGCTTATCTATGTAGACTGGTTTCCTTGGACTTATTTGACAAGAAAAAAGTCTCTCGAAGCGAACGATGTCATTTTAAAGTAGGTTAATGATTGATATACATTAACAAAATACGAGCTTGAAGTGGAAATGCCTGAAATTGAGTTAGGTACCTTGTGGTAAAAAAAAAGTAGGGGTGCCCCGTATACGAAGCAAGTGCCTGTGGATCAGAAGCCCCAGGGCTAGTATGTTTTCCAGGAAAATTTCAACCCCTGCAGTATCACTTTTTACCAGGTAGATAGATATAAAACATCTACCAAATATTTCATTTCATACAAGTATGTTACCTGCCACACAACTCAATGTTGATTTACATACGCAGCTTTCAAAGAAACTCGTCACCAGCACCTCTTCTCTGGTCTTTGGGAACTGTGGTATTCCACCAAGTGGAATGAACTGTGCCCTTCTCATTTTACGATTTCCAATAACATGATCAATAACAAAACTGAAGCTTTCGACATCTTTTGGTGTTAGTTTGGGTATATTTTGCCTGGTTTGATCTGTTCTGATAACACCCGTGCCTTGCAAGGGCGCCGCCATTGCTGATTTCAATATTATGATACCGTACCCGACGCAAATAGAAACGCAATTGAGATTCAAAATTCTGAATAATCGAGGTCTTGACTTGAGACAATCTGAGCAAAAACTGGTATGCAATATTAGATGAAGTCCCGTGCAAGCACGGAATATTGTTGACAAAGCTATGCAGTTTTGTATAATAGTGTCTTGTCCAAATATTGACTGGGACTTGTCAGGGCAACATGTTAACCTCAATGAAAGGAAATATTGCGGAGCAAGAGGGTCACATATTAATCAACGTTGATCGAAAACAAAGTCCATAATTGTTAAATTGTTATATGAAATCCAAACCAAATCAATAAAATGGTATTTTGTTTTCATTCATTATCTTTTAACAACTCATTGGAAACGTAAACAAGAGGCCCAAGGGCCTTATCCATGGCCCCCAATAATCCGTGCCCCCCCCCCCCAATAATTTTGCCGATATATAGATAACTATATACAGTAAATATAGATACTAATAGATACTATATGCTTGTGCTCATCAATAAAAAGCCTGATGACCTTCCTACGGGCCTGTTAACGGTCACCTGAGTATGACAACATTGTAAAGGATCCACAAAAATATAAAACTGGAGGTACTGTGAGCAAGCTCTCTAAACATTAACACCCCCACCCACCAGCTACAATTTTTAACTACCCATTCAAATTTTGTAAATGTGACCTTAAACTTACCTGAAAGACCTTGGTTTAAAAATGATACATAAGTTATCTTTAATAGTGAAATATAGATATCCTATATGTTTCTCCATTAGAAAATTACACCTGTCATGAATTTTACACTTTTTATACCAGTGACCTTGAATTTGCCACAATGACCTTGGGTCAAGGTTATGGCACACACAGGTCATAAACAGTCTTTGTACCAAGTATGAGCTTTCAATGAGTTTCCATTACAAAGTTATAGCCTAAAGAAATTTAATTAGGCTTTTTCTACCGGTGACCTTGAACTTGACTAAATAACACGTGGTCAAGATTATTTCACACCCTCAGGTCATAAACAATCTTTGTACCAAGTATGAGCTTCCAATAATTCTCTATTAATTACAAAGTTATAGCCCGGATAAGATGCAAGACAGAGGGAAAAGGTGATTCCTATATGTACGAGGGGTGATCAAAAAGTTTGCGAACTATCTCTATATTCACAAAACCACTTGTAACTCAGATCAGAATGAATTTGGCACTCAAATAGACATAAACATGTTCTATAAATAGCAGATGTTATATAATGTTTTGTTCCATGTTCATGACGTCACAATGTGAAAATGACGTCAATATGTAGGTGACTTGTGACGAAAAATGGGCGACTCGGTATTACTCGAGCAAGGAACGGCAGTAAAGTTTAACGTATATCTTGGAAATTACTTTGCAATCAAAGGCGGATCCAGCACCGGGCGTGCCCCCCACCCCCGTTTTTTTTTTTTTTTTTTTTTTTTTTTGAAATTTTGTCTGTATTATCCTAAAATCAAGGGAAAAAACACCTCTTATTTGCCCTGGATCCACTAAGGGCTTCAATGCAACCCCCCCCGACCCCCTGCGCCTTCTACTGCCCCCCCCCATTATGAAATTCCTGGATTTTATTTTATAAAGAATATTTATATTTACTCCAGAACCCCTAACCCTGGGGTCATCATGAATTTCACAGTTATGGTATAGAGGGATCAATGCTTATTACAATCAATCCAACAGTTTGACTGCCTAACGTCCAAGTCTAAAGAAAAAAAAATAAAGATTAAAAAAAATTAAGATAGCACGGGTTTTGATGGTTTTAGCCCCACCCCTCAGGTCCTGGGGGACGGGGACCAAGAAATTTACGATTTTGGTACCCCTTCACCCATTAATGCTATTCGCAAAAATTGGTTGAAATTTGTTCAGCGGTTCAAGAGAAGAAGCTGAAAATGTTCAAAATATTACGACCGACGGACAACGACGGACACAAAGCACAAACAACGATAGAACGCACTGGGATTTCTTTACAGATTTGCTTCTTTTATAGTTAGATCTTTTACTTGTTTCTTTTGATAAGCATTTTAAAGTGCATTAAAGATAACAAAAGGCTATAGTTTAAAAATCGAATATGTTTTGAATTTACTTTTAAAAACATCTGATAAGTTGACAAACTTGTTTTCTTTTATCTGAAAATCTACCCGCCTTGGGACGTATTTTAAAGAATTAATTTACTTTGGCCTAGACTATATTTAGATACAGCACAAATAATTAGAATATACAATGTTAAGCACACTGAGGGTTTGAAAAATTACAGAAAAAGAGGACACCCGAAAGCCAGCGAGCCATGCTGAAATATACCAAAAATCCCTGATTTTCACTGACACGTGCATTCCCGATAGAGAAAAAGTTAAACAATCTTTTGCCAAAGATGAATAGGTTGTCGAGTCGTTTAAGCACTAAGAGACATTGCCGACTTTGGTACTTTGTTCTAATGCCAGTGTCGATAACGTTCATTGATTATCATGTGTAACAGGCGGGGAAAAATGTCGGCCAGACTGGGACTCGAACCCTGGACCTCCCGCTAACCGTGCGGGTGCTCTAATCACTGAGCTACCGGGCCGACGTACCCAATCCATCACACTTTACTTTTAAAGACGTAAGTTCTTTCACGTGAGTCATACAACACAGAAAAATAAAAAGTGCCATATATTTCATGACTGAATTCATGCACTTTTAATTAGTAATGAGTGTATTGCTTTCTGCCATAAAAATAACAAAAATGCCGACTTTTTTTTTAAATTACTTTCCTTCTTAAGTAAATGTCACAGTTGTAATTAAATTATTATTATTTAATATATGCATTGTGCAATATTTAGTACAGTATTCCGATTGGCGCGCATAGCCAATCGAATACAACCGTTTTGCAGGTCAAACTGAGTTTATATAATTAAAACTGCTACTCCACGGTCACATTTCCTGTTGTATATAATAAATTTAGGCTCTTAACGACATAACTGCAAATCTTGGGTAGTCTTTGTTGTTTAATAAGTGTGCCACAAGTACTTGATTTTGGTGGATCAAGATATTTTGGCTGTCGTGTACGGCAGACGGGGCAAACAATGACAGCAGATTCAAAACATAATTTGGCAATCGGAAACAGTGGATACGATTTTTAATAAAATATAAATTTACTGTATCTTATTAAGCTTCAAATTTCGGAAAACATTTTTCTTGCTGTAAATATTGGTCGTATATATAGTAGTTGCTATACAACCGTTACTGAACCAAACTTTTCATTTATTACCAACATGTTTTAAGACGGTCCATTGGTGATTTAAGAGTCGTAAATTTTGTTTTCCGGAGACACGGAACGAAAAACGTATACTAGTATTTGGAACTGTAAAATATAATGGACCATAGTAAAATGTTCAAATATAATAAAGTTATTCCAATTTTTACGCACAAGGCTTATGTCATCATAAACTTGGGTTTTTGAATTTGCTGATTTTAGCATTTCTGAAATGCTAAAACATACAATTAAGAAATGAATGCTGTAATTTTGAGTCCTAGTGACCCTTTCGAGCCCGATTTTATAATTTCTTTTAAAAAAAACTTTTTAAAGGAGATCATTAATTATCCTAAAAAGCATATAATGTCTGCAAAATAAACTAAAGGCGATAGTTGTTGAAAATGACAGCTATCGATACATCATGCAAAGCATAACCCAGCTATCGAAGACCATGTAGATGAAGAAAAAAGAAAGATTAAAATGATACCGTTAAGCTAGGTGATTTTTAACACATTATTGCAATATAATAAATATATAATAAAATTGTGCTAAGTTTTACTCACAAAAAAATATTGGTTGAAAAGTTATTTAAAGACATTTACCGAAGTCAGAATAATAGTTTTTTTTTCTTTAGCTCATCTGAGCATAGCTCAAAAGAGCGTTCTGATCAAAGGGTGTCAAGCATCCGTCTGTCGTGTATATCTGTAGTCTTTTTTTATTTTGGTTACATTTTCGACTTCTTTTTCAAGAAACAGTGGGTCAATTTCAGCCGAACTCCTTCAAATAAAGGACCATACCCTCTTTCAAGGGGAGATAATTAAGAATTAGTGTAAATTTAATGGCGCATGTTTTAAAAATCTTCTTCTCAAGAACGACTGGGCGAGAAAAGAGGAAAAGTTAATATGTTAAAGCTTTATTGCATAGTGTAGATTTTTTTTTCAAACCACGACCCCCGAGGCTAGGGCGGGGCGACAATCGGTAATTAGAATTTTACATAGGAATATAATTATAGAAAAAATTTCTTTGTAAATCTTCTACTTACGAACAACAAATACACGATTAGTCACATTTACTAGTATATGCGGAAACATCCTTATGTAGTGTAGTTTAAATTTGTTCACCTCATAACCTCTGGGGTAGGGGTAGGGTCACTATGTATTATCAAAGTTTTACATGGGAATATAAGGAGAAAAATCTGCCTGAGGACAACAGGACCAATCTGGACCATAGTAACTAAGGTAAGCGATGTGACCCTTGGACCTCTTGTTAAATCTTTAAATGTTCCAAACTGTAATTATTCTTTAAGTGATTCCAAATATATATGGTTGCTAAGTAGGACTCAACATTTTGGTTATGAGAACATCGAAAACTAAATTCAAATAAAGTTGTTACCGATTGCCATCATCTGTCGTGACTGTCGTCAGTGTTTGCCATGTTTAAAACATCCATCTGCTGTTCAAGACAGCCAAAACATCTTGACCCACCAAAACCTAGCACTCGCAGCAGACTTATTATACAACACAGATTATCCACATTTTGCAGTTATGTCGTTAAGGTATCCGACCCATATTAGGACCTAATTTTCTAACCTTAAATATCCAACTTGTAATTAATACTCTGAAAGCACTTTAGAGTAGAAAAGGATTTACCAGGAGAAATTTTCAAATATATAATTACCTAAGCAGTAATTAATTAATAAAGATTGCATTGAGGTCTATGGGGACAAGCAAATTTTTGAAAATAAAGATTTAAATAGATTACTAAGAATATCAAAAATGCTGTGGTGTATTTAATTATTAGGAATAGATAAACGATTGAAAACTAATTTTTTTGCCAGATATATTTTTTAAAGTTGATTTTTATTGATTAAAAGCAAAGGGAGGTAACTATTCAAGGACAGAGCAAGGTCAAAAATTAGAACACATTCCGCTCTTACATATTGATACTAAAACATGAATATTATGTCTAAATATACTGAGTATTCAGCCAATATATATCTTTTATGCATTAAGATTCATTGAATCTGAGGCTATTATGGGTCAGATACCTTAAGAGCTTAAATTTATTATATACAACAAGAAATGTGATCATGGAGTAGCAATTTTAATTATATAAGTTCAGTTTGACCAAATTTTCTTGAACGACGATTGAAATTTCACCTAATTCTATTCTTATTTTGCTTTAATAAGAAATCATAGTTTTATATTCTACAGGAAAATAGTTTATGGTATGGTCAAGACGGAAAACCACCATACTTTAATAAATGAATGTTATAAAATAGTCCAAAATATGATAAATGTCAGGTCTCTGTCATAGCGAAAAACAACTTTGCCGTCTGTCGTCCCAGCTGCAGTCCCAGTTGCCGGTAATAGGGTGTGATATAATAACCCGCCAAATTCCCCACCCCAAACTTTTGTGCCTTTACGGTAAAAGATCGTATATTTGTTCAAATCGATTCAATCGGTATATATTATTTATTCCTGACTTTAATACTGGAAACCTGGGTTTTTATTTTCTTTCTATTCATAATATTTGAGACCGATCCAGTTTTGTTTTAATATTGACAAAGCAAGACCGTGACCCGTGACCTCTTTTTTTTTTTTGGCAAAGAATGAATCGTTTAAACGTCCAAATCTGGCCCCCCGAAAATTTACAAAAAAATGAATTAAAGATTTTCTACATATTTTTGCCTCAATCTTTCCATCAAACATTGTAGTTTACTAATTTCAATTTCAATTTTTACTTCCTTGCGCTGTAATTAGGTATTTATGTGATTAATATAGCAGGGGCACGTTGTTTACATCGATTTCTCATAGACTTTAGGCCACAACCCCATTTTGCAAGCTCGTTTTTATATGAGCGCATGGATGTTTCAAGTTGTCGTAAATACATGCACGATCAATGTAAAGAGTTGGTTATTTACATTCATGAAAGAAATTGAAACAGTCTTACGCTCATTTGTTTGTTGTTTTTTTCCCAAAAAGGTGCAAAATCAATGGTACTTAATTGTCTCTATAGAAAAGGCACCTTGTTTACAAATTTATAAATGTAAAAAATACCTTGGAGTGATTTAATTATTATTTATCTTACCACAGAGAGAGAGTTTGTTAAAATCAAAAAGTACCAGGAGTGGATTTCGACAATTAATGAATTCCTAAATAAGGAAGATCATATTAACTTGTCTCTCATAAATAAACAGGATTTTTTGAAACAATGCTATTTTGACTGTAGAATGTACACTGACGTTTCATTATCCACAAGCGATGATACTGACGTTTTCACTTTCTTAACGATTTATTTTTATATACAGAGTGTAGTTTTATGGCAATCAGATTTTGGAACACAGTTCGCAATTCGCAATTCAAAAGTGAACTGCATTCCAGAACGCAGTTCGCAATTCAAAATTTAAACATAAGTCATGGGGTCTGAAATTTTTAGGGTAGGCTACTAGTGGTCAGTTCTCTAGTTTCCGAGATATAGAACTCCAGTTTTTAGGCCTACTATATAATACTATATGAATAAACATCGGGCTCGGGGACATCGAAGTCCCCTGTCCCGGGGTCTGAAATTCTGAGGGTAGGCTACTAGTGGTCAGTTTCCACTTCTGTGAAAAAATGGTGATGGTACCATCTCTAGTTTCCGAGATATAGAACTCCAGTTTTTAGGCCTACTATATAATACTATATGAATAAACATCGGGCTCGGGGACATCGAAGTCCCCTGTCCCGGGGTCTGAAATTCTGAGGGTAGGCTACTAGTGGTCAGTTTCCACTTCTGTGAAAAAATGGTGATGGTACCATCTCTAGTTTCCGAGATATAGAACTCCAGTTTTTAGGCCTACTATATAATACTATATGAATAAACATCGGGCTCGGGGACATCGAAGTCCCCTGTCCCGGGGTCTGAAATTCTGAGGGTAGGCTACTAGTGGTCAGTTTCCACTTCTGTGAAAAAATGGTGATGGTACCATCTCTAGTTTCCGAGATGTAGAACTCCAGTTTTTAGGCCTACTATATAATACTATATGAATAAACATCGGGCTCGGGGACATCGAAGTCCCCTGTCCCGGGGTCTGAAATTCTGAGGGTAGGCTACTAGTGGTCAGTTTCCACTTCTGTGAAAAAATGGTGATGGTACCATCTCTAGTTTCCGAGATATAGAACTCCAGTTTTTAGGCCTACTATATAATACTATATGAATAAACATCGGGCTCGGGGACATCGAAGTCCCCTGTCCCGGGGTCTGAAATTCTGAGGGTAGGCTACTAGTGGTCAGTTTCCACTTCTGTGAAAAAATGGTGATGGTACCATCTCTAGTTTCCGAGATATAGAACTCCAGTTTTTAGGCCTACTATATAATACTATATGAATAAACATCGGGCTCGGGGACATCGAAGTCCCCTGTCCCGGGGTCTGAAATTCTGAGGGTAGGCTACTAGTGGTCTGTTTCCACTTCTGTGAAAAAATGGTGATGGTACCATCTCTAGTTTCCGAGATATAGAACTCCAGTTTTTAGGCCTACTATATAATACTATATGAATAAACATCGGGCTCGGGGACATCGAAGTCCCCTGTCCCGGGGTCTGAAATTCTGAGGGTAGGCTACTAGTGGTCAGTTTCCACTTCTGTGAAAAAATGGTGATGGTACCATCTCTAGTTTCCGAGATATAGAACTCCAGTTTTTAGGCCTACTATATATTGACCTCTTATAAATAGCAGGCAAATCCCTTCCCATTATTCTTCTCTCTGGGAAAACCCCCTGGATTTTATACGAAACTGTGTTTAGCTACCACATGTAATACTGAGTGAATAAACATCGGGCTTGGAGACATTTTAATTAATATACACAAGAACATTTTAAAACACTAGTCTCATAGCTTCCTTGATATTACAACTTTTAATATTTTTATTGCGGTGGATATGTTACATAATATATTTTTTCAGTTCTGTAAACCTTTTTCTTTAACTCTAAAGGCATCACTAAACATCTAAAGGGAATACTAGACAATGAATCAATGAATGAACTCCTATGATTCCATCAATGAATGAACTACTATGAACCAATCTCTATTGAAATTAAAATTCCTCACAGCATTGCAATATGACGGGCAATCAGATTTTGGAACGCAGTTCGCAGTTCGCAATTCGCAATTCAAAAGTGAACTGCATTCCAGAACGCAGTTCGCAATTCAAAATTTAAACATAAGTCATGGGGTCTGAAATTTTGAGGGTAGGCTACTAGTGGTCAGTTACCACTTCTGTGAAAAAATGGTGATGGTACCTTCTCTAGTTTCCGAGATATAGCTCTCCAGTTTTTAGGCCTACTATATAATACTATATGAATAAACATCGGGCTCGGGGACATCGAAGTCCCCTGTCCCGAGGTCTGAAATTTTGAGGGTAGGCTACTAATGGTCAGTTACCACTTCTATGAAAAAATGGTGATGGTACCGTCTCTAGTTTCCGAGATATAGCTCTCCAGTTTTTAGGCCTACTATATAATACTATATGAATAAACATCGGGCTCGGGGACATCGAAGTCCCCTGTCCCGAGGTCTGAAATTTTGAGGGTAGGCTACTAATGGTCAGTAACCACTTCTATGAAAAAATGGTGATGGTACCTTCTCTAGTTTCGGAGATATAGCTCTCCAGTTTTTAGGCCTACTTTATAATACTATATGAATAAACATCGGGCTCGGGGACATCGAAGTCCCCTGTCCCAAGGTCTGAAATTTTGAGAGTAGGGTACAAGTGGTCAGTTACCACTTCTATGAAAAAATGGTGATGGTACCGTCTGTAGTTTCCGAGATATAGATCTTCAGTTTTTAGGCCTACTATATAATACTATATGAATAAACATCGGGCTCGGGGACATCGAAGTCCCCTGTCCCGAGGTCTGAAATTTTGAGGGTAGGCTACTAATGGTCAGTTACCACTTCTATGAAAAAATGGTGATGGTACCTTCTCTAGTTTCCGAGATATAGCTCTCCAGTTTTTAGGCCTACTATATAATACTATATGAATAAACATCGGGCTCGGGGACATCGAAGTCCCCTGTCCCCAGGTCTGAAATTTTGGGGGTATGCTACTAGTGGTCAGTTACCACTTCTTTGAAAAAATGGTGATGGTACCATCTCTAGTTTCCGAGATATAGCTCTCCAGTTTTTAGGCCTACTATATAATACTATATGAATAAACATCGGGCTCGGGGACATCGAAGTCCCCTGTCCCCAGGTCTGAAATTTTGAGGGTAGGCTACTAGTGGTCAGTTACCACTTCTGTGAAAAAATGGTGATGGTACCGTCTCTAGTTTCCGAGATATAGCTCTTCAGTTTTTAGGCCTACTATATAATACTATATGAATAAACATCGGGCTCGGGGACATCGAAGTCCCCTGTCCCGAGGTCTGAAATTTTGAGGGTATGCTACTAGCGATCAGTTACCACTTCTGTTAAAATATGGTGATGGTACGATCTCTTGTTTCCGAGATCCACCTCTCCACTCTTTATGGCTACTATATAATACTAAGTGAATAAACATCGGGCTCGGGGACATCGAAGTCCCCTGTCCCGGGGTCTGAAATCTTGGGTGGGGTACTAGGGGTAGGTTACCACTTCTGTGAAAATATGGTGATGGTACCATCTCTTGTTTCCTAGATTCACCCCTCCACTTTTTATGGCTACTATATAATACTAAGTGAATAAACATCGAGCTCGGGGAAATCGAAGTCCCCTGTCCTGGGGTCTGAAATTTTGAGGGTAGGCTACTAGTGGTCTGTTACCACTTCTATGAAAAAATGGTGATGGTACCATCTCTAGTTTTCGAGATCCACTCCTCCACTTTTTATGGCAACTTTATAAAAATAAGTGAATAAACATCGCGCTCGGGGACATCGAAGTCCCCTGCCCTGGGGTCTGAAATTTTAAGTACTCGTTTTAAACTGAAAGATATATTGGATTTATCAAATCTTTTCAAGAATTGTTGGTCCATTGCAGGTTGAGCACAATATTTAACCCTTAATCTTGAGACATATCCAAGTTGTGTTGACTCCCTTTATTAATCTTGTAATGGAGATGGCTAAAATTGAGATCAAATCTTATTACAAGTAAAAGAGAAAAGAAAAACTTCTTTTCCAGAACTTCAGTTCCAATATAGTCACGTTGATATCAAAGCATGCGCGCGTATGCTGTGTTGATTCAGATACCACTTCGAGTAAGGTCTATAATAATTACTGAATCACAGTTTTTCTTAAAAAAAGAAGAGAAATTTCTTTTAAATAAAAGCGGGGCTAAAGTTTCTCAAGTTTGCATTTTGGCCCAGGTCCACCTGTGTTATTCATTAGGAATTTTATGAAGCCAATTGACTTCCGACTTAGAACTTGTACAATAGGGATAAATTTAAGTGCTGGATACTATGAAACATATTCGAGACGCATTGGGTATTATTGTCAAAAAACCTTTATGAAAAACATGGTGATGCCGTCGTGTTTAACGATTTAAGATCCGACCTCGAATCTTGATCCTTTCGATAGGTCCCGCATTTTTTAAACATCATGCTCAGAAATATTGAAAAACCCGTAGCATAGAGGATTGAAATTTTTAGTGGGGATCTAGTCGTCAAATTAAACTAACCACTTCCCGAAATATTTCTGGAACAGAGGCTCAAGGGTACTAGGTCACCTGAGTATAATGTCACAATATAAAGGATCAGGAGATTGAACATGAAGTAAAACAAAGACGCCGATAAATAAAGCTATGTTGCCCCAAAACAAGAGAAATATGAACATAGTGAACAGGGATCAGCAACAAAATTAATTCATTGTTCAAGAGCAAATATAAAAATTGATTTATTTACTTGCCTGTACTTGCCCAGTTTGTCACTATTCTCATGCAGACTAAACAACACAATAGTTCTTGAGCACTGTTAGTAAACCTATCTCATTCTCTCTCACATTGGCCTCTGTTTTATTCAGCTATTATTTGAATGTCTACCTGACATTATTTAAGAAAATACTTCTTGTCAAAATTGTAAAATTCTGTTATTCTGTTGACCCTTCAATTACATTTACAGTGTTTAACTATCATAGGTGAATAACAAAGTGGAATATAACTTCTGTCAGTAGAATACAAAATGATAAATTGACCAAATGGTGCAGAATTTCAAAAATCTTGTAAAAATAATCTTATTTATTTCAGTTTTATATATATTCTTTTTCCCTCCTAAATGTCCAGGCGCAGAGATGAATGGTTTCAAAGAAATAATGCATTTTCACCACAGATTCAACATAGCTCCATCCTAACACCAGAGCCTTTAACCCAGAGGCCATAAAATTTACAATTTTGGAAGAGACGCCCTTGCTTATCATAGCCATGCATTTAGTTTGTTTACTAAATACCCATGGGCAGAGGGGAAGATTTTCAAAGAAATACTGCATTTTTAGTATACAGTCAACAGAGCCAAACCCCTGACCCACGTGGCGAAGTGGTTAGAGCGTTCGCTATAAAGTTGCAGAGTAAGGAGTTGATCCTTACGTCGCGGGTTCGAATCCCACTGTGAGACGTGGAGACCGGTCCTTCGGATGAGACCGTATAAACCGAGGTCCCGTGTCGCAGTAGGTGCTGGCCGATAAAAGATCCATCACTGCTCAATGGCCCTAAGTGCCGAGTATAGGTCAAAATTTGCAGCTCTCCACCGTCAAGTGGTGGCGTCTCCATATGAATGAAAAATTCTCGAGATGGACGTTAAACAATAAACAAACAAACACACCCCTGACCCAGGGGTTATTAATTTCAATTTTTTGAAGAGGCATCCTTGAGAATCCTTATCCTGCAGTTCGTTTGTCTGCTAACTTTCCAGGGACAGGGAAGAAGATTTTCAAAGAAATATTGCATTATCACTGTATTTCATTTTCATTGTATACATGTATTCCACAGACATGCTCCGACATTAACACTCTAATCCTGGGTGACAATTTTCACAATTTTGAAAGTAGCATCCTTGCTCATCATAACCATGTATTTAGTTCATCTGCTAAGTACTCAGTAGCAGAGAAGATTTTCAAAGATTCATGCACTTTCACTCTATTATCAACAGTCCCCCCTTTCCACAGAACCCCTTAGTGGGGCTATATATTCCACAATTTTGGAAAAGGCAATTACTTATCATAACCATGTAGTTAGTTTGTCTGCTAAATTCCCAGGGATAGAGTAGATTTTCAAAGAATTGATGCATTTAAACAATATAAAAAATAGAGCCCCTCTCGTAGACCTTAGGCACGTTTTACAAAAAAAAAAAAAAGAAAAAAAAAGAGGCCCAAGGGCCTTAACGGTCACCTGATAATACTGACAACAATTTAGAGGATCCATAGAGTATAAAATGAACTGAAAGGTGAAGCTTTGATCCCCAAAAGCAAGAAAAATAGGGTGATCAGGATCAACAATATTATTAGTCTAGTATTCATTAACAGTTCATAAATTAGGTTCTAATCTGTTCCCCGTTTATCACTCTCGCCAGACAGTATGTAAACAAACTATCAGTGCTTCTGTACTCTTTTAATTCCTTGTTGAAATCTCTTACATTGGCCTCCCTTGGTCTTTGATGAACATTTAAAACGTCAAGTTATTTTTGTCTCATTTTTATTTATCTATTATTTACAAGTCTACCTGATCATTAAAACTATGAAAGTACTTTTTGTATCATACAATAAAAATTCTTGCATAATTCTCCTATTCTATTAACCTTTCAAGTACATTATTTACAGTGATTAATTATCACAAGTAAATGGCAAAGGGGAATAACTCCTCTCAGTAAATACAAATTAATAGAGCCCTGGCCTGGACCAGAACACTTGACCAAATGGTCCTGATGTTCAAAAATCTGGTAAAAATACCCTTCCTTATTAAAACTTTTACTCTTTTTGCCTCTGATATGCCCAGGTGCAGAGAAGATTTTTAAAGCATTAATGCAATTTCACTCTATAATTAATAGAGCCCCGCCCTAACATCAGAATCTCTGACCCAGGGGTCATGAAATTCACAATTTTGGAAGAGGCATCCTTGCTTATCATAACTATGCATTTGTTTAAATAATACCTAGGAGCAGAGAAGAAAATTTTCAAAGAAATAATGCACTTTCACTGTATGATCTATATAGCCCCGCCCTAGCACCAGAACCCCTGACCCTGGGGCTATGATTTTCACAATTTTGGTAGAGTCACTCTTGCTTATCATAACTATGTATTCAATTTGTTTCAATAATACCCAGGAGTAGAGAAGAAGATTTTCAAAGAAATAATGCACTTTCACTATATGATCTATATAGCCCCGCCCTAGCACCAGAACCCCTGACCCTGGGACTATGAATTTCACAATTTTTGTAGAGTCACTCTTGCTTATCATAACTATGTATTCAATTTGTTTCAATAATACCCAGGAGTAGAGAAGAACATTTTCAAAGAAATAATGCACTTTCACTATATGACCTATATAGCCCCGCCCTAGCACCAGAACCCCTAACCCTGGGGCCATGAATTTCACAATTTTGGTGGAGGGCTCAGTGCTTATTATAATCATACCAACAGTTTGACTGCTTGATGTCCAGGAGTAAAGAAGATTTTTAAAGATTGCATTAATTTTGATGGTTTTGGCCCCACCCCTCAGGCCCCAGGGGGGCAGGGGCCACGAATTTCAAAATTTTTGTTCCCCTTCACCCATAGATGCTATATGCCAAAATTGGTTGAAATTGGTTTGCTGGTTCCAGAGAAGAAGCTGAAAATGTTCAAAAGTTTACGACCGAAGGACGACGGACGACAACGGATGAAAAGAGATAGCAATAGGTCACCTGAGTGACTCAGGTGACCTAAAAAAAAAAAAAAAAATACGCCTAAGATCAAAGGTTTAAGTTGATTGTAAAATTTTACAGAATTGATAATTCTGTTTGAAATTCCTAGCTTAAAATTATCTTGTTAAATTCGTTTTAAAACGATTAAAACCATTTTTTAACATTTGTAATATAGAGAATAATAAGCATAGTTAAATTTTAGTCTTTTGTAAAACGGGCCCCAGAACCCCTGAACAAGGGACCATGACATTCACAATTTTGGAAAAGGCGTCCATGCTCATCATAACTATATACTTGGTTTGTTTGCTTAATACATTGGAGCAAAGAAGATTTTCACAGAAATAATGCATTTTCACTATAAAATCACTATTAAATCAATAGAACCCCCTCCCGCAGTACCCCTCGCCCGGGGGGGAGGGGGTCTCAAACTTCACAATTTTGAAAGAGGCACCCTTGAATTGAAGTGATATCACTTATTCGAATAGGTGATATCACCTTTTCGAGATGAATAGATGATATCACCTATTCGAATAATTGATATAACCTATTCGAATAGGTGATATCACCTATTCAATTGGAATGAGTGATATCACAAATTGGAATAGGTGATATCACCTAATTGCAATTCTTACATTATAAAATAATGAATGCTCCCTTCCTCAAGACTATCTAGTTTTCCATTGGCCCCAAGAAAATTTGGGCTGCCCAGTTAATCCTAAACATTTTAAAGACTTTATGTTATCGATCCCTGTAAAGATATATAAATTGCACTCGCAGATTAGTTTTGCAAAATTTATTGATAGTTTCTGAGTTCTCTCAGTTATGATTATTCGTGTTCAAAAAGAATGAATTGTATAAATCTTGTCACCTGACTCACGAGATTTTTCGATAACATTAACAAATTATAAACTAAAGTGAAAGTAAACGAGGCTTTCAGAGTCTCTAGTCTTGAGAGGAGTTTTATTTCATAAATAATTTGAATAGATGATATCACCTTTTCGATTAAGTGATATCACCATTTCAATATGATAAGGTGATATGACCTATTCGAATAGGTGATATCACCAATTCAGAAGCTGAGTAGGTGATATCACTTATTCGAATAGGTGATACTGGTATCACCAATTGAATAGGTGATATCACTTATTCGATTAGGTGATATCACCTATTTGAATAGGTGATATCACTTTATGGCAGTAAATACCGAAACGGCGCCTCAGAGAGGAAACTGAAAATAATGGAATGTTTGCGACGGACAAAACAAATAGCAATAAATTAAATGAACTTAATACAACATTGAGTACTCCGAGACCGGTCCTTTGGCTGAGACCGTATTTATAAACCGAGGTCCCGTGTCGTAGAAGATGCTGGCACGAAAAAAGATCCCTCACTGTTCAATGGCCCTGAGTGCCGAGTATACGTCAAAATTTGCAGCTCTCACCGCCAATTGGTGGCGTCTCCATATGAGTGAAAAATTCTGGAAAGGGACGTTAATCAAAGAACACACAAACAAACACATTAAGTAAATTCGTTATAAATGAACCCCCCCCCCCCCCAACCGAACAAGCATCCACATAGGAACACTAACTTTATCGGATCTTTTTTTTTTTTTTTTTTAGATTTTGGAACCTCGGAATCTCTCTCTCTCTCTCTCTGTATTACAAACTCAAAGCACGATTAGAAAGGATATACACTTCTTTCATGAGTCTATAGTTATTATTTATATTTAAGGTATCTTCAACCCCATGTGACGTAATAGGTTTTGAGCTTCGTGGATAATAAGACTGATTCTCATTAAAAAAAAATTGCTTTCATTTGGTGTATTAGAAATATTGTAAAAATATCTTTCAATAGTATATTTCTTTTACAGTTTGTCAATAGTAAAGAAAAAAGTTTGGCAAGGGCAATTACTTCTACTTATGTTTTTTTTTCATACATGTTTATAGTTATACTTCTAATTGAAAATTTCCCTGCTACTAGTATTAAGAATTTAAATATATTTATAAAATAATAGTTAAAATTTAATATAATGATTATTTCGTAAATTCAAGCCGTTTTTAAGCATCTTTATTAAGGTTGTTTACCGAAATGTTCCATATTTACATTTTTATATATATGCTTATATTTTAATTTATGTCTGACATCTTTAAAAAAAATGTTGCCTATGTATTTTATAATATCAAACAAAAGTTTAAAAAAAAATATTTCTACTTTAAAAAAAGGTTTTGGATTTTCCTTTATTAAATATAGATATTATTTCTACATATTTATGGAGGATGAATTCTAAAATTAGAAGAACATTTCGTTTTAAATTATATATATTGATATCTTCCATATATTGGATATCATCTTCAACTTTTTTAAAATCCCCTGCCCCTCCCCCTTTTTTGAAATTGCCGGATTCGTATAAAAAATGGTGAACAACCTATCAACCCGAATTACTTACCACGCACATGTACATGTATTCAGTTTATTTCTAGTTGACAGATTTTTTAATTTTTATGAAATAATATTTTTCTGAAATGACCATAAATGAACATGAAATTTCAAAAATGGACAACATTACAATTATTGAAATATGTATCAAAATATTAAACAAAGTGACAATCACTTTTCTCAATGATAACTAAAACATGTACGTCATATTGCAATGCTGTGAGGAATTTTAATTTCAATAGAGATTGGTTCATAGTAGTTCATTCATTGATGGAATCATAGGAGTTCATTCATTGATTCATTGTCTAGTATTCCCTTTAGGTGTTTAGTGATGCCTTTAGAGTTAAAGAAAAAGGTTTACAGAACTGAAAAAATATATTATATAACATATCCACCGCAATAAAAATATTAAAAGTTGTAATATCAAGGAAGCTATGAGACTAGTGTTTTAAAATGTTCTTGTGTATATTAATTAAAATGTCTCCAAGCCCGATGTTTATTCACTTAGTATTACATGTGGTAGCTAAACACAGTTTCGTATAAAATCCAGTGGGTCTTCCCAGAGGGAAGAATAATGGGAAGGGATTTGCCTGCTATTCGATGTCCCCGAACCCGATGTTTATTCATATAGTATTATATAGTAGGCCTAAAAACTGGAGTTCTATATCTCGGAAACTAGAGATGGTACCATCACCATTTTTTCATACAAGTGGTAACTGACCACTAGTAGCCTACCCTCAAAATTTCAGACCCCGGGGCAGGGGACTTCGATGTCCCCGAACCCGATGTTTATTCATATAGTATTATATAGTAGGCCTAAAAACTGGAGTTCTATATCTCGGAAACTAGAGATGGTACCATCACCATTTTTTCATACAAGTGGTAACTGACCACTAGTAGCCTACCCTCAAAATTTCAGACCCCGGGGCAGGGGACTTCGATGTCCCCGAACCCGATGTTTATTCATATAGTATTATATAGTAGGCCTAAAAACTGGAGTTCTATATCTCGGAAACTAGAGATGGTACCATCACCATTTTTTCATACAAGTGGTAACTGACCACTAGTAGCCTACCCTCAAAATTTCAGACCCCATGACTTATGTTTAAATTTTGAATTGCGAACTGCGTTCTGGAATGCAGTTCACTTTTGAATTGCGAATTGCGAACTGCGTTCCAAAATCTGATTGCCTAGTTTTATATCATAATTCGAACGCCTACGTGTATTTGTTGTAGCATTTGGATTTTGCAAAATTATATGTATGAAATAAATTCTAATTATGTAATAAGCTTAAATTGAGTAATTATTTCTTTTTAAAAAAATGGTTTCTTTAAAGTATGAAAAAAAGTGTATCCTTCTGTTTACAAATTCCATTGTGTATTTAATGTATAAATAATTTCTAGCAGATAATTTCATATACAAGTCGTAAGTTAAGCAGAAAAAAGATCAGTTAAACCTGCCAAATTAAAAATGTATGCTTATATTTTATCGGTCTCCAGTACGAAAAAAGAGGGGTTTTAGGTGTCAGTTAATCATAAAACGTAGTACACTTCGAACACAATGACCTACATAGCTGTAATGGTGAAACAGGGATGAAGTATACGATTAATTTAATTAAATCGATATTATATATATACATATATACATACATATATATATATATATATATATATATATATATATATATATATATATATATATATATATATATATATATATATATATATATATGTTTTATGAATATCTATACAGTCTTTGCTTGAGGACTTTAGATATGATAGCATTATTCAAACTCAAGAATGACATAATCTCATTAAGCCCTGATATTAAAATGATTATCTATATATTTGACCACACCAGCAAACCAATATTGTTATATTCCTCTGGGGCTACTTTAATACAAAGAAACTTACTGATTCTAGCTGTACCATAGAAAAAATTTAATCAAATTTATTATGTGAAAAACTCCACCTTAAATTCTGCAAATCAATTCTAGGAGTACATAAATCTGCAACAAATTTTGCTGTGTTGTCTGAAATGGGAAGATTTCCTCTGCACTTTGACATGTTAAAAAGCAGGTTAAGTTACTGGCAAAGACTCGATAATCTTGGCTAATCATTTAATGCATATTTTGAATCAAATTTACTTTTTAAGCAAAACACATCCTCATGGTATGGCTCAATCAACTTTTTTCTTTCTAATATCATTGGAATTAAAGATTTGTCTTCGGTAAAAACATATAAAATTAAAACTTGTCATTAAAAATTCCTTTTTTCAAACATTACATTAAAGAATGGCATTTTCACCTCGGGCATTTTTAAGATCCTGTTTTTCAGATATACTGTGGTCGAATTTTCTCTAACCTGGCTTAGTGTAGTAACCCTTGGACTTCCGGTCAATGAACTGTCATTCATGCTTATGAAATGCATGAGCCTGATGAGTCGTTATGTAGTGCATATTTGCATCTGCAACTCGATCCCTTTTTATTTTTATTTTGAGAATTTCCAGCAAGAGCAATGAAAACGCGTGCTTTCAGTCATTTTGAGAAAATATTGGCATCACATAGGGAAAAGAAAGAAGGATTTTTTTTTCAGGAATATTAGTGCAATACTTATGATTAACAACTACAAACCCTTGAAAACCCAAATTATTTGTCAAATGTTTTATTAAACATGCATTTTTTTTATCTCTGTTTAGAGGGCTCATGATCAACTTCCGGTAATGGAATGAAAATCATTCAACCGTTAAATTACTGATTTGGCAAAGTTGAACATGTCCTAACTTTTTAAATACAAAGTTATAACCTGTATATAATTTTCCCCTAGAATTAGGATGTTGCGTTTCTTTTGCGTTTCAGTATATATAATAAAGTTAATCGATGAACTTAAACGAAAAAGTTTATTTCATTTTTTAATACATTTATGAATTCATTTTCCATGTCCATGACATGTAGCATGACAAGTGTCCCTCGCCAGCTGACAAGTGTTCTGGCACGTGTCGAACGCGTGGCCGTGTGCATGTGAGTCACGACATCCTTGGACGCAACCATTGTATGTTGCGTCACATGTATCCGTGCAACTATTGGCATAAGCACCGACTGCTAAACAGACAACCAACAGGAGAAGCAAAGACTTCATTGTAAACTGAAAAAGATGATAATAATACCAGAGTTTCTATGTCAATCAAATTTTCTTCTCATCTTTTAGCGTGAGAACAAACCCCGTTCGTTGTACAATTACAGCAGTCAAAGATCGAGATTATTTAATAAAACTTGTGTGAACAGAATACGCGAGGTACAAATTATAGCTTAATTAATTTGCTCTATAACTAGTATATTTAACAATTAAGATCTGCGAACCAGGGATGGGGTAGTCGTAATCGTAATCGATTGTAATGATTGCTTCTTTTTTTTTTCAAGTAATCGACAGTAGTCTGTAATCGAAGAGATTTTCGATTACAGCTAAAATTTCCAATGTAATTATAATTACTTTTTCGATTATTTTATACATAAATGGATGTTATTTTGGAGAATTATTTCCAGTCAGTCAATATAAATGTTTGGATTTCCTAACTTTTATTATCATAAGTTTAATAATGTTCTCAATAAAATTGCTTATAGACCTACTGGTCTAGTATTAAATAATTCAGAAGTGTATTTCAACCATTTATTAATAAAATATACAGATTTTTCGTGTGCATTTTACATTTGACCCACTGTCCTCTTGCTGCATGTCCTTTTTCATATTTCAGATGTTGAAAAACTTTGTCTTGTAATAGAAAATTATAAATAGCAAAAACAGATTTAAGTGGTGTATCAAATATAAATAATTTGGTAAATTAACTACATTGTACTCGAAAAAAAAGTTAAGGGTGTCCCATATTTTCTCAAAAAAAAAAAAAAATGGCGCTGGTGTAGTTCTAACCCCAACGTAACTCGAAGTGTTCGAAAATTTTAATTCATGGAAAATAAATAAGATTGCACATGGCAATGAAACTCAGATTGATTTACTTTTTTTTTTTTTTTTTTTTTTTTTTTTTTTTGAGTCGAAAGTCAAAGGCAGTAATGAATTTTGGATCGCCAAAGATGAAATAATATGAAAATAAGTCCGAGGGAAGACTTTTGTACGTTTCATTCGTAAACAGTAAGAGTCCTAATACTCAAGATACATTTGTGGAAAACTGCATTGTTACACTTCAGTTTTATATTGAATATCTTTTATTTAATATAGTGGAGAGCTATATAATAGACCGAAATCCAGCTACCGTTATATAAATAAAAATCTTTTATGGATGTCTATGATTACATAATGTTTAATCATAATATGAAGAGCTGAAAAAAAGTGACAAAGACTGGAGCCAAATAAGTCGAAGGAACAGAGCTTTGCATACTTAATAATTCTTAATTTTGAAATAAATTTCTAAATTTTACCAGAGCAATTAAATATATATCCGTATTTTTAAACAAATACAATTCATTCCACATGTACACCCTTTTCACAAATTGTTAGGAACATAACTTACGGATTTAACCTTCATGTTCTTATATTACGTAACGATGACCTGTCATGTCTATTTGAACAAAATTGATTTTCAAATGTTTATATATTATACAACATCATTACTACATATATTGTATAACAATTTTATTATTTTATTGTATACTGACGGGCTGCACTGTTATATTCTAAATAAACTATCTAAAAAATTTAATGCCCCCCCGCCCCAAGTCAGCGCTCATTGTCACCAACAATGCATGGATAGTCTCTGGTCATTTTAAAGAAATCATACTCACATCGACAAGCAAGATAGTGAAATTGTCTCACCTTCTGTCCGAAATAGAATGGTCTGTTTAATTTTTCTCTCCGCCACTTATATACAGATATTGTACAAGGTTATAGTGCCAGATCCAATACAAGGCCAATGACATGTTCGTGAATACAGTATCAGATATTTCCTCCTAGTCGTACAGAATCTACAAGATAACATAAACTATTAATACATGTTGAACATGGTCCTAGCTAGATCATACATTTGACCAATTTATAAAGTTCTCACTGACCTAAACTTTTGATAATTTATAAATATATTATTTTTTAAACACTATACCCCTCCCTCGAATATATATTTTAAAAAACTTGTTAATGTTAAGGAATACATGAAAGAGAGGTTCTTAAACCAAAAAAATCACGTAAGTATTAAAAAAAGGGGGACGGGTGTACAGAATCTTACGTTTACATTTTGCATTTTGTGGGTGGTTTTTGGGAAAATATGTTTTATGCAGGACACATTTCGCACCATTTTTTTAAGCTATCTTTGTCCCTGGGAACTACATTTTCAATAAGTAACCAATAAGAAACCAAAGGATCACATCGCTCACCTGAGCAAATTGGCACATGTACGGTAGCCATTTACAATATCTTAATTACATGGAAACTTTAAAGAATATGATCAACATTTGTTTCTAACGAGTAATGAATATATATATATATATATATATATATATATATATATATATATATATATATATATATATATATATATATATATATATATATATATATATATATATATATATATATATATATATATATATAAGGAATGAATTTAATAGCTACCCCGTTATACTGTATAACCTTCGTTAGGGCAGTTTACGCTTTATAAACCTTTATAAAAAAGCGTTAAATGTTCCAACCCAGGTTTAACTTGGGTAGCTATTAAATTCATTCCTTATAATTTAATTTTCCATTTAAGTGTAGAAAAAAAGACAATTTCTCCTTCAAAAATGCTCTGATACGTTTTTCACGTAAGTCATTATGACGTAGGCAACATAGGTTATACGATATAAACTAATTTTTTATGTTGCAGTTTACCTGTGTATAATATTTCATATGTACCCACCCAGCTTCCTTAAAATCGCTTTCCTTTTTTGTGAGGATAATTTTTTTTTTCACCGGATTCATCAGAAAATTTTTTTTTTTAAGGGGATGAAGGACACATGGTCACATGACTCTGTTTAATTACGTCATAGTCTCCGTTTATATAAGTGCAAAACGTGTAAAGCATCAGTTCTTGTATAATTTTTTGACAATTTTTTAACATTAATTACCATCTTATATAAGAAAAAAAAAGTTTTAACATTCTTGTAAACATTAACAAATTATGAAAAAGATTGATCCACTCCTCTGTTTCCCTAAACTGCGCGTCCAACAAGTCGGTGACGTCATACACGATCTGTTAGTACAGCAAGATCATACTCGTTGAACAGAGGGGCGGTATTATTATGTAAAAACAGGTCATAATCAGTATATGATGAAATATTTTGAGAATTGGGGAACACAAAAATTATTTTTGCATGGCTGCTGA
This sequence comes from Saccostrea echinata, assembly GCF_033153115.1. Taxonomy (NCBI): domain Eukaryota; kingdom Metazoa; phylum Mollusca; class Bivalvia; order Ostreida; family Ostreidae; genus Saccostrea; species Saccostrea echinata. The sequence goes on along the minus strand of NW_026889779.1, from coordinate 27,482,016 downwards.
CGGAAATCTTATGTAGGTATATCTTATTTCGCTTATTTAGCTTACGTGTGACGTCATACTTGGTTTTTCCCGTACTCGAGAAATGTAACATGACACGTTTTTGTCACGCTTATATCCTCTTTAACGATGTCCTGTGAAATAATGAGGTCAGCTTCATCATTCGAAACTTCTACAGTTAAACAATAATTTGAAGGATTTGTATTTCAACGTAAATTAAAAAATATTGAATGATAGAATTTTTTGAAAATTACGTTTTTTATTGTTTAAGTTGTCTTAAAAAGTGCGTAATTTTCCCTATCCAGATGCAATGTGATACACAAAACTTGCTTTTTCGAATTTTAAATCCTAGGTATACTCTGAAATATTTTAAAAGATACATGTCCACTTCGATATTTTTTGTATGCTTAAAAAATCCCATTATGGACAGAGTAATGCGCCCGGAAACATTGAGAATTCAAACTCCACTTAGATACTGTAGGGCATAGTATTTGTCAATCAATATCTCCAAAATAAGGTTAGAAACCTAATGATATAACTGCTTTAAGATATGTGGGACATACTTAATTAGAAATATACAAAATATGAAAAAAATTGAATGACAAGTATTTTTTCAGCTCAAGGTCCTTCTCTTCCTTAAATGGCTGTGATTGAAAATACCCAAATATCAACTCTTGCATAACATTGTACTCTGTAATATATATATATATATATATATATATATATATATATATATATATATATATATATATATATATATATATATAATTTAAACAATATAACCTACTGCACGCCTCTTGTCATACAAAGCAGTTTCTATGAAAATCTTATCTTTGCGTTAAATCCATAACACTGACCTTACTGTCAGTTATATATAAAACTAAGTTTCATGTGGCAACTGCATGTATATCAGACAAACGGTCAAATAGAGTATACACTTTCTAACATTTTACATTACTTGTTTTAAGGTTTATATTATTATTTATTTATTTTTACAGTGTTATTCGACTCAATTTTTTGTTTTTTGTTTTTTTATATGCAGAACACTATGCTTCTGATCGTCCTTTCTTGCCTGGTTGCAGTTGTTTTCGGGTAAGTAAGCCAAAGAAATACAGACCGCATTACAAAATTTCACCTTTTTCATAAATTAATTTGTTTTTATTAACTTTATTTTTAAAAATGTCAAGAGATATAAAAACCGTTTCGTTAAAATAATAATAAATAACAAACAAACAACATCAAATCACATTTATTTAATCAAGGAGATTTTTTAAAAATATTTTCCCCATTATCAGTTTCCCTTATATTTCTAGCTATCGAACGGTGTAAAGAAAGTCAGTACAAAGAGTGTGTACATATAATTAAATACTGGTTGATGAATAGAAAAATCGTTTATATCATATAACTTGTGTTGCCTACGCCACTAAATTGCATCAAAACATATCAATTTGCAATAAGCCGATGGTAGAGAGTGGTACCGGTATAACCTGATTTCACTGTTGGAACAGTTCACGGTTTTTTTAATATACCGCTTCGCCGGTGTATAAAGCGTAAACGGTAAAGTGCTCCAACCAAGGTTTTTCAGTATAACTTTGGTAGCTATTAATTAAATTAATTCATTTCTTAAATAAATGCATGTTTATTCCCTTATGAGGGCAAATTACGTCAATAACGATTGTCAATGATATCTTCATTACATTTTCATAATGTGACGACTCATTATTGGATAAACACTACATTATCATAAGTTCTTTTACCTCCACCACCCACCATGCCAAAAAATAAACAATCAAACACCTTTATCATTATTGGAAGTGTTTAATCAAATGTTTCTACACCAATAGTTCCGTGGTATTGAGCTTCTGCTGTGGTTCGATTTTTTTTTAACTCTATAGAATGAATGATTTTGCTGTAGAGGATACTTAATATTCTACAAGACATATTTCCCTACATACAATAGTTACTTTTCATAGACAACACCAACATCATCTGAACACCCATGAACTCCAGCAGTTAGTAGACAGTGGATTCCTAACCCTCGACGTAAATCCAAAGGATGGACTGCTAGAATATGCCGAACTTTCTAAGCTCTTTGACCAAAGGGACACAGACGGTGAGATTTATCACTTTTTTCCGTTTTCTAAAAAACATTTAGAGAAGAATATAAATAACGTGTTTATATAATCAAAAAAATATTTTGACCACCACATGTGACGTGCAAAATCGACGAGAATTGATCGGTCGTCCTAAAAGTTCGCTATACGTTGTACTCCAGTAATTCTTTTTTCAAAAAGTTTCATGTACATTATCTGTTATAAAATAAATATTTATTTGAATAAGTCGCTACACTAATACTACAACCAAATTTCGTCTAAGGAGGAACACCTCTTCTTTTATAGGTTTAATTCTTTATTCTAAGGGGAAAAAATCATAAAGAGAATAATTTCTATTGAAGTTGTGCATACTTAGTATGATGATTTAATAAGTCTAAAAATTGGTGAAGTCTTAATTTAGTTTTTTAATGTTCAGGTGATGGAAACTTATCAAAGGCAGAATTCGAGGCTCATGTAGGACTAGACTTTCTTTTTAAAGATCCACTCTTCAATCTCTTTGACACTGACAAGAATGGACTTCTCAGCAAGGCCGAGTTTGTGGACAAGGCTTACCATGATGCAAACAATAACGGTAATAAATAGATTAATTATGTTTTTACTTATTTTTATTATTTTTTTTTGTTATATTTTAGTATCCTTGTCACGTTGGTTACATTTCTCGGCATACAGGAACATCCTCTGACAGCCTTGCCCCTTCTCCCACAGGGAACACGGACAATTGCTTTTCTTAATGCATTTCTCGGGGTTTCGGTACAAGAAACTTCCATATGTCACTTCGATATTTTGCCAAACTTTTTATGTAACTTTATTCACAGGTGATGGACAGGTAACACGACATGAATTTGACCATTATTACTCCCAGGTGAGTTACAGTGTTAGAGCAAACATTATTACTACAGTACTATAATTCATGTACAAAATATACAAGATGTATAGTATATATTATTTGACAAAAAAAGCAATCCGTGTCTTTAGGTTTTGTTATATTGAATAGGTTAGATTCGGCATTTAATCAGGATAAGATGAATTTTAAATATATAATAATTATAAATTTTATAATTAAGATGAATATTTTTACAGCTTCTTCATCATCTCAACACACACCATGGTTGATTTCACGTTCTTTGCGGAACTTTGATGTTTTCATACATTTTGAATAAACGATCGGAACACACTGTGCTGTACTTTATCTTAGTTTGAAGTTTAGATTTATAATCCAGCTCGGAAACCTCAGCTGTTACTACACAATTGTCTCAAATCCCACTGCGGGACATGGAAACCGGTTCTTTGGATGAGATCGTATAAACCGAGGTCCTATGTCGCAGTTGGTGCTTGCACGAAAAAGATATCCCACTGTTCAGTGGTTTAAATTTGCCGCCCTCCACCGACAATGGGTGGCGAATGTGAGTGAAAAATCTCGAAAGGGACGTTAAACAAACAAACAATCGCATTTGTCTACCTGACTTTTCTTAGTTACAGAAGGACCCCTATAAGTTTAACAAAGTAGTAAATAAAACAAAAATCACTTGATAAGCCTTTAATTATTGTTTATTCTCTCTCTCTCTCTCTCTCTCTCTCTCTCTCTCTCTCTCTCTCTCTCTCTCGATCGATCGATCGATCGATCGATTACATACCATTTTCAAATCGGTGTAAAATAGAAAGTTATTCACAAAAATAAATTTTGATCTTAGTGGTAGTGTAAAACGGAGTTCTGAATCCGGATGCATAAACCACACATTCAAGACCCAGAATACTTTAAGGAGCATAGACCGACAGACAGACAGACAGACAGAACAGACGCAAGGCAAAAAAGGACAGGGCAAAAACTTTATGCCCCCGAATCTTTGTTTACGGGGCATAATAAACATTATAATACATCACCATACAATATTTTAGACTGTAACATGCATTCAAGGAGAATATAGTTATTTATTACAAAAAAAAATCTGAAGTAAACAAATTTATTTTGAAGCGATCGGAGTGTCATACGTGTATAAGGTTATACACTGTTTGAAAGTTTAGTCAGAATGAAATATATGGAGATAACGAACAGTATTCAAGCTCAAAAGTCCATTAAACGATACAAAATAGGAGCAGAGCAAACACGGACCTCCAAACATCAGAGGTGGGATCAGGTGCCATGGAGGAGTGAGCATCCCCTGCCGACCGATCACACCCGCCGTGTGATCCTTGCCATGATCGGGAAATAACAGAAAAATCCGTCGACAATTCAGTGTGTAAATAATGGCCTAACAATTAGTATGAAAAACGTCAGTCAGCATTTGGCTCAATGATACATTGTATTTGCTGACAAGGTCATTGTATCGATCATAGAACTTACGAAATGATGACTTTAAACGAGACAGCTGATATTCTTGTTTCATCCACTTGTTTGTGAATAAATTACCTCGTTTTAGAAATTGTACATATGTAGAGCATGCTCTTGCGTATCGAATCAATTGAGAGATATATACCCCGTCTGCAGGTGATAAAGGTATATTGCTGCATAAGTAAGGGAAGTTGACGACTGAAAAGTTAAAGTCACCACGTTTATCATAAAGCTTGGTTGTTAGATTACCATTAACGTCTTTTTCAAGTAAAATATCCAAATATGAAACAGATGTGTCAGACTCAGTGGTATCTTTTATCTCAAGTTCACCAGGATATATCGTATCGACATAAGAATGGAAATAGCCATTGCTAATTGACAATACATCGTCGATATGTCTAAATGTCGAGTTGAAGGCCACAGCAAGTGTTTTCTTCTTTTCACGTACAAGATTTTGGACAAATTCTGCTTCATATGAATACAAAAAAGGTTTGCTAATAACGGGGCGCAATTGGTACCCATGGGAATTCCAATAGATTGTTGGAAGACCTGGTCTCCAAAAACCACATAGATACTGTCAATCAGAAACTCAAGCATGTTTTTAATGTCAACTTCAGAGTACTTGTGTGTACAATCAGAATGTTTTTTAACAAAATAATTTTGCAAGTGACCAATGACAAGGTAAGTATATTTACGAGTTCCATTTTTATTGAAAAAGCAGCTGTCAATGATATCAAAAAACCTGGACTATAATTTATCGTGGGGAATGGTTGTGTATAAAGTAGAAAAGTCGTAAGTTTTTAAGCTGTTTATTTTGGTAAAATGTTGTGATTTCAAATTTTCCAAAAATTCCTTGGAATTTTTAAGTATCCACATCTGATTTACACTACTTCTCGAATATATTGTTGCACAGTACTCTTGAAGTTTCTCCTTCACCACTGTTAATATCTTAGTGAGGAGTAAAGAAAGAGGCTTGGTTGAACATTTACTGGAACCCGCTATGTATCTTTGTTTGTAAGGAAGTAAATCAAAGCAAACTGTTGAGACTACCCTAAAATTTTAAATGAAATGTTTTTTTTTCTTCTTTCGATGAAACTGTATAGTGGATATAGTTTTTGCCATGTCCATCCGTCTGTCTGTCTGCCTGTTTGTCTGCAAATACTTTAACCTTGTCCATAACTTTTGATTGGTTAGAGCTATGGCTTTAATATTTCACGTGTATTCCTTTTGACAAGATCTTTCTTTGGGTACCAACATATTTGACCTCCTGACCTTGGTCATGGATAAGGGTGCAACGATAAACCGTTTGACGGTATATCGCGGTATATTTTTCCACGGTTCAATTCATGATACGCTAAACTGATATCGCGGTTCGGTTCAATCGGTCCAGAATTATCCGTTTTGTCCGTTTTATTTCCTTGTTTACTATTTAAAAATGGCTTCCTTGCAAAACGTGAGGTCGCCGATAACGCATTTACGGCAGTTAAACTCATCTCCAGCATCTTACAGACCTCAGATTTAACACGAAGAGGGACTTAATGGGATTATAAGTTATAGATGTTTAGACAAATGATTAACCCTTTAGATCTAAACGTTTTCTTTGGTAATACACGATATTCCATCACGTGTGTATTTCGATGAAAATTCGCTGTCTTGTTGACTAAAACGTATTAACACGAGAAATATGACAACTGGTTTTCTACGTAAATAAAAGGAATAAAAGAATGGATGTCTTCCTTTTTCATTCCAATTTAAAAGGAAGATTATTAGGAAAGGTCCCCGTAGTTCCCTGTAAATGTTCATCATTGGTTTAGAATGTTGACACAACTCATAGATCTACCAAACAATCCAATTCAAGTTAACAAAATTTTATTTTAATTATTATAAAAAAAAAATATGAACATTTTGTATAACCCTGTCAAGTTTTAAAAAAAATATGATGACAAACTTGAAAGACTTTTTAACCTTGTTATGTATCGTGATACGTATCGTATCGTGAACTGAATACCGTGATACGTATTGTATACGTGAGGTTAGTGTATCGTTGCACCCCTAGTCATGGAATTTGACCCACTTTTGCAAAATTTTACGAAACTTTAACCTTGGCCATAACATTTGAACAGTTGATGATAGGGCTTTTATACTTTACATCTGTATAACATGTATTTCTTGTAATAAGACCTTTCCTTGGATTAAAATATTTCTTACCTTTTGACCTTGACCTGGGCGTTTGACCCAGTTTTAAAAACTTTTAAGCTTGGCAATAACTTAACGAGGATTGTCAGCAAGAGGTAATCAAGAAGTAAGTTGAAGAGATTGCTGACAATCCTCGACTGCTGGAGCTTTCATATTTCACAGATGTATTCATTGTCTTAAGACCTTCCATTGGATACCAATAATTTTGACCCTTTGACCTTGGAGTTTTACCTGCTTTTGAAAAACTTTAATCTTCGAATTCGTCATCACTTTTGAACAGTGCTTTCATAAAAGACATGTGTATCTTCCCTTGCGTACCAACAATTTTGACCCTTAGACCTTGACATTGGAGTTTGATTCTTGAGACGATGAGAAAGAGAATGGGGAAATTTGGCTCTAGTGTGAGATTTCCCCTCGGAGGGAAATCCTACTCTAGAGTAAAAAGATTCTGGGGGAAAGCTGACTATGGGGGAAATCCTACTTTACAACACCTGTAGTATTTAATTTTAGCAGAAAAAAATTTCTGTTGAAAAATATTTTTGAACCGTATTTGTTTAATTATTATTTTTCCTTCTTAATTAAAGAAATATTTTTCAATTTTTGTTCGGGGAGATATTTTTTTAAACTCCCGAATATATGCGATAGGATTCGATCGATGATTTTGCAGTGACGGGGAAAGATGATGAATTGATAAATGGCATTGTTCACTTTTTTTACCTGACCAAAACCTGCTTTGTGATTAAGGAGGAATGACACACCCAAATTTTATTTGATATATTTTTAAGAAACCCTTCTAAGCCATGGTGTCATCATTGAAATACCGATACAAACTCTTAATAATTATGAATTTTTTGTCATTTTTTCAGAGAACATGTTAAAAAATGTTTTATTTGCAAATAAGATCTCTTGCGTTTAAAATAGGCTATAAATAAGTGAAAATTATGAATATATGAGAAAGGACGTCAAGAAAAGTCAGAGAGACGTTTTATTTTTATATATGAAATATTATTTTATGAAAATAAAATGCATTTATTGGGAGTATGTTTTAAACATATATCTGATAACATCTTCAAGAAACAAGCCTCAACTAGGAAGAATATGTTAGACAATCATACAATTTAATTAAAAAGAAATTGAAATGAAATTACGAATTTTTAGGGAAACTAATTATTTTAACATGACAATGACAATGACTTTATTCTCATAAAACTGGTTACAGTTGTAGAGAACAATAATTAAAACAAATTTAAATGACAATGCGCATTGCGTGGCAAAATTAACCAAGAGAGCGAACTCTCGAGATAATCTGCTTTCCATGGTGATCCTAATAGCCGTTTCCTTCAGTAAGCCTCTCCATTGTCTGTGGTACAAGTGGAACAACTTTAGGGTTTGCTTGCCTGTTTTCGCTGGTTAGCCCCTCCATTAACTGTGTGGTGATGATACAACATTGAAATTAGCTTGAGTTCTGTATCGTGGTGTTCTTCCATAGGTTGACATACTGCTAGTACTTTCCATTTGAATTCCTTTATTATCACCTACTTTCATGATAAAGGCAGTGATTTCGTCTGCTTCTACTCCTTTTCCATCTACCACTAATTTGGTTGGTATTTCCACTCTTTTCCCGTCTATGATTAATTTATCCATCACATTAAGTTTGGCCTTTTTCCCTTTTTTTTATTGGGGGGGGGGGGGGGGGTTGGCTTCCTTGTAATAAGGGTAAAGGTGCTTCCTTCTTTCTGCAATTTCTCTCGGGAATTGCTCATTTACTCCATATGGTTTATCTCGTAACTTGTTCGGAGCGGCCTTTCTGACGCATTCTCGATCTTTGAAACGAACAAATTTCGCAACTATTGGCCGATGTTTAAATAATGATTTTCTACCAATATTCTATGGACACGGTGGAACTCAATGTCTGACATAATATAATTTCTAGTTCATTTTTTAAGAAGGCTTTAATTACTTCTTCTGCGTTTTCTTCTGCTTCTTCTTTTATTCCGTCAAAAACCAGGTTAATTGTTCCTCATTGGCCTCATTTGTAAATCTAAACTGAGTTCTCTTAATTCACCGACTTCTGTTTTCAGTCCTGGAATCTCTTCAACTGACTTCTTGATTACCTCTTGCTGACAATCCTCGTGTAGTTTTCCTATGAAGGTCAATCCGTTTTCTAGGTCGTTGACCTTGACTTTCATTTCTTTCACATAGTCTAACTCTACGTTGTGTAATGGTTTGGGCCGTGGACATCGGCCTGGGTAGCTCAGAAGGTAGAGCACCTGACTAGTGATACCGGGGTCCTGGGTTCGATTCCCGGTCCAGCCATACATTTTCTCCTTTCCTGTTACAGATTTGGTGCCGTTGACCACCCCTGGACTTGCAAGTGAAAGTCCTGCCAGGGGCAAATAAGAACTTGGGTTGTGTCTTCGAGGGCGAAGACAATTTAAGGAGGGAGGAATGTAATTGTTTGGGCCGTGGATATCGGCCTGGGTAGCTCATTCTGTAGAACACCTGACTAGTGATACAGGGTTCGATTCCCGGTCCAGCCATACATTTTCTCCTTTCCTGTTACAATAGTTTGCACATTTTTTTCTAGATCATCTATCCTATTCTCAATTATAGTAAGGTCCATTGTCTCTACTTTCTCCATAAGGGTTTTCATAACGTCTTGCATATCACCCTGTGCTGGTCCCCGCGCACTAGCCGAATTGTTGATTTGACCTACATTTCCCATTCCCATGTTATTCGTAGTTGGGGAGACATAGCCAACAAATTTCCCGTGTGACCCATGAGGATAATACGTAATAAATTGGGGGTTTCCCTGATAGCCCTGATAGCTTGGTGTAGACTGTTGTATTGGCATTAAGTTATTACTTACATTATTGCTATAATTACATTCACTGTTATCCATTGTGGGAGCAGTAACTGGTGCTTTATTTGTTTTTCTTGGTATCGACACGGTTGAGTGACTTACATGAATTTTTCCTCGCTTTCACCACTTATGTTACCATCTGAATTCTTCCTTTTCTTTGTTTCCTTTTTCTTCTTGGCTTTAGGCATTCTTTAGTACGTCTTTACTCATCTTTCTAATCATATCCCGTCCGTAATTACACATATACGAGGGGTTATCAAAAAGTTCGTGGACTAGCGTCATAAAATTAAAACCGCTTTAGGTACATCAATGAATTTTTACACATTTAGTTAGCATCATCTTTTCTATCTATAGAATAAACCATAAATCATAATTTTTATTTTTTAATAAATTGTTAGTGTTTTTGTAAGCAAAGGTATGTCCAGGCGGCGCAACCTCTAATATGACGTTTTTTTCTACCTGAGTGTAACTGAGAAAAACTCTTTAGATATGAGTATTTGTCATCAAAAAATCTCGTTAATTCAGTATTTATCAAAATTCGGTTCGGAGCCAAATTTGAAGTCTGACATTATTAACCCACGCATGCACCCAAGATTACTTAGAATTATATAAAATGATAACAGATGATAATTTCATGCTAGGTTGCGTGGGTGTTATAATGGGTAACAATTTATCAAATTTGACAATCAAATAGATTTCTCAACAGCAAAATGCATTTAAAAATGCATAACAATGCAATAAAATATTATTTAATATATTTTGAATTGATTTTAATCGGGATCAGTTTAATTTCGATCAGGATAGGTTCACGTAAGGGTGAATTAAAAAAAATGATCAAATTCATATTTATCAACTTGCACTAAATATGCAGGCAATGTGAATAAATTTCTAGGTATCAGCATTTGTCTTTAGATAGTGTCTATACACCTGCCAAATATCTCATTGATATCTCAATTCACAAAAAAGTTATACCCAAAAATGATGCTAAAAATGTCAGAAGTGCAACACCCTTTTGTGACATTTTGAAAATTCAATATTTTTTGAAGATCTGTGAAATAAATAATAATGGTTTATTTTGGAAATAGAGACTTTTCTGATAATATTCAAAGTACTGGGCTTTAAATGTAGACTATAGCAACTTTTGTTTGACAAAATTGTGGTCATGGCTGACGTTGAAAAAATGTCATACCATGCCAGGAGTGCAACACACAAAGTGTAGTGTTGCCAAAAAATCAGCGATTTTAAAAATCTGAAAGATAATTAAGTTAAAAAAGATTTTTTTTCAAAGTATAAAGCAATAACTGATATACAATTTAAAACTTTAAAATGTTATATAAATCACAAGCAGCATTAATGAGAGTCAAGTATCTGTGCATACCCAATAATGTCAGGAGTGCAACATTTGATGTTTTGCTCCCCAGCATGGAAAAACTCTTATCAGTATATCATTCTCTGATTTTTATTTTGGAAAATATAGACACAAAGAACATTTTTACAAAAAATATTTATCAATTACAGATCTACATTTCTATGGTCAGGAGTGCAACACATTTTTTTAAAGATTCAAGTTACATGATGAAAGACTTCTATTCATGCTAAGATATATTCTTTAATTAATAATGATCTATTTGAATAATTTAGTACTGAATTATTGAAGTTTTTGTCATTAAAATCCTTCTCTTTTTCAATTTTATCAATTCAGGTGTGTTTTTATCTTTTCTTAGATTTTTTTTATGAATATAAAAAATAAACACACTGAATTTTTTTTTTTATAAAAGTAATTCCACCTCAACTTTACTGAAACTACAGAACAAGTTCTGATGTAATTTTCGCTTCACAATATTAATTCTACTTAAAAGACTCCCATGCTCTTGGTCAGGAGTGCAACAAATATGTTAGAATTAATGCTGATCAAATGTGAATAAATATAAAGAAAAAAAAATTGTGGAGGAGAATATTTCTGGTTGACCTCAGTTGCTTATGTACAGTGTTTGTCCTGTGAAGGAAATATTCTACAAAATATATTTTATCTTCTAAATGAAATATATGGAGATAACGAACATTATTCAAGCTCAAAAGTCCATTATACAATAAAAAATAGGAGCAGAGCAAACACGGACCTCCAAACATCAGAGGTGGGATCAGGTGCCATGGAGGAGTGAGCATCCCCTGCCGACCGATCACACCCGCCGTGTGATCCTTGCCATGATCGGGAAATAACAGAAAAATCTGTCGACAATTCAGTGTGTAAATAATGGCCTAACAATTAGTATGAAAAACGTCAGTCAGCATTTGGCTCAATGATACATTGTATTTGCTGACAAGGTCATTGTATCGACCAAAGAACTTACGAAATGATGACTTTAAACGAGACAGCTGATATTCTTGTTTCATCAACTTATTTGTCAATAATTTACCTCGTTTTAGAAATTGTACATATGTAGAGCATGCTCTTGCGTATCGAATCAATTGAGAGATATATACCCCGTAAGCAGGTGATGAAGGTATATTGCTGCATAAGTAAGGGAAGTTGACGATTGAAAAGTTAAAGTCATCACGTTTATCATAAAGCTTGGTTGTTAGATTACCATTAACGTCTTTTTCAAGTAAAATATCCAAATATGAAACAGATGTGTCAGACTCAGTGGTATCTTTTATCTCAAGTTCACCAGGATATATCGTATCGACATAAGAATGAAAATAGCCATTGTTGATTGACAATACGTCGTCGATATATCTAAATGTCGAGTTGAACGCCACAGCAAGTGTTTTCTTCTTTTCACGTACAAGATTTTGGACAAATTCTGCTTCATATGAATACAAAAAAAGTTCTGCTAATAACGGGGCGCAATTGGTACCCATGGAGATTCCAATAGATTGTTGGAAGACCTTGTCTCCAAAAACCACATAGATATTGTCAATCAGAAACTCAAGCATGTTTTTAATGTCAACTTCAGAGTACTTGTGTGTACAATCAGAATGTTTTTTAACAAAATAATTTTGCAAATGACCAATGACAAGGTAAGTATATTTACGAGTTCCATTTTTATTGAAAAAGCAGCTGTCAATGATATCAAAAAGCCTGGACTTTAATTTATCGTGGGGAATGGTTGTGTATAAAGTTGAAAAGTCGTACGTTTTTAAGCTGTTTATTTTGGTAAAATGTTGTGATTTCAAATGTTCCAAAAGTTCCTTGGAATTTTTAAGTATCCACATCTGATTTACACCACTTCTCGAATATATTGTTGCACAGTACTCTTGAAGTTTCTCCTTCACCACTGTTAATATCTTAGTGAGGAGTAAAGATAGAGGCTTGGTTGAACATTTACTGGAACCCGCTATGTATCTTTGTTTGTAAGGATTTTTATGAAGTTTCGGAATCCAATATAAATATGGTAATTCGAATTCATTTTGGTTGTTTGGAATATTAAAAATATTCAAAACTGACAAATGATTTTGAAGAATTTCTTCCGTAGAAAGGGAACTATGAGTATAAGTTGGATTACCACTTGTAGAATTAAATCCAAGTTCCTCTAAAATACATTTAATATAATGAGCCTTACAAACAAAGACAATGTTGTTACCTGCTTTGTCAGCAGGGACCAGTACGTACTGATCATGTAATCTATCTAATTCTTTTTTCACTTCTGGATTATTGAATACAGAAGGATAGATGGTTTTCATATTGCCTCTCAATTTTTTAATGCGCGATTTTAACATACATCTGATACATTTAATCCATTCTGACAAAGTGTCAAGGTCCTCTTTTTCATGTCTGGCCCATCGCCTGGCGTAGTCCTCTACAGAATCCATGATATTTATGAAATTCTTACGCCAGTTGAAGGATCTGGGTTCCCTAAATTTAGGACCTTTTAAAATTAGTGATCTAAGGTCCTTATTATTAACTATATTTACGTCACTAGTAATAACGTGTCCAGCAGGACTATAGTTATAGGGCGAAGAAGAACATGAACACGATGGAGGATTATGTTTCAGATATTCGATATCCAGGCCCTGTAAAGTTTTCTTGTAATTAAAAAGTTTGGAAGCAATAGTCGATGTATACATGTATTTGTAGGAAATACAAGGTGTAGTCTTTAACTTGAAATATGGTGGAATACAAGACTGGACCCTTTTGTGATTAAGGATATTACTTACATTAACCGCGTCAATTCCTTTGTTGGCATATTGAAGTTTAAGGAAATATATATTGTAGCTAGTTTTTGACATAAATAAGGAATAATAATTCAAGACATAAAGCCAAGTTTAAATATTTTCATGTGTTTGAATTATGAAGTATTGAACTATAAATATTGCACAATTTCGTTACCACTTGATGTTGCCAACACTGAATGAATTTTTGTGTTCTATGATTTTAATTTAACTGCGGTCAGGAGTGCAACAAAACTCTTTTATAATTATCGATGATCTTAAACTATCTTTACTAAAAAATAAATTGAAAAAAATGTTTGCTATACTATTTGTTGTTCAAAACATTATGTCTATCAACTGATTACAGACATTTTACAGTCACATCAGAGAATAGTTTTCATCACTTAACACATATTTTTTAATGCAATTGTAAATATATTACACATTGCAAGTAATCATGTTTTGAACTCTTGGAAATATGAAAAACTAAATGATAAAAAATATCAAAATGACGAACTGATTTACAAACTAAGAATGGATTACTGTGTGTTATAATTTCTAAAACAATTTTAAATAAAATACATATCAGATGTCAGGAGTGCAACACAATAACACAATAATGATTGATTGATTGATTGATTGATTGATTGATTGTTGTTTAACGTCCCTCTCGAGAATTTTTCACTCATATGGAGACGCCACCACTTGCCGGTGGAGAGCTGCAAATTTTGTCCTATACTCGGCACTTACAGCCATTGAGCAGTGAGGGATCTTTTTCGTGCCAGCACCTACTGCGACACGGGACCTCGATTTATACGGTCTCATCCGAAGGACCGGTCTCCACGTCCCACAGTGGGATTCGAACCCGCGACGTAAGGATAAACTCCTTACTTCGCGACTCTAGAGCAGACGCTCTAACCACTGTGCCACGCGAGCGACCAACACAATAATGTAACATAGGGTCACTTCAAAATCTTATATTTTTTGTACGAAAACTTGTATATCAGAATTCCTTTTTGGCTTAGATTTGAAGAATTGACTTTAATGGACAAAAAAGTGAGGGGGGGGGGGGGGTATTGTTTTATAGTTCTTTCATATAAAAACCTTTCAAACCAGAATTGAAAAAAATAATGTAAAATAACAATCAAAAATCCATTTTTTCAATATATACAAGAAAAGAAACTCAATCAAGGTTTACATACCAGAATTGAAAAAATAATGTAAAATAACAATCAAAAATCCATTTTTTTTTTCAATATATACAAGAGATGAAACTCAATCAAGTTTTAGATCTAATCATTTATGTCCCTGATACCATTTTGTAGCATTATAGCATTAAAAAACATAATTTCTTTTGATTATGTATTTTAGAAAGTCTTTTAGGATGTAGCGATGTTTCCTTTTTTCAAATAAAGTTTTACTAATAACAATCCTGAAACTTTTTATGCAGTTGTCTATTCTATTGCAACTTCAGGAAAAACTAAAATGTATGTACAATATGATGATATATGTGAAAAATATTTTATGGGTAGTTGAATTTTTTCCAAAAAAAAAATCAATTTGATGATAATTAATTTTGAATTCACCCATAAATTATTTTATTTTCATAAATATTTTTTATTCTAAAAATTTAAATGCCTGACTTTTCTTGACATGTTTTACTACAATTAGTAGTATATACATACATTAGTATAAGATATCAAGATTATGCATTTATTAACAACAAATTTTGAACCCTTGAAGATTTTATAAACATAGTTAAATGAAGTGGATTTACTGTTACCTATGAAGCAGTCCTGGTCATGATGTATCATAAAGTAACGTCCAAATGACTCAACGTTATCATATATAATCATTGCTGCATTTACATTTAAGGACATATGCAACGTAGTTTGAACTTTATTGTCTTTTTCCCTGGTGTTGAAGAGTTCCAATACTTGAGGGAACTGTGTGCTACATTTTAATGTCTATATTTGCTGTTGTACACTTCTTCTAAAACAAGTTCGCATGAACAAAACATCTAGAATATATGTTTAGTAATTTTTGTATATTTTTCTTTGAATTATACAAGAATTTTCATCAATTGATATCTTTTCAAAACCCCTGGTAATACATGCTGATTTTTTGTCTATGAACATCTGATGGTACTATAAGAATATCTTGAAAAATTCAGTAGGTAAGGTACGTTGCGTATGTCCTTAAATAAAAATTAAAAAGGAGTCTTCGTACATGCATAAATCAATAATCTTACTAATATATTCTCTGTGAAAGAATTTTACGGAATATTATTTTATTTGGACACAGAGTCGAATATTGCCTAAAACGTACAAGTTTTGTTCTTTACATTTCGTTCAGATATTATTCTGTTTAGTACTGCGCATGCCTCAATATATTGCGATAAGTGCCAAATTTCTCATACCTGTATCGGTTAAAAGAAGGAATAAACGTTTTTAAAAATGCTAACCCAATGTTTAATAATTGGGTGTTTTTGCATTTCAATTTCATTGGAACTAAATCTGACTAAAACAGGTTCAGATTCGGACGTTGCAGCTCTTCATCAAGAAATAAATACCTTAAAGCTGGAGTACAAGAAGATTCAAGCAGATGTAGAGGCATTGAGATCAGCTCTTGGTTAGTAAATCATTTAATTACATTTTCAACAGTGAAATATTGTGATTTATTAATTGAATAAAAAAGATATTCTCTCACAGTGTGGCAAAATATCAAAATGATATTCTGTCACTGTATTAAAATACAGATCTCTGCATAGCGCAAATGCGCTATGTAGAGATCTGTATTTCAATCAGATTGGTCACAGTGTAACAGAACTGAATATCAGAAGTGTGACAAAACTCCGATTTTCCTTCCCTTCACGAAGAATTTAGTTATAAAAGAATACTCCCTGGTCTGTACTAGTAATAAGAACTAGTAAATAAACCAACCTGACAGAGGATAAAAATGACAAGGTTACATCTATATCTTAATAATTGTTCAAACTTTAAGTGTCCCGACATGTCAGTATCGTGTTGCGTCCAACTTCACACTGTCAAACTCTTCAGATTTATCTGTCTTACCTTTAGCAATCGAGTATAATCTTGATAATCTTTGAGGCACCTTTATTTACTTTAAATAATTTGTTTCTGTTTAGATTCTTATTTAAAGCGCCTTTCTCTCTTGTTTGAGCGAATCTCAACGCTATCTAGATAAAATAAATTTTTATATTTCATTTTATTTTAGGTGCCGTTCAACCTGTTGCATTTACTGCTTGCTTAAGGCATGATATATCCCTTGGTGTTTCGCAGATCAGGTTGTCACCAATCTTGGAAATTCGTACGACTCACGTCATGGTATTTTAGAGCACCTGTCAAAGGTCTTTATCACATCTCGATGACGTCAATATCCAATGCAATTGCAATATATATTGAGATGGTTAAAGATGGTCAGCGATTAGTTCATACTTACAGTGGGAGCCATGATTATCTCTCGTCAACTTCTGAAGTAAATGTGGTTCTAGAGGCTGGAAATGACGTGTGGTGCCGCCATTACGGCGATAGTCAAGCAGTATTATTTAATGCCCAAGGCGGTCTTGGAACTTGTTTTTCAGGACATCTTGTAAAAGTTGTTGTCTAACATTTTTTTTAATTGAAATGTTTTCAAGATACTTTCTGCATGCTTCTTCTTTTTTCAAACATTTAGCTTTTATTTTTTAGTCATTTAAGGGCGATGTCTTGTAAATTTAGAATTTATCGCGTGACAGTAAATACAAAATTTACAACATGAAAACATGGAACGAAATCCCTTTAGGTCAGACGACACGTTCCTCAATAATCTATATTTTTTCCAAGAATTTGTTACTGAAGAATTGCTTCTTTAACAAGTTTCCTCACAAAAAATTGAGGTACCTTACCAGGCATTTGTGCAAGATACTAGAGAATGATATTTACTACATAATCCTAATGGAAATCTTTTGATTTGCCAATATCACATTTGTTGGGTGTCTTTATCTACTTAGACATTAATGGTAATTATGATTAATTTGTTGTATATTACAAAGAGATACAAAACTGATATTCGAGCAACGTGTCGTCAGACCTTGAGAAACTTGATGATAAAATAAGTTTATAAAGTTTAAAATAATTTGGATTCAACGACTTCTCCAAATTATTCAGGCCAATCAGGACACTGATTGATCTATTTTCTTTTAAATACCTAAGAAAACACTCAACATTGGGATGCTCAATATCAAGAGATCAACACAGTCCTGTTGTTTTGGAGACATTCATCACCTGGAAATCGGAGGGTACATGTAAAGTGACGTGGGTGTCCACCGTTTGTATGTGCATAACACTTGAGTGTACCCATCTCTTAACTGCAACTCCTCCTACACCACTGAATGAAATTCAATGAGACTTTCACTCAATCTTTATTACATAGTGCCATTGTGCAAATTCCATCTTTCTGTTTCAATCGGACAGATGTTTGGGTTTTCCCACAGCTCAACCTGGACACTGAAATTCTATAATATCGCTGGTACCTATCTCTTATCCGCAACTACTCCTATATCACTGAATAAAATTTAATATGACTTTCAAGGAATCTTTTTTACATAATGCCATTGAGCACCTCCTATTTTACGTTTCGATCGGAGATATTTAGGGTTTCCCATAGCAAAAAATGGACTTTGTCATTATACTCATATGGGAGGAGGGGTATCACTTTGTGAGATTAGTGTTCACAGTATGTTTAGTTTTACCTGTATACATGCATTATGTAAAATTCGGATCTCTGATTTTGGCCCAACCATAACCCTTGGTTCATAATTTAAACAAGAGGCCCATGGGCCACATCGCTCACCTGAGTAACTTTGGCCATGCTGTTCTTTACCAGATTCCCCCCCCCCCCCCTTGTAATACCTATTGTGGCCCCGCCCTACCCTGGAGGGTCCTGTTTGAACAATTTAGAATCTACACTACCCAAGGATGCTTCCACATAAGTTTCAGCTTTTCTGGCCCAGTGGTTCTTGAGAAGAAGATTTTTAAAGATTTTTCCTATATATTTCAATGTAAAACTTGGATTCCCTATTGCGCCCCACCCTACCCCGGGGGTCATGATTTTAACAATTTAGAATCTACACTACCCAAGGATGCTTCCACATAAGTTTCAGCTTTTCTGGCCCAGTGGTTCTTGAGAAGAAGATTTTTAAAGATTTTTTCCTATATATTTCAATGTAAAACTTGGATTCCCTATTGTAGCCCCCGGGGGTCATGATTTTTACAATTTAGAATCTACACTACCCAAGGATGCTTCCACATAAGTTTCAGCTTTTCAGGCCCAGTGGTTCTTGAGAAGATTTTTCCTATATATTTCAATGTAAAACTTGGATTCCCTATTGTGGCCCCGCCCTACTCCCGGGGGTCATGATTTTAACAATTTAGAATCTACACTACCCCAGGATGCTTCCACATAAGTTTCAGCTTTTCTGGCCCAGTGGTTCTTGAGAAGAAGATTTTTAAAGATCTTTTCCTATATATTTCAATGTAAAACTTGGATTCCCTATTGTGGCCCCGCCCTTGCCCTGGGGGTCATGATTTTAACAATTTAGAATCTACACTACCCAAGGATGCTTCCACATAAGTTTCAGCTTTTCTGGCCCAGTGGTTCTTGAGAAGAAGATTTTTAAAGATTTTTTCCTATATATTTCAATGTAAAACTTGGATTCCCTATTGTAGCCCCGCCCTACCCCCGGGGGTCATGATTTTAACAATTTAGAATCTACACTACCCAAGGATGCTTCCACATAAGTTTCAGCTTTTCAGGCCCAGTGGTTCTTGAGAAGAAGATTTTTCCTATATATTTCAATGTAAAACTTGGATTCCCTATTGTGGCCCCGCCCTACCCCCAGGGGTCATGATTTTAACAATTTAGAATCTACACTACCCCAGGATGCTTCCATATAAGTTTCAGCTTTTCTGGCCCGGTGGTTCTTGAGAAGAAGATTTTTTAATGACCCCACCCTATTTTTGTCTTTTCTTGATTATCTCCCCTTCTAAGGGGACTTGGCCCTTTATTTTTATAATTTAAACTCCCCTTCATCCAGGGATACTTTGTACCAAGTCTGGTAAAAATTGGCCCAGTGGTTCTTGAGAAGAAGTCGAAAATGTGAAAAGTTTACAGAGGGACGGGCAGACGGACGACGGACAACGGGTGATCAGAAAAGCTCACTTGAGCTTTCAGCTCAGGTGAGCTAAAAAAAAAGGTTTAATACAAATATGTTTTGCTTATGATTTGGTGTTGTCTTACAACACTTGAGAAAATTTCTTCCTATGTACTTTCTTGTAAACTCTGATCCCCTACTATAGCCTCAACCTATTCCCACAATACTTAAATCTATACTACCTGGCCCCAGGATCATAAAACAAACTTAGACTTAAGTAAAATTTTCAATCACCTGTAAAATGCATATTAATTATAAAAGTTATCTCAAAATTTGCAGATAACAACGCTTTTGTAAAGCAATATTGAAAAATATTTTAATTTTGGTCTGCTTGACCTCTACAACATCTTGGTAAAACATAAATATTTTGACGTGAGCTTTAGATGTTTCATGATCCTGGGGCCAGACGTTCTTTGCATTTCAATATTACTATAATGGCTTTGCTATTCTTAAAAAGATTTTTTGATATTTCTTCCTATACATTCCTATGTAAGAATCTGATCCATATTGTGGCCCCACCATACCCCCAGGAGCAATGATTTGAAAACAGACTTGAATCTGCTTGAGGATGCTTAATACAGGGCAAACTTCTCTCATTTTTACTACATTCTCATCATTTCGGGTATGCCTCTTAATGATCTGAAGAAAATCTGGTTCCTACCTAAATTCTTTAAAATAAATATTCAACTGTTAAAAAATATTTTAGGTTTTTTAATCATTAATGCTTTCAAAAATACACAACTGTTTATAAAAATTGCAGCAATAAAATTTGTTGATACCTCATTTTCATTTCCATAGACAATCGTGTTGCGTCAACTGGTGAAAAAAATTCAGTCAGAAAAATGTGATAGATTACACACTTCAAAAAAAGGTCTACTGATTGACAATAGAAGTTAATTGTTTTGTATTTCATATTTCATTCACTGAATACAGAATAAGTACAAACAACATTATATCATGAGTGAAAATTTCAGATCAATTCACCACACATACTACCTTAGCTTTCATCATGCACACACAAATTTCTAAAACTGTGTGCCATGAAATAAAGGAGTTTCTCTGGAAGCATCAACAGTTTACATCAATCAAAAGACATGATGACAAAATAATGGACCATGGTAAATACATACATGAATAAAGTGATGGGTGATCATGTGAAAGATAAAAGACAAATTAAAACCATTGCTTCTGTCTATAAATAACATCATCACAGACTGGAACCACTGACCATTACTAGCTTCTGACCACATGATACACAAACATGGCACTCCAACGACAAGTGTCACATGTTCCACATACACCTTCCATTGTAAGTTTTGCAGTGTTCTTTTCTACAGGACATTTATGTTCTATAAAAAGTAGTCAGGTTGTGGCTTTTTTGATGGAATACCTCTGGACTCCTATAATGTAAAACAATTCCTTCAATTACCTTTTGCCTGATTTCAGGTTACATGTACAATATTCTAACTATTTCTAAACAAAACTAACATTATGTCATTATGTGCCATGTCTTATCGCCGAAAATATAAATGGTAAATGAACTACTATATTTACTACTCAGCTCATTCCAACTAGCTTTTATTCAATTTCATAGAATGATCATAATGCCTTGTTCACATGGAGAGTTAAATTTGAAATAAACATGGAGAGTTAAATTTGAAATAAACATAAGTACTGTGAATTAAACTTAAGTTGCGTTCACAAGGAGAAATGACTGCTTTAAGACTCATTAGTTTAATTTGAATTATTTCGAATTAATTTACTGTGAATTAAATATTTCATTCCTATTCGGGTGAACATGGCAATAAATACCTGAGGTGCTGCTTCAAAAATTGTGAAATCCCTATCCAAATGTTCATCCAATTCCAGAATTGCTGCAACATTTCCACATCTGAAACAAAGAGAAGACAGTAAGCTTTGCATCCTGATTATTTATACACTTTAATAAAAAGTAAATGATGTGTATTAAACTGTTTATCTTTTGTAGGAAATCAGAAGTCTCTGATGAGACTGTTGATCTAATGGTACTAAAAACAAAGGAAGAGAAAAATAACAATTGGCACTGCAACTACATGTATGTCATTGTCATCACCCATAGAATTATATTTCCTTTAAAACATTTTTAAGATTTTATTGAAATTGGATTAAAATATAAAAGTAACTTTTTGAAAGAGTTTCACATAAATTTTTATTCTAAGTAATCATGGCAGACCATTCATTTAAATTAAAAACCAATAAATAGAATTATTTATTTCAGTGTTGCCTTTTCTATTGCACCAAGGCTTTTTATGACATTGGACCTAAACTGAAGGAGGAAGAGATAATGGAAACTAGAACTGTCCAAAAGGGACAAATACCCCCGCTGGGTTTTTCAGAGAAAGTACCAAATCACTAATGTTTTCTAGATGTGAGAGGTGTTCACAATTTCCTTAAACATTTACAGTGAAAATTTAATTACTCATTATATATTTTTATATGTCCGTCTTACGACGGGGCGTATTATGTTATAGCGTTCATGTTCGTCCGTCCGTTAGCTTTTTCATGTCCAGCTCATAACTTTAATACTATTAGGCCTAGAATTATCAAACTTTGTCAGCTGATACATCTAGGGTAGAAGGTGTGTCGCACATTAAAACCAGGTCGCTCTGACATTTAATAAAGACGCTATGGCCAAATATGGAAAAATCATAACTAGAAAACCATTAGACTTAGAATCAAAAAAACTATGTCTTTTAACTTTTAAATTACACAATCCAAAAAGATGTCAGAGTATTGCAGTATCTTTATTAAAAAAGTGTTAAATCAAGAAAATACTAGTCTTATTTTTTTCATTATGTTCTTTACAGCAATCTGTAACAACAAAAATTCCACCTCTCCCATGGGTGTAATGATCAGGCACTGGTCAAGGAAAATTTTGATGGCAGAAAATTGCATGTCAAATTAGAGAGAAATTAATGAGTTTAGTGTGAGGAGATAACTGGTAGAGCATCTCTGATCAAGCAGGTGTTATCTACATCTCTTGGGAATTGGGCAAAAGGAATCAGTCTCTTAATTAATTGCTTGTGTTGTATTGAATTGTTCTTGTTGGCTAGTCTTACTTTCAAGATAAATTTGATGTAATTAAAACTAATTTGATATTGTATATAATAATTAAAACTTATATGATATTGTATAATATAATTTAAACTAATTATTTATTGTACATTTTTTATTTGAATTTTTATATCTTTACAACAAATTGCAGACTGCCTTGTCTCGCTAAGATGTCATTCAAACAAATGAATCTATACTGTTTATGATAATTTAAAAATATTTGATGGGCGTATCATGCTCTGGTGGGGCACTCTATTTAATGAATGAAACTAAGGTGCAGCCTAATAAAACATCAACACTAATAATTACAGTGTTTTTTATTACATTGAAAAAATAGTTTGCAACTATCTGTCATCTTTGTGAGACATGACACTCTGCAAATTGATTGTTGAAAAAAAAATATCATAATTAATTATAGAAAATCAAATTTATTTTAATACCTTTATATCAAACTCATTTTAAAAATAAAAGGCTGGTTTTAGTAACTATGTATTTTCACAGACATAAATTACAATTAAGAGACTTAGACAACAGAGATCTTTATTTCTTTCTGCCCAATTCCCAGGAGATATAGATAAGACCTGCTTGATCAGAGATGCCCTAACAGCTTCCCACACTGAACTCATTAATTAATCTTTAACTGGATGCATGTCCACTCATTACTCCCAAGGGACAAATGGATTTACACTATCTGCTGTGTAATGTAAAAACTGTTTTTAATACTTTGTGTTTTTTTTAGTTCTAATGAGTAGTTTTAAGCTGTAGTTCACATTTTTGTACAGATGTTCTAGATTCTATGTCTCAAACCTTAGACATGAACCCGAAATGACTAAGTCAATAAATTAAATTAAAAAAAAAACACTTGTAAAATGCAGAAAAATTATCAAATAATGTTGAAAATACCAGGTGCACATCTTCATATGGTAAATAATAAGTGTACAAATTTTCATACAAATCTATGCAATAGTCTCTGGGAACAGATACAGACAAAACCACATAATAAAAATGAAAAAAACACCTGTAAAATGCAAAATAATTATCCAATCATAATGAAAATACCAGGTGCACACCTTCATATGGTGAATAATAAGTGTACAAATTTTCAGACAAATCCTTCCCACAGTTTCCAAGAAATGGTCTGGACAAAATCTCGTCTACAGACAGACGGACAGACAGACGGACATGCTGATTCCAATATACCCCCCTAAACTTCGTTTGCGGGGGGTATAAAAACATCACAAACTTTATATTTTCAGTAAACATGGCAACACTGTTCCTTGAAATCAAAATTATGTATCTCAGTGTAGTCTACTTGCATACCAGTTGTATTGAAATTGACTTAAAAATGTAGGAGGAGTACTGTTGCTAAAAACAGTTTACAGACAGATGCACAACAGACACTTTACAACCACTTTTAGACATTTTAAATCCATTTGCAACCAAAGAAACATTCTACTTTAGTACAGAATTATATAATTGGTTCACAGCAAAATACCTCTTGAATGTTTCTCACACTTGATTGACTTGAACAAGAGTTCAGTATCAGTATTATAAACAACATTATTAGGCTAAGTCAGAGATAAATTTAAAAAAAAAATAAAACTATTTTTCATTCTCTTTGAAACCCACTGGAAAGAAAATTTCTTAACAGGAAAGCTTTAAAAGGATTTTAGCAAAACAAGATCACTATGTGCCTGCCATGCTATGCAGGTGACACTACAAACAATCAAACAATAGTACATTTTCTTACCTGTAACAATAGTTAGGAGCTGACCATACAGTTAATACCGTCTCACTGAAGTGCCACTTGTATCCCTCCATAACTAACTGATGAGCTCGACATATAAGGTCTATACTGTTGGCTGCATTAAACTGTGCCACCACGTCATGCCCAAAGAGATACCCTGCTCCTCTTGGACTCACTCCCCAACCCTGCATATCTACACAAAAAATTAAAGTCCTGGTTTTAAGTTAAATTATCTTTATCATGTTTATTAATTTACAAAGAAAAATGTTTTTATACTGTTGAGACTTCAAGAACCTGTAATACTGTTATCTGGACAAAGAACATGTATATAACTTCATCGATTCAATAATTCTTTTCATTAAGGACAGACACATACCTTCAGGGTCAGACCATAGAAGGTCACACATTGGGCCATCATGTGGTACTTCCTGTTTCCTGTCTATTGCACGAATTTGGTCAAGTGTCTGTATAGAAGGGGATAATCCACCATGAACACAAAATATCTGTAAACAAAAAATAATAATAAAAAGATATATAAAGATAAAAAAAATCCATTAAGTGTTAATAAAACTTGGTTCTTTCATATACATGTACCTTTGATGGGAAAAGAAGCTTTGAAGCAGTGAACAGTTTCATATTGTAATAACTGACTGTTCTGTTTATCTTTTTTCCACTTTTTCAAATAATATGCATCCCAAATTTTAAAGCACTTGAGCTACAAATCTACAGCTAAAAAATGGAAATATTTGCGATTTGATATTTTTTTTTTTTTTTTTTTTTTTTGAATTTCAAACTTAAAGGTAACATTCCTTTGTCAACATTTTTTAAAGAAAATCTAATCAACTACACTGAATATAGTGAATTAAGAGTTTTTTGCATGTCAAATTTTTGCACGTTAATGTAACAAATATCTGCTATACAAAAATTTTTTTACATTGCACAATAAAAAGCTCAGATTCTACAGAATCATTAAGGATTTAGAGTAATCTGCCCATAGATAATCAAAGATTATCTCAAGCTGAGCCTAAAAGTTTCTCAAAAAACAAGAAAAACCCACTTTCTTACCTTTCCATCTATAATTGCTGAGAGGCTTAGATAGTCAAATATTTCTGTGCAGTATCTCCAGACAGTGATTGATCCATATTTTCTCAGACACTCATCATAAAATCCATACACCTGTGTAATCTGCCTGCTCTCATGGTTCCCTCGGATTAATGTAATTCTGTCTGGATAACGTACCTGCCATACAAATAAAATCAGTGTAATGGTTTCCAACTACCATAAAGTCATATGTAAATCCTTAAAACAGAGGTAATCAAAGATTACAGAGCTCACCTCAACGAATATTTACTTTAAGTAAGGCAAAATCCCACACTAAACTAATAATCTAATCTGTGCATCCCTAGATGTAACATATAGGCAATTTTGATCCATGTAGGGCTTGCAGTTACTTGGGAATGGACCTATCCTAAAAACTTAAACTGGTCAGTCATCCAGAAAAGGCAGGTCAGATCTAGCATACAAAGCAAGTCTGTTTGTGCATATCCCTTGATGCATCATAATTATATGTTTGGTCCAGGTATGCCTTATAATTACTTGGAAATGGATCTGCTCAAAAAGGTTTAAGCTGGTCAGTTATCCTGAGAGCATATTCCACATCCATTATCCGGAAAGCATATTTCACATCCAGCATCTGAAGTAAGTCTGGAAGCGTGCATCCCTAGATGTATCATCAATGCAAGTGTGCTCTATGAAGGATTTTTAATTAAACTAGAATGAACCTGCTTCAAAACCTTTAACTTGGACACTCATTCATAAATATAATCAAATCTAGTATCCAAAGCAAGTCTGGTAGTGTGCATCCCTAGATGCATCATGCATCAAAGTTTGGCCCAATTAGGGCTTGAATTTACACTGGAATGAACCTGCTGCAAAAACTTTAACAAGGTCATTCATCCAGAAAACAAAGGTCAAATCCAGCATCCATACCAAGTCTCATAGTGTCAAGGATGGGCACGATAACTGAAAAATGTAATCGATTAATAATCAATTACTTAGAGGAATTTTGGGTAATCGATTATTAATCGATTACACTCATTTTTGATAGTGTCATCACTAGATGCAAAATCCATCCCAAGCTTGGTCAAGAAAGGGTTTGCAGACTTGTCGAAATTTTTAAATCACTAGATGAAATCCCGCGCAAGCGCGGGAAATTAAATTTATACCACTACCGACATAAAATATATTATAGTTTTTACTGACAGCTACAGGATTATATCAGGAAAAAAAATCCCGCATGAAGTAGATGTACATCTCAACCCCCCCCCCTTTTGTAAAAACTCGAAAAATAACAATTTCATTTATTGACGTTTATTGTTAAACCTGTTGTACAATGTTATTGATATTGTATTTCTGATGCTCTTATTTCATTTCCGCCAAGGATAAAGCAGCGAATATGTACATTTTACTGATAAATTGATTTGGGGGAGGGGGGGGGATTAACCGGTACTTGGGACTTGGTTTGTAAATATGTATGTACTTTATTGGTAAGTAAATAATGTACTTAACTTTTACATATGAATAAGGTACATACACTTTTATAACCCAAGACCCAAGTACCTGTGTAAAAATTAGCTTTTAACGCTCTATGAATAGGCCGAGTATTCTATACTAAAGACCCTATTCAGAAAAAAAAAATGAAATGTATTGATTAAAGCACAACATTTTACAGCTTTAATTGTATTTGAACAATACCTTATTCACTAATTTTCTCTTTTCATGTAAGCAAGTTTATTTCGAAGTACAAATTGTACTTCGGGTTCGTTGCCACGATGCTCTCAGTGAGAATATACACAAATTTTAACGATTAATTTATTAGGAAAACTTACTACATATATGTAATAGTCTTTCGATATATAAATATGTTAATAACTTATAGTGTTATCAACGATTTACCATTATTTCAATGACCATTCACACAAAAGCTTTTTTTAATGTTCACGCAGCGTTTTTCTTTATAACATTGGGTTCGATGCCTTATGATGTTCTAGAAGCTTCCGTCAATATCAAGATCGGTGAATGATGAAAATATTTTGCACATTTTCCTTTTTAATCGGTTATCACAACTTATTTCTTTTATATCATTTAAATCAAGTTTTGATTGAATAATGCAGTGATGACTTTTTATGAAATATATAAACGATTGCTTGTTGTCAGTTTCATTAAAAATTGCCAGTAACTTAGATCCGCCAACCGGAAACGCCACCGTACTCACGTTTTTGCTATTTCATGGCTGTTTATAGAAAATGAAAGTAGACTTTTAATTTAATGTTCGATACTTACTATGCGAGTGAAATCTAGATATAGTTTACGGACATCATCTTGTATCTAGTTTATTCTTAGAGGAGTAAGTAGGAACTCTGGTGCAGCCGTTTCGGAGTTTATTTGCAAAATTTATTAATTTAAGTATAGATTATCAGACATTTGGTCTGACAAAGTCAAATGTTCTGTCGGACCAGTCAAAGTTTTCTCAGACCAGATACATGTACCTTATTTTGACGCTGTGAAAGTCATATAAATAACAGCTCCAAAATGCCCTGGATTATTTTCAACAGCCTTCAATCCTACAAGTTTCCTTCCTTGGGATAGAAAGTCTTTAATAAAAGACATAAATGACATGTTTTATGACTTTGCTATAACAAATTTAATTGGCTATCGTCAACACGCCGTGTACGCAGCCATTTTTTTTCTGTGTTTGTGACCTTTAGCTGCACATCCCGATCCCGACCTTTATTAAATTTGCATCACGCTCGATTTTTTTCAAACGGTCATCTGGACCGACGTTTTCTTAAAAGTTGTCGGTCCAGACAAATTTTTACCGGCCTTGCCGACAGGACCGACGGATTTCGACAAGTCTGGGTTTGAAGTTACACTGCATTAAGCTTACTCAAAAACTTTAACCTTGTCATTCATTCAGAAAAACGTAGGTCAAAACTAACACCTGAAGCAAGACTGAGAGTGTTCATTCCTTGATCCTTGCAAGTCTTGTCTGGGGAGGGCTTGAAGCTTAACTGGAATGAACCTGCTCCAAAACTTTAACCTGGTCACTCATCCAGAATACGTAGGTCAATTCCAGCACCTGAAACTAGTCTGGTAGGGTGCATAATAAATACATCTTCACTGCAATTCAATGAAAGGCATAAGGCTTTTAGTTACTTTAGAATGAATGTGCTCCACAAACTTTAACATAGTCACTCATCCAGAAAATTCAGGCGAGAATCAGCATCTGAGCATGTCTAGTTGTGTGTATCCTTATTTGTACCATCCATGCAAGTTTGGTCAACATAGGGCTTGTAGTTACTTTACAATGAACCTGCTCCAAAAACTTTAACCTGGTCACATTAACCTGGTCATTCTTTGGCTGAAAATGCAGCATCTGAAACCTGTTCTGGTACAATGAAACATACTAAAAGCATTGTCCATGCAACCCTGATCAATATAGGGCATAAAAGTACTTGAAAAGAAATTTGCTCCATAACCTTTAATCTGGGATACCAACACCAACTCCTAGGGTATTACAAGAGCTCCCCCCAACTTTGTTGAGTGGGCTAAAAATGCATACAAGACTGCTTATATACTTTTTTGCCTTAAAATTGCCATAAACAATAATAATATACTAAAATTCTTTCATCTGATAACAAATCAAACTCTTTTTTAATCAAATAAAACACATATTTTTTTTCTATTTCATCAATGATCAAGTTTCAATATAAATATATTTTACTACACAATGAATGTGAAAAAATTCACACAAACCTTGAGGGCTAACAATAACAAAAATGTTTCTACGCTGTAAAAGCCCCGATCCACGAAGTCTCCCATGAATAAATAATTTGTGTTTGGGACATCACCTCCAACTTTAAAAAGTTCCTTAAGATCATAAAACTGGCCATGGATGTCTCCACACACCTTTCAAAAATAAGCGTACAATAAATTTAATTTCATTATAAATGTTATTAGTAAGAGTACATCTATGATGTCATGCAATATGTGAGCAGTTTATCAACATTTCAAATATAATTATTGTAACATGTATATTATGCATAAATTTTATATTGAGAGTTTACTAGAACTTTCTTGACGGTCATCTTTTGCATGCAATGTCAAAACTGAAAGTACAATGTAACATTATCAGATTTATTAAAACAATGACTTTGGGGATGGGACATACCGTTACTGGTGAGTCGACTCTTTGTACATTGCTCTCCTCCACCAGAATTTCCCGAGCTCTGGCACATAATGCCTTAACCTCACTCTCTTTTATCACTTCACATCTTCTCAACTGTTCAATTTGTCTGAAAACAACATTGTGAAAATTCAAAAAATAATCTGCACATAGGACAAGCATATTTTTGTGTGCAATTAGCAATAGTTTATTGATTACTACTATTTTGTGTTTCTCTTATGATGGAGGGCAAATCAACCCAGATAAGTTCCTGCAGAGAATTCAAAGGAAAACAATACTCTTTTAAAATATAATGAACTAAAGGCCTTTCTTTTAATAAAAGCACTTTTGAACTACAACCATAATCATGATGATGACCAATGCGATAATCTACAATAAGCCGTTTGAAGAGGTAATTCTATGTTATAAGTGTATATAAAGGTTTTTAATTTATGGTATTTATAGGGGTGAAACGATACACCTCCTTCACGGTTCGATACGTATTGTATAATTTTGTCTCGGTTCGGTTATTTTCGATACGATACATTTTGATAGAAGGAAACAAATTCTACGTTGTTTCATGCTTTCTTTTTCTAAATCTAGTCACATATTTTACGAATTTTATTTGCAAATTGACTAGAAGAAATTGATTAAAATTATTTTACTGTCAAAAATTATTTTACAAGCTATCAGTCATCAAAAAATTACGTTTTCTATACTTATTTACACTGAGTAACGTGTTATACCTTATGCCAAACCCGACTGAATAACGATCCCGACCGAAAAATGAACCGAACCGAAAATTTGAGATTTTGCACCGTGTATCAAACCGAGAAAAAATACCGCGGTGCATCGATACCGCGGTGAACCGTTTCACTCCTAGGTATTTAGTAATAAATACAATAGCACTTGCCCAACAGTCAACCCATCAAACATATCAAACAGTGTTACAAATTTTCCAATGAAAAAGGCGAAGATAAAAAAAAACAATACAAATCGAAAACAGGTCAAAGATATGAACACCTGCAACCACCAATAGATGAGATGATTTATTTGAGAAGTGCCAAATAATGAAATCTTTACTTTAAACATTTATGATCTGATATTCTTACTCAAATGAAACTTACCTGTCTAAATCACTGGTCATTTTTTTTCTACTGGAATTGGTGAACCTGTAATAAAAAGGGAAAAAATTGTTCATAATCTAAATTTCATGTCTCTTAAAGATCTCTTATAATACATTTGATTGTGTCCAATTAGCATATTATTTTTAAGATTGCATGGTTTAACTTCAAATTACAGCATCAATACATCGGTTCATTTTCCTCAAACGAAGGGTGACACTGAATAACCCATTATTAAATCCTCGTGAAAGGACTGTTCAATTAATGAAATATTAAGAATATAAAATTTATGCCATGAAAAAAGTAATATATGTACAGTGTGTAGTGTTTCAAAGAAATTGGATAGTTTGGCTTGCAAGTTACGTGTTTGGACAACGCTAGTTTTTCTGGGTGAATCACGATGAAAAATGAAAACATGAAAAAGGGAATCGATGTTGCTATCTTATATACTTTTCAATTCATGACTTCATACTTAAACATAGAAATGTATGAATCACTAAGAGGACAGATAACAGAATATTACGAACCAGTCGCGACGTTCCCAAACCTTTCTCTTTGACGTCACAGCCCTAATCTCGAAGAAATCTCGAATAAACGAGATCAATATTATTTTTTCGTTTTTTTATTTTGTAGGCTATATGAAAAAGATTATATTATCTTTTTATCATAAAGAATTCATTATTACTATTTTTAATTATTTTCTTATCAATATTTTTTAATGTATCATAAAACCATTGACGTACAACTCATAACTTTCCGAAAAAGTACGAGTTTCGATGTTTTTGTCATTTGCAATCAAAATTTTGACAATTTCTATTATCAATGTTCTTGGGCCTCTAAGACAAAGTGTGATATATCATGTTGGGGGTGTAGGGTTTTTTTTTTGTTTTGTTTTTTTTTTTAGATAAATTTTAGATAAATATAATTTTGCTTTATGTGCATTTTTTCATTAAATGATCATATTTATTTACGCTTGATTTGCATTTAGGGGCTGGGGTTACATAAATTGTCGTATCACCCAGCAGAGATTGTTCGATTCCAGTGGCGGATCCAGGAATCTTGAAAGGGGGGGCGACCAGTTTGGGATCGGGGTAGGGGCCCACGGCCACACCAAAAAAAAATAATGTATTAAATCTTATGTATATATTGGACACAAAAGGGGGCGGGCCCCCTGGGCTCCCCTCTAAATCTGCCAGTGCATTCTGCTCAGTTTAAAACGGATGATGAATAATTTTAAAGGAATTGGGAATTCGGAAATAATAAATCTACCTAATCACAGAAGCATATAAATAATAGGGTTACAGATTAATATAAAAAGATATTAAACAAATTACCTTTTTCATGCATTTTTTACAAACTTGTTAATAATCTACATGTATATACGTGTGATTAAAATTTTGACTGATGAGTCGTTAAAATATATCAGTGATTTTTACAAATACACTTATATCGGGCACTGCCAACACTGAAGTCTAGTGTACATGTATGTGAAAACTATACAGATACAAATTAAAGTTATATATTTATCCAACATTTTTTTCAAAAACTGTTAATGATTGTCTGTTAATTTCCAAAATCAATTTCACCCCCCCCTTTTTTTTTCTACTCGATCCACTGTAAGATGCCTTTTTTAATTAATTCAAAGTTAATCGTTCAGTTTTTATGATACATTTCTTTTGTTGGAGTAGAAAAAAAATATACATTCTGAATGATATTACCTAATTTTTATTTAATTGTCAAAGATTTCTGTCCCCTTGCTAAATATATTTCCTCAACTATGTCTCCACCCATCCCACCTTTTGGTCAAATACGTAGAGTGTGTAATATGTGCAATACCATTTTAGTATAAATATATTCGTAATGTACGTAAAACATTATCTCGAATGAATGTGAATGGAAGGCGGCGTAAAAAAAAACAAAACAAAAAACAAACAAACAAACAAATGTTGCCAAAGTGGGAGATATGTCTATACTCGGCCATCCTCACAGCATATCAGGGGGTACTGAGTCCACTCATGCTCACGAGACCCCTGACGAACTTCATTCAATTTATTACGGGCAGACTGCACATAACCACATTAAACTTGTAGGTGACAAACAACCTATAAAACTTGCATATATATATTGAAGTGTCAACTGCTTGTAGTTAAACACGTCTTTTTTGGTCGACTTATGAGAGGTCCGATTTGATCGGTGTTTTTCAATGAGATTACCCCCCCCCCCCATTTTTCCATAGCCTATCTTTTACGGTTAATATAGCCGGTATGAAAATGGCATTGAAAGGGCGGTTGTGTCCCAAAACTTTTTGCTGCAATAATCAAACCCTCCCATGTAAATGTAAGTATAAAAAATAATTTTGTTTGGAAAAGTTGGAACCTCCCCCAACCTTTTCCCTTTAATAAGTTTGGCAGAGGGGCTTGTCTTCCGGATTGTTAAATGTAAAATAAATTTTAAAAAATTTTGAATCTACTTTAAATACACTTAAAAGTTGTTACAATAAAGATTCAGACACTTTCAGTCAAGAAAAAACACGTTTAAAAAACACGTACCACACATATATATACATAAAGTTTATGTATACAGGTGTGGTACATATTTTTTAAACGTGGTTGTTCTTGACTGAAAGTGTCAGAATCTTTATTGTGACAACTTTTAAGTGTATTTAAAGTAGATTCAAATTTTTTTAAAATTTATTTTACTTTTAACAATCCGGAAGACAAGCCCCTATGAAGTTTGCAAATAAAGGCAGAGACGGGGTGAATTTCACTTCAGTATACATGTATATGACAGAATATAGTGTCCAGATAAGGAAATAAGAAGATAAGACCAGGAAATACTTAAATTAGAGTGTTTATTTTTATCAGAAAATTTTATAATTAAATAGAGAAAAGTATCTCCTGTTGCATGGTGGAATGTGGTCTATTATACAAATCCATTTGTATTTTTTTTTCTGTTTATTATTTTCAGTTCAATACATAATTTCACAGAATAGCGGAGAAATACTATATGGCACATGTAAACACTAAATATTATTAGTTGTCAATAAATTGAAATTGAAATCTTTGTTTGTTTTATTATTTGTTGCTGTCAGGCGCGTAGCCAGCATGGAAATGAAGTGTACGCAGAGAACGGCAGGGGATCTGGGAGGGGGTACGTTAATTATGTTCCCCAAACGAAGTTTGGGAACATATTGTTTATACTCTGTTTCTTATTAAGTCTTCCGTTCACAACGGAAGACTTATAGTGATTGTATTGTTTCTTTTTATTAGGGTCTTCCGTCTCCAACGGAAGACCCTTCTATTATTCTATTGTTTCTTTTTCACTTTTATTATTATTAGGGTCTTCCGTCTCCAACGGAAGACCCTTCTATTATTCTATTGTTTCTTTTTCACTTTTATTAGGGTCTTCCGTCTCCAACGGAAGACCCTTCTATTATTCTATTGTTTCTTTTTCACTTTTATTATTAAGGTCTTCCGTTTTCACGGAAGACCTTATAGTGATTCTACTGTTTCTTATTATTATTATTATTATTATTATTTTTTTGACCAAATTTTGTGCAGGCGTTTTCTCGAAAACTATTCAGTGGATTTTCGTGAAACTTTCAGGAAAAATTAGTCATTGTATGAACTTGTTTCATCACAAGGAAAATTTGGAAAATTCCATTTTGGTTCCAAGTTACGGGCAATTTCCTGATTTTAAAATGAAATTTTGTCCGCGAATGTTCTCAAGAATGACTAAAGATATGAACTGGAGACTTATTGGAGAGCATAGAACGTGACTTCTTAATTTGTGGAATCACATTTTCGTTCGTCGTCGGCACTTCCGGTCGCTTCCGGAAGTGATCAAAGAAATCGTTAAATTTCAACTTTCCTTTTTTAAATCAATTCTTACATCACATTATTGCATCTCTTTTGTATTTTTGAAATATGTTAGTCCCACCGGAAACAAAAACGTCAACTTCCGGTTATAAGAGAAAAACTACATAATTTGAGTATTTTTCTTTCCCATTAATATCTTTTGTAGATAAAGTATTTGGAATGAATTTTAAATATGTTATTCAGACTATAAATGTCTAGAGTAACCTCAAATATCTTTCAAAAACTCACTTCCGGTCGCGTGTTTTTCTGTCCTCAAAATGAGAAGTTTTCTGAGCAAGATCTCGGAAACGGTAAGAGATTAAGACACCAGACTTATATGAGCAACAGACCTTAAGATGTAGCCAAAACCAGTTGGGTTCAGAGCGTCAGCCGTCACTTCCGGTCGTCACAGGAAGTGATCAAATAAATCGAAAATTTCATCTTTTCTTTTTTTATTTAAAAATTGCATCACTTTATTGCATCTTTTTCACAGATTCGAAAGATGTTGGTCCCACCGGAAACAAAAACGACAACTTCCGGTTATAAGAGAAAAAATACAAAATTTGAGTATTTTACTTTCCTATAAATATTCTTTATAAATAATGTATTTGAAATGAATTTTAAATATGTTATTCAGACTGCAAAGGTCTAGAGTAATCTCAAATATCTTTCAAAATTTCACTTCCTGTCGCGTGTTTTTCTGTCCTCAAAATGAAAATTATCTGAGCGAGATCTCAAAAACAGGTAAAAGATTAAAACACCAAATTTTTATGAGTAGCAGACCTTGAGGAGTAGGCAAAACCATTTTGGTTAAACGCGTCCGTCGTAACTTCCGGTCGTCACATGAAGTGATCAAAGAAATCGAAAAAATTTTAACTTTTCTTTTTTAAATTAAAGTTTGCATCACTTTATTGCATTTCTTTCGGTGTTTTGAAATATGTTAGATTCCTCTGGAAACAAAAACGTCAACTTCCGGTTTTATGTGATAAACTAAGTTATTTCGATATTTAACTTTCTCATAAATATTGCTTATCGATAAAGCACTTGAAATGTTTTTATGCATTTTGTAGATACTGCAAATGTCTAGAGAAACGTCAAAGTTTTTTTATAAAATTCACTTCCGGTCGCGTGTTTACCTGTCCTCAGAATTAGAATTTGTTCACACAATATTGCTTGGCAACAGTAAACGACTGAAGTCTAAAACTTTCAGAACTGATTGTCAGTCATCAGTTTATTTGAATCGCGAGGAAATTTTGTATCGCCGTTACTTCCGGTCGTAACAGGAAGTGATGCAAAAAAGTGAATAGTTAATGGTTAGCACGTTGGATTTTCACGCTGACAACCAGGGTTAAATCTCCAGAGTGTCTGAATTTCTTTTATCACTTTTTCAGCTTGAATTTACGTTTTTATTTTCAAATTCGGACGGAAGACCTCTCATTGCTCGCAATGAGTTTCTAGTTATTATTATTATTCTTTTTTTTTCTTTACAATTTTTGTGCAGAAGATTTCTCTGAATTGGCTCGATCGATTTACTTGAAAATTTCAGGGAAGATGTATCTTTGTCTGAACCTTATACGTTTTTCTCATTTTTTTGAAATTCACTTCCGGTCGGAAGTTATCGCCCTTTAATCAAAATTCAGAGGACCTTCTTGTCTGCAATGGAACTCAAAAACGATTAAAGCTAGAGTGCTGAAATTTTCAGCGATGATAGAGGACATGTTGACATTGATCACCTGGGTTTTCAAATCTTCCGGAAGTGCCTAGTATGGAAGCTCGGTAGGGGTCGAAATTTAGGACACGAATCATGAGTGAATTTTAGAGACATTTCTTACGATAACTTTTTAACTATGAGTATTTTGTTAAAACATATTGAACAGAAATTGTGTAGAATTACAAGATCTTTTATATGATATGAAAGAAAAAGTGCTGACTCATCACATTAGGGGCTGAGAGGGGCCGAAAGTCTTTAATCAATAACTTTTTAACGATCAATATTTTGTAATGCATTTTTGAAGCAAAAATGTTTATCTTAACTAGATAAAACTATATATTATGATATGCACATCATTTGTTACATAATTAAGGGCCATAAGGGGCCAGAATGCTAAATCTTTGACGCTTTATATCTCAAATGTGGGAAATATTTTGATAAGCAATATTGAACAAAAGATGTCCAAAATAATGTTCTCAACAAGATGCAACCTTTCATTTTTTGCTAAACGTCCCCATTAAGGAGTTGAAGGGCCGGCCCCTAAATACTTCTTTTGTAAATATCTCAGAAACGAAAAAGAATTTCTGACTAGTTGTTGAACAAAAAGTGTTCAAAATTATGAGAGCTTTAAAGTGATATGAAGAAAAAGGGGCTGGACCCTCACAATAGGGGCTGAGAGGATCCGAAAGTCTTTGAACAATAACTCTTTAACGATCTATATTTTGTAATGCATTTCTGAAGCAAAAATGTTTATCTCAACAATTTACAACTATATATTATGATATTCACATCATATGTTACATATTTAGGGGCCATAAGGGGCCAGAGTGCTAAATCTTTGACGCTTTATATCTCAAAAGTGGGAAATATTTTGAAAAGCAATATTGAACAAAAGATGTCCAAAATAATGTTCTAAACAAGATGCAACCTTTCATTTTTTGCTAAGTGTCCCCATTAAGGAGTTGAAGGGCCGGCCCCTTAATTCTTCTTTTGCAAATATCTCAGAAACGAAAAAGAATTTCTGACTAGTTGTTGAACAAAAAGTGCTCAAAATCATGAGAGCTTTAAAGTGATATGAAGAAAAAGGGGCTGGACCCTCACAATAGGGGCTGAGAGGGGCCGAAAGTCTTTGAACAATAACTCTTTGAAGATCAATATTCTGTAATGCATTACTGAAGCAAAAATGTTTATCTCAACAATTTACGACTATATATTATGATATTCACATAATATGTTACATAACTAGGGGCCATAAGGGGCCAGAATGCTAAATCTTTGACGCTTTATATCTCAAAAGTGGGAAATGTTTTGATAAGCAATATTGAACAAAAGATGTCCAAAATAATGTTCTAAACAGGACGCAACCTTTCATTTATTGCTAAACGTCCCCATTAAGGAGTTGAAGGGCCTCGAATATCTCAGAAACGAAAAAGTATTTCTGACTAGCTGATGAACAAAAAGTGTAAAAAAAATCATGAGAGCTTTAAGGTGATATCAAGGAAAAGGGTCTGACCCCTTAAATAAGGGGCCGAGAGGGGCCGAAAGTATACAATCAATAACTCTTTAATGATCAATATTTTGTAATATATTACTGAGGCGAAATAGTTCTTCTTCACACACTTTATCTAAATAACATGATGTTGATATCATATATTACGCAATAAGGGGTCTTTAGGGGGCCAGATTGCATAATCATTGGCGCAATATGTCTCGAAAAGGAAGAATATTTTGATAGACAGTATTGAACAAAAGACGTTCAAAATAATATTCTGAACAATATGCACTCTTTGAATTTTTGCTAGACGTCCCCATTTAGGACTTGAAGGGCCGGCCCTTAATATTTCTTTTGCATATATCCCGAAATCAAAAAAGAATTTCTGAATAGTTGTTGAACAAAAAGTGTTCAAAATCATGAGAGCTTTAAGATTATATCAAGAAAAAGGGGCTTACCTCTCACATTAGGGGACAAGAAGAGCCGAAAGTCTTTAATCTATAACCCTTTAATGATCAGTATTTTGTTAAACATTATTATAGCAAAATTGTTCGTCTTAACAATTTATTTATATCATTATATTCGAACGAAAATCTCAGTCAAATTCTTATCTCATCTTATCAAAAATCGGACGGAAGACCCACTCGTTGCTCGCAACGAGATCTCATCTAGTTATTATTATTAGGGTCTTCCGTCTCCAACGGAAGACCCTTCTATTATTCTATTGTTTCTTTTTCACTTTTATTATTATTATTATTCTTTTTTTTTCTTTACAATTTTTGTGCAGAAGATTTCTCGGAGTTGGCTGGATCGATTTATTTGAAAATTTCAGGGAAGATGTATCTTTGTCTGAACCTTATACGTTTTTCTCATTTTTTTGAAATTCACTTCCGGTCGCAAGTTATCGCCCTTTAATCAAAATTCAGAGGACCTCCTTGTCTGCAATGGAACTCAAAAACGATTAAAGCTAGAGTGCTGAAATTTTTAGCGATGATAGAGGACATGTTGCCATTGATCACCTGGGTTTTCAAATCTTCCGGAAGTGCCTAGTATGGAAGCTCGGTAGGGGTCAAAATTTAGGACACGAATCATGAGTGAATTTTAGAGACATTTCTGACGATAACTTTTTAACTATGATTATTTTGTTAAACCATATTGAACAGAAATTGTGTAGAATTACAAGATCTTTTATATGATATCAAAGAAAAAGGGCTGACTCATCACATTAGGGGCTGAGAAGGGCCAAAAGTCTTTAATCAATAACTCTTTAACGATCAATATTTTGTAATGCATTACTGAAGCAAAAATGTTTATCTCAACAATTCACAACTATATATTATGATATTCACATCACATGTTACATAATTAGGGGCCATAAGGGGCCAGAAACCTAAATCTTTGACGCTTTATATCTCAAAAGTGGGAAATATTTTGATAAGCAATATTGCACAAAAGATGTTCAAAATAATCTTCTAAACAATATGCAACCTTTCATTTTTTGCTAAACCTCCCCATTAAGGAGTTGAAGGGCTGGCCCCTAAATACTTCCTTTGCAAATAGCTCAGAAACGGAAAAGAATTTCTGACTAGTTGGTGAACAAAAAGTGTTCAAAATCATGAGAGCTTTAAAGTGATATGAAGAAAAAGGGGCTGGCCCCTCAAAATAGGGGCTGAGAGGGGCCGAAAGTCTTTGAACAATAACTCTTTAACGATCAATATTTTGTAATGCATTACTGAAGCAAAAATGTTTATCTCAACAATTTACAACTATATATTATAATATTCACATCATATGTAACATAATTAGGGACCATAAGGGGCCAGAATGCTAAATATTTTACGCTTTATATCTCAAAAGTGGGAAATATTTTGATAACCAATATTGAACAAAAGATGTTCAAAATAATGTTCTCAACAATATGCAACCTTTTGATTTTTGCGTAACGTCCCCATTAAGGAGTCAAAGGGCTGGCCCCTAAATATATCCTTCGCATATATCTCAGAAACAAAAAAGAATTTCTGAATAGTTGTCGAGCAAAAAGTGTTCAAAATCATGAGAGCTTTTTGGTGATATCAAGGATAAGGGTCTGACCCCTTAAATAAGGGGCCGAGAGGGGGCGAAAGTATACAATCAATAACTCTTTAATGATCAATATTTTGTAATATATTACTGAAGCGAAATAGTTCATCTTCACACTCTTTATCTAAATAACATGATATTGATATTGTATGTTACGCAATAAGAGGTCTTTAGGGGCCAGATTACATAATCTTTTGCGCAATATATCTCGAAAAGGAAGAATATTTT
Organism: Saccostrea echinata; assembly: GCF_033153115.1. Taxonomy (NCBI): domain Eukaryota; kingdom Metazoa; phylum Mollusca; class Bivalvia; order Ostreida; family Ostreidae; genus Saccostrea; species Saccostrea echinata. The sequence goes on along the minus strand of NW_026889779.1, from coordinate 27,441,596 downwards.
GATAGACAGTGTTGAACAAAAGACGTTCAAAATAATATTCTGAACAATATGCACTCTTTCAATTTTTGCTAAACGCTCCCATTTAGGACTTGAAGGGCCGGCCCTTAATATTTCTTTTGCATATATCCCGAAAACAAAAAAGAAATTATGAATAGCTGTTGAACAGAAAGTGTTCTAAATCATGAGAGCTCTAAGATGATATCAAGAAAAGGGGGCTTACGTCTCACATTAAGGGCCAAGAAGGGCCGAAAGTCTTTAATCTGTAACCCTTTAATGATCAATATTTTTTTAACATTTCTGAAGCAAAATTGTTTGTCTTAACAATTTATTTATATCATTGTATTTGAAGGAAAGTCTCAGTCAAATTCTTATCTCATCTTATCAATAATCGGACGGAAGACCCACTCGTTGCTCGCAACGAGATCTCATCTAGTTATTATTATTTTTCTTCCAACCGATTTTGTGCACGCGATTTCTCAGAAACGGCTGGGCCGATTTACACCAAACTTTCAGATGTAAAAGATACTCAATTGATCTTGATAGGTTTTTTTGTTTTTTGATGACGTCACTTTCGGTCGTGAGATATTGACGATTTTCTGATTTTCAGAGGGTCGGTTTGTCCTGGAATCTCCTCCTATACGACTAAAGCTATTGAGTTAAGATTTTCAGTGAAGATAGAGGAAAGATTGTAGATGTGCAATTGGGCATCTATATCTTTCCAGCTCAAATGGCGTTGAAGCTCGCCTGGGCTCGAAAAATAGGCTCACAAACATCTCGCAAAATTTGACACGTTTTCTTTTATACCTTTTTACCTGTAAATATTTTGTTAAAACATGTATTACAAAAGATGTGTAAAATGATAAGACCTTTCATTTGATATCACACAAAAATGGCTGATCCCTCAAATTAGGGGCTCAGAGGGGCCAAAAGTCTTTTATGTATAACTCTTGAACGATCAATATTTTGTTATAAATTACTGAAGCAAAAATGTTTATCTTATCGATTTGCAACTATACGTTTTAAAATTTTGATCATATGTTACGTAATAAGGGGTCAAAAGGGGCCAGAATGCTAAATCTTTGACGCTTTATATCTCAAAAAGGGGAAATATTTTGAAAAGCAATATTGAACAAAAGATGTTCAGAATAATGTTCTTAACAATATGCAACCTTTCAATTTTTGCAAAACGGCCCCATTAAGGACTCGAAGGGCTGGCCCCTAAATATTTCAATTCAGCATATCTCGAAAACGAAAATAGATTTCTGAATAGTTGTTGAACAAAAAATCTTCAAAATCACAAGACCTTTCAATTGATATCAAGAAAAAAGGGCTGATCCCTTAAATTAGGGGCTCAGGGGGCCCAAAAGTCTTTCATGTATAACTTTTGAACGATCAATATTTTGTTATAAATTACTGAAGCAAAAATGTTCATCTCAACGATTTGCAACTATATGTTTTAAAATTTTGATCATATGTCACGTAATAAGGGGCCAAAAGGGGCCAGAATGCTAATTCTTTGATGCTTTATATCTCAAAAAGGGGGAATATTTTGAAAAGCAATATTGAGCAAAAGATGTTCAGAATAATGTTCTGAACAATATTCAACCTTTCAATTTTTCCAAAACCACCCCATTAAGGACTTGAAGGACTGGCCCCTTAATATTATAATTCAGCATATCTCGAAAACGAAAATAGATTACTGAATAGTTGTTGAACAAAAAGTCTTCAAAATCACAAGACCTTTCACTTGATATCAAGAAAAAGGGACTGACCCCTCAAATTAGGGGCTCAGAGGGGCCAAAATTCTTTCATCTTTAACTCTTTAACGATCAATAATTTGTAGTACGTTACTGAAGCAAACATGCTTATCTTAACGATTTACAACAATTTATGATAAGATACTGATCATACGTTACGTAACAAGGGGTCAAAAGGGGCCAGAATGCTGAATCTTTGACGCTTTATATCTCTTAAAGGGGGAATATTTTGATAAGCAATACAGAACAAAAGATAGTCAGAATTATGTTCTTAACAATATGCACCTTTTCAATTTTTGTCAAACGGCCCCAATAAGGACTTGGAGGGGCAGCCCCTAAATATTTCAATTCAGCGTATCTCCACAACGAAAAGAAATATCTGAATAATAGTTGAACAGAAAATCTTCAAAATCACAAGACCTTTTATTTGATATGAAGAAAAAGGGGCTGACTCCTCAAAATAGGGGCCCAGAGGTGCCAAAAGTCTTTCATCTATAACTCTTTAACGATCAATAATTTGTAATACATCACTAAAGCAAACATGCTTATCTTAACGATTTACAACAATATATGATAAGATTCTGATCATATGTTACGTATAAGGGGTCACAAGGGGCCAGAATGCTACATCTTTGACGCTTTATATCTCGAAAAGGTGGAATATTTTGATAAGCAATATTAAACAAAAGATGGTCAGAATAATGTTCTAAACAATATGCACCCTTTCAATTTTTGTCAAACGGCCCCATTTAGGACTTTTAGGGATGTCCCTTAAATATTTCCATTCAGCATATCTCCACAACGAAAAGAAATCTCTGAATATTTCTTGAAAAAAACGTTTTTAAAATCATAAGACCTTTCAATTGATATCAAGAAAAGGGGGCTGACCCCTAAAACTAGGGGCTCAGAGTGGCCAAAAGCATGTCATCTATAGCTCTTTGATAATGTTATATAAATCAAAAGAATGAAATCTAATTAGGGAAGTCTAAAAATTATTATCTTTTGACAAAGATCATAGTCAAAATCATATCTCAACTTTTCGAAAAATCGGACGGAAGACCTACTCGTTGCTTGCAACGAGATCTCATCTAGTTATTATTATTATTCTTTTTTTTTCTTTACAATTTTTGTGCAGAAGATTTCTCGGAGTTGGCTCGATCGATTTACTTGAAAATTTCAGGGAAGATGTATCTTTGTCTAAACCTTATACGTTTTTCTCATTTTTTTGAAATTCACTTCCGGTCGGAAGTTATCGCCCTTTAATCAAAATTCAGAGGACCTCCTTGTCTGCAATGGAACTCAAAAACGATTAAAGCTAGAGGGCTGAAATTTTCAGCGATGATAGAGGACATGTTGCCATTGATCACCTGGGTTTTCAAATCTTCCGGAAGTGCCTAGTATGGAAGCTCGGTAGGGGTCAAAATTTAGGACACGAATCATGAGTGAATTTTAGAGACATTTCTTACGATAACTTTTTAACTATGAGTATTTTGTTAAACCATATTGAACAGAAATTGTGTAGAATTACAAGATCTTTTATATGATATCAAAGAAAAAGGGCTGACTCATCACATTAGGGGCTGAGAAGGGCCGAAATCTTTAATCTATAACTCTTTAACAATCAATATTTTGTAATGCATTACTGAAGCAAAAATGTTTATCTCAACAATGTACGACTATATATTGTGATATTCACATCATATGTTACATAATTAGGGGCCATAAGGGGCCAGAATGCTAAATCTTTGACGCTTCATATCTCAAAAGTGGGAAATATTTTGATAAGCAATATTGAACAAAAGATGTCCAAAATAATGTTCTAAACAAGATGCAACCTTTCATTTTTTGCTAAACGTCCCCATTAAGGAGTTGAAGGGCCGGCCCCTAAATACTTCTTTTGCAAATATCTCAGAAACGAAAAAGAATTTCTGACTAGTTGTTGAACAAAAAGTGTTCAAAATCATGAGAGCTTTAAAGTGATATGAAGAAAAAGGGGCTGGACCCTCACAATAGGGGCTGAGAGGGGCCGAAAGTCTTTGAACAATAACTCTTTAACGATCAATATTTTGTAATGCATTACTGAAGCAAAAATGTTTATCTCAACAATGTACGACTATATATTGTGATATTCACATCATATGTTACATAATTAGGGGCCATAAGGGGCCAGAATGCTAAATCTTTGACGCTTCATATCTCAAAAGTGGGAAATATTTTGATAAGCAATATTGAACAAAAGATGTCCAAAATAATGTTCTAAACAAGATGCAACCTTTCATTTTTTGCTAAACGTCCCCATTAAGGAGTTGAAGGGCCGGCCCCTAAATACTTCTTTTGCAAATATCTCAGAAACGAAAAAGAATTTCTGACTAGTTGTTGAACAAAAAGTGTTCAAAATCATGAGAGCTTTAAAGTGATATGAAGAAAAAGGGGCTGGACCCTCACAATAGGGGCTGAGAGGGGGCCGAAAGTCTTTGAACAATAACTCTTTAACGATCAATATTTTGTAATGCATTACTGAAGCAAAAATGTGTATCTCAACAATGTACGACTATATATTATGATATTTACATCAAATGTTACATAATTAGGGGCCATAAGGGGCCAGAATGCTAAATCTTTGACGCTTTATATCTCAAAAGTGGGAAATATTTTGATAAGCAATATTGAACAAAAGATGTCCAAAATAATGTTCTAAACAAGATGCAACCTTTCATTTTTTGCTAAACGTCCCCATTAAGGAGTTGAAGGGCCGGCCCCTAAATACTTCTTTTGCAAATATCTCAGAAACGAAAAAGAATTTCTGACTAGTTGTTGAACAAAAAGTGTAAAAAAATCATAAGAGCTTTAAGGTAATATCAAGGAAAAGGGTCTGACCCCTTAAATAAGGGGCCGAGAGGCGCCGAAAGTATACAATCAATAACTCTTTAATGATCAATATTTTGTAATATATTACTGAAGCGAAATAGTTCTTCTTCACACACTTCATCTAAATAACATGATGTTGATATCATATGTTACGAAAAAAGGGGTCTTTAGGGGGCCAAATTGCATAATCCTTGGCGCAATATGTCTTGAAAAGGAAGGATATTCTGATAAACAGTATTGAACAGAAGACGTTCAAATAATATTCTGAACAATATGCACTCTTTGAATTTTTGCTAGACGTCCCCATTTAGGACTTGAAGGGCCGGCCCTTAATATTTCTTTTTCATATATCCCGAAAACAAAAAAGAATTTCTGAATAGTTGTTGAACAAAAAGTGTTCAAAATCATGAGAGCTTTAAGATGATATCAAGAAAAAGGGGCTGACCTCTCACATTAGGGGCCAAGAACGGCTGAAAGTCTTTAATCTATAACAATTTAATGATCAATATTTTGTTAAACATTATTAAAGCAAAATTGCTCGTCTTAACAATTTATTTATATTATTATATTTGAACAAAAATCCCAGTCAAATTCTTATCTCATCTTATCAAAAATCGGACGGGAGACCCACTCGTTGCTCGCAACGAGATCTCATCTAGTTATTATTCTTTTTTTTTCTTTACAATTTTTGTGCAGAAGATTTCTCGGAGTTGGCTCGATCGATTTACTTGAAAATTTCAGGGAAGATGTATCTTTGTCTGAACCTTATACGTTTTTCTCATTTTTTTGAAATTCACTTCTGGTAGGAAGTAATCGCCCTTTAATCAAAATTCAGAGGACCTCCTTGTCTGCAATGGAACTCAAAAACGATTAAAGCTAGAGTGCTGAAATTTTCAGCGATGATAGAGGACATGTTGCCATTGATCACCTGGGTTTTCAAATTTTCCGGAAGTGCCTAGTATGGAAGCTCGGTAGGGGTCGAAATTTAGGAAACGAATCATGAGTGAATTTTAGAGACATTTCTTACGATATCTTTTTAACTCTGAGTATTTTGTTAAAACATATTGAACAGAAATTGTGTAGAATTACAAGATCTTTTATATGATATCAAGGAAAAAGGGCTGACTCATCACATTAGGGGCCAAGAGGGGCCGAAGGTCTTTAATTAATAACTCTTTAACAATCAATATTTTGTAATCCATTACTGAAGCAAAAATGTTTATCCCAGCAATTTACAACTATATATTATGATATTCACATCATATGTTACATAATTAGGGGCCATAAGGGGCCAGAATGTTAAATCTTTGACGCTTTATATCTCAAAAGTGGGAAATATTTTGATAAGAAATACTGAACAAAAGATGTTCAAAATAATGTTCTAAACAATATGCAACCTTTCATTTTTTGCTAGAAGTCCCCATTAAGGAGTTGAAGGGCCGGCCCCTAAACACTTCTTTTGCAAATATCTCAGAAACGAAAAAGAATTTCTGACTAGTTGGTGAACAAAAATTGTTCAAAATCATGAGAGCCTTAAAGTGATATGAAGAAAAAGGAGCTGGACCCTCAAAATAGGGGCTGAGAGGGGCCGAAAGTCTTTGAACAATAACTCTTTAACGATCAATATTTTGTAATGCATTACTGAAGCAAAAATGTTTATCTCAACAATTTATAACTATATATTTTGATATTTACATCATATGTTACATAATTAGGGGCCATAAGGGGCCAGAATGCTAAATCTCTGACGCTTTATATCTCAAAAGTGGGAAATACTTTGATAACCAATATTGAACAAAAGTTGTCCAAAATAATGTTTTATACAATATGCAACCTTTCATTTTTTGCTAAACATCCCCATTAAGGAGTTGAAGGGCCGGCCCCTAAATACTTCTTTTGCAAATATCTCAAAAACGAAAAAGAATTTCTGACTAGTTGGTGAACAAAAATTGTTCAAAATCATGAGAGCTTTAAAGTGATATGAAGAAAAAGGGGCTGGACCCTCAAAATAGGGGCTGAGAGGGGCCGAAAGTCTTTGAACAATAATTCTTTAATGATCAATATTTTGTAATGCATTACTGAAGCAAAAATGTTTATCTCAACAATTTATAACTATGTATTTTGATATTTACATCATATGTTACATAATTAGGGGCCATAAGGGGCCAGAATGCTAAATCTTTGACGCTTTATATCTCAAAAGTGGGAAATATTTTGATAAGCAATATTGAACAAAAGATGTTCAAAATAATGTTCTAAACAATATGCAACCTTTCAATTTTTCAAAAACGTCTCCCTTAAGGAGTTGAAGGGCTGGCCACTAAATATTTCTTTTGCAGTATCTCGGAAATGGAAAAGAATTTCTGAATAGTTGTTGAACAAAAAGTGTTTAAAATCATGAGAGCTTTAAGGTGATATCAAGGAAAAGGGGCTGGCCCCTCAAACTATGGACCGAAAGGGGCCGAAAGTCTTTAATCTATAACTCTTCAACGATCAATATTTTGTAATACAATACTGAAGCAAAAATGTTTATCTTCATAATTCACATCTATATATTATGATATTTACTTCATATGTTTCGTAATTAGGGGCCATAAGGGGCCAGAATGCTAAATCTTTGATTCTTTATGTCTCGAAAGTGGGAAATATTTTGATAAGCAATATTGAAAAGATGTTTAAAATAATGTTCTTAACAATGTGCAACCTTTCAATTTTTGCTAAACGTCCCCGTTAGGGAATTGAAGGGACGACCCTAAATATTTCTTTTGCAAATAACTCCGAAACGAAAAAGAATTTCTGAACAGTTGTTGAACGAAAATTGTTCAAAATCATGAGAGCTTTAAGGTGATATCAAGAAAAAGGGGCTGGCCCCTCAAAATACGGATCGAGAGGGGCTGAAAGTCTTTAATCTATAACTCTTTTTTGATCAATATTTTGTTACACGTTAGGGGAAATTGTTTTTCTTAAGAAATTATTTATATCATTATATTTGAACGAAAATCTCAATCAAATTCTTTTCTCATCTTACCAAAAATCGGACGGAAGACCCACTCGTTGCTCGCAACGAGATCTCATCTAGTTATTATTATTATTATTCCTCCCAAATTTTGTGAGCGCGATTACTCAGAGATGGTTGGATAGATTTTCACAATTTTTCACATGATAGTAGGCTGATATATGAAGTTTATATAAAATTCCGTTTTTTGAAAAATTCACTTCCGGTCCGAAGTTACGGCCGAATTTCCAATTTTTAAATGGACTTTTGTCCGGAATTTTTCTCGGAAACGGTTTGAGGTAAAGATGTGAAATTTGCAGGGGTATTAGATCATGACATTCTCTTTGTTTCGAAGTTGTTTTCGTGTGTTTCCGGTACTTCCTGTCCGAAGCGGAAGTGAACTTGTGTTTGGTCAATTTTCAACTTTTTTGTTTTTTAATATTTTTTCAAGATATTATTATGTATAACAGAGGTTATTCTACAAATACTAAATATATAATTTGTTTTGAAATCAGATTCCACATTTTGCAGATTTTCGGTACCCTCATTTTCCCTATTTACCTAGTGTGTAGACAATGGGCAAAGAAAGATAACTCTGACTTGTAAGTGAGAATAGAACTTTCGAGATAAAGGCGGAAATAGTATCGATGACGTCAGAGACATATACACTCTCCATATCAAAATATTTAGACGTTCTATATTCACTCTTCAAAATTTAAGAGTACGTTGGTTACCGCTTCCAGTGCATGTAAAGTTTGAAGTTGCCAGTGTAGTGTAAGTCTGTATTGACAGTTAATTGATTTACACATGAATATATCTAAAAAAAAATTAATATATATGCTAGGTAGCTAATTCAAGTAAATATATTATAAGCACTGAATATACATTTATAGTGATGGACAGGCATGCAGTTTTATATATTTCGTATATTAAGTTCAGAATACGATAGTTATAAGTCTTCTATAATGCAGACGATTTATTATTCTCTATGATTTGAATGCGAAATTATCCCGATTTCCGAGTTTTACTTTCGATATTAAAAAATATTACATACACTCAAAAAAGGAATTAAGCGATAGAAAATTGTAATACAGTACTGTTTTAAAGCCTTTATAAATAAATTGATATCTGCCACTGAAAAGAAAGAAAATCAATCTATAGATTAGATTTGGTTATTACATGTATATTTGATAAAAGGTTAAATTATTTATGACACATGATCTATACTCTATATACCCAAGGAATTATAAAAGATGTGAAAAGACGATTCTTGGATTCTTGTGAAATACTCAAAGAGTTAAAGAGTGTGTGAAATAATGGTACGCTATATGTTTCTTTTGAAAAAAAAACATGATAAAAAAATTGTACAGGTCTGTTGATATGTGGGATAAGTATATCTGAATGAACACAATTTTATGCAATGATATATAATCATGTACATGCAACTGACGGCCGTACTTTTCCTTATAATTCATAAAACATAAAATTATCTAATTCCTTTGAAGCCCCCCCCCCCCCCGTCTTGATTAATATTTGGAGACGTTCGTGCAGCTAGGCATTTGATTATGTATTCGTTTTAGATTTAAATCTGGAACATGTGAATAACATTACCATTTACATGTATACAGAATTTCATATTCTATAATTATGAAATGTTCAATTTACATGTCTGAGAGAGAGAGAGAGAGAGCACCCGCGTTTACCGACTTGTGGGGAACTCACACCTGACAAAGGACCTTTCTTACGGGGAAAGTTGAGAATTGTGGGGAAATCTCTCGTTCCCCACAAATATGGTCATGGGTATTTTTGGATTCTACGTAGTCTACTGATAAAATTTAATCGATTTGTTTTCATTTTCGAAAAAATCCCCATAAGTCGGTAAAAATAACCCACATTCTGTGTTCTCACTCCACCGTAAAACGAATGTTTGGGGATGCTGGGAAATGTTCATTCGGAATGCAGCGGGGTTTAAACTGGTCCCCCTAACATCGTAAACTTTCAAAGGCTAACAAGGAGCGGAAAACCAACTTATTGCGGGTAATGGCGGCTCCGAGGTGACAGTCATGCGGTAAGTACATCTATAGTTAGATTTTTATTATTAATTAGGCTTACAACAACCTGCTTAGTTTTAGACACGTAAATCATGCGTGAAGTAATGCATATAGTAGTACATGTACATGTAGTTCGTAGTAGAAAAGTAACAACCATGTAGTGTAACGTGAAACTTTGGCCCACTTCAGATCGTCGATTTTATTTTATAATGCTAATCCTGTAAAAAAAAAAAGGGGGGGAATTTATATTCAATATTTTACCCCCGGGACCTGATAGGCGTTGGAAGGTTGTTCCTTTTTTTTTTGGCGAAACATGCCCATGCATGTAGGAATTTGTTAGATGGTGCGACCGTTAGTGAAGGCGGAGCCATTGAGAAAGCAACCGTTCAAATCACAACATTTGTGCCATCCACAGTGCTATAACACTGTGTTATAGTATCAGAGAGTGAAAATTTTAAATATTTTAAATGTTCGGTGAAGGCTGCATACTTGCCCTCTCCCCACTTTTTGTTGTAGCATAGTTAAATCATAGTAATATAGTGCATAGATATGATTGGGTGTTAAAAGGAAGATCTACACCTTCCATGGTAAGTTTAAAAAGAATTCTCGCTTAACTATGAATTATACATTTCTCATAAGATAAAAGGGCCATACTTTTTAAAATACCTGAGTATAAAAAAATAACAAACAGGATAATCATGCAATACTCATGAAGCTAAGAGATTGATTGATTGATTGATTGTATGCTGTTTTAATTCCCATTCGAGAATTTTTCACTCATATAGAGACGTCACCATATACCGGTGAAGGGCTTCAAATTTGGACCTTCATTCAGCTCTCAGGGCCATTGAGCAGTGAGGGATCTTTATCATTCCAATGCCTACCGTGACACAGGGCCTCGGTTTTTAAGGTCTCATCCAAAGGACCCGCAACTTTCACTTCAAAGTGCCAAGCGCATGGCAAAGGAACAGTTGCTACTAATTTTTCATCGGCTTAGGTCAGTTGTGGCCGAGATTCGAACTCACGACCTCCCGATCACGGAGCGAGCGCTCTACCGACTGAGCTACTGTGAACGGTCTTAAGCTAAAAAAAATAAGCCTTTGGGAGTTTTATTTCAAGAGATGACATACATTTCCTATTATAGAATTTTTGCTTTCTAATAATCATATTATGAATGAAAGAATACCCAAATGAAACTTTTAAGATATTAATCACATATTACTTGAGATTCTGCCCAGCTAGGATACAACCTATAAAATCTAATTATTATCCAGATTCAATAAAAGGTGATGCAAGTGATATGATATATTCGTAAAATGTAAGCGAATTGTTTTAATAATTATCGAAGTGTCAAAACAAGGCATGGCTGTGGTCTGTTCCTTGCATTTGAGCAATCTTGAAATAACTAAATATAATTGGTACACGGTTTAGGATCAACATCAATTAATATTTTTACAAAGAAAACAGAGTAATTTGATCGGTAATTTACTACAAAAACAATACGGACAAATAATTCTCGTGATTGTGAAGCACTAACAATTAGTGTACTTTCTATATATGTACATGGAAAATCAATATTTTGTGGAGGAAAATTATCGACTGTCTCTGAAGACTGAGGGTTTCTCGGTTTTGAGATGAGAATTCCATCTCGTTATTCCACTTTTTTGCATTTATTTAATAATAATAATAATAATATTCGAATGTTGTTTCATTATTCGATCGTCGGTCCAATCGACTGATAGTCGAATAGTCGACTATTTGTTGACATCCCTAATAAGAATATAATGCAAGCCCCTGTGCCTAGCTTTATTCAGTTGTTTATTTGACTTATACGTGGATTTAATTTTTTTTTAAGTCACTTGCCCACAGGCAAGTGGTTGATAAAATTTCACTAGCCCAACCCTAAAATTCACTAGCCCCGTGCATCGGCCAATGGGATTTGTCAGCCCCTGTGAAGATCCTTGTTTTCTATTTGTTGTTGAGAGTTTGTTGTTATTGATTTATAAAAGGAAAAAAGTTATTGGGAAACAGCAAAAAAAGTATTCTCAGAAAAAGGTGGGGGCAGCCTCCTTGCCCCCTTCCACCCACACCATGTGTTTATGTAGAGATGTATAACTTGTACAAATAAGAACAAAATTTGATTATCAAATTCAATAAAATATACTCGAATGTATCATTCAAATTACTCTTTTGACATGTTCCCTTAAGTGTAAAGTCTGCAGTTCAAAGTCTGCATGTTGTCGGGTGTCTGAGATTCTGAAAATGTTCAATAGTGGGAAAGGACACTGTACCTCTTTGCATGTACTTTATAAAACGAGTGCCTACGAAAAGCACTACAGTAAAGCACAAACATGTTTAATGAATTGACGCTTACAATCCCAGTGACTTTAAAATATATTGTAAACTTAATACATATATGTAAAATAAATTATAACAAAGCATACTCATCTGTCTCTTGCACTTCCATCATTATAAGCGTGCTTCACTGTAGTTATAAATGTGCATCTAAACAGGGTTGTCCCTAAAACCCGGGGGCCGGGGAATTTCCCCACCTATAATGATGTAATCCCCCACTTATTCTGGTATTCCCCCTCAACCCCTCTGTTAGGGAGGAACCCGAAAAACCCTTCTACTTTTTAAATGTCCCCTGCTATTTCAATTCTTAGGGACAACCCTGCTAAAGAAGGTGTTTCCCCTTCAGAACAAGTAATAAAAAAAGCTTAAAGTGAGCATGATGATAAATCACTTACGGAACATTATTAAATAACTAAGGATTCAAAACAGTTATTTTTTTTATATACATGTGTTAGTATGGTAGTGTATGATACACAGCTTCTTTAATACTGGCTTAGGCTTGTGGGTTAAACTTGTACCTCAATTGATAGAACAATGGACTGGCATACCAGGGATGGGTTCAAATTCAGTCAAAGACACAAAATTATGTCTCTAGTACACTAGTTTTATAATCTTATATATAAATATTAATTTTTTAAAATGTAGAGGTGGGATGATATATCGACCAATACATACTGATATTTTCTGGCTTAGATATGGTTTATGATACATGCATTGAAATATCGGTACGAAACGATACATGAACGACCTATCAAAAAATTGAAAATGGCTGCTTGTACAAAGTGAAGAGATGATATTGATATTGTAAACGCTCTTTACATCTAATAAGTCATAGATAAGAGGGAAAACATTTTCACTCTTGAGCATCCTCGGAAGATGGTACTGTACATAGAAAAGTTCAGTATGTAAAGCATCAAAAAGTATCGTTAACAGTTAATCGTAACAACAGTTAATATTATTTTGTTAGTGGCCATCTGCACTAACAGCCAATAACAAAGCTTGGATTGAAATTTTGAAACAAATTGGAAATTACCCTTTTTGGAGAAATTAGGAAAATCAGCTGGGGTCTGTGGGCCACTTTCACTGGCAAGCCCTGCAGGCCCGTAGGAAGCAATTTCACTTTGAGGGGGCACAACCATACATTTTCAGTTGAAGGGGCACTATCAACTACCAAAATTCCCTGACAAGCAAAAAAAAAAAAAAAAAAAAAAAAAAGGTCATCAGACGTTATTATTGAGGGGGCACAAGCATATAGCAGCTATGTTTTCTATAGTGTTCTATATATTGGCAAAATTATTGGGGGGGCACGGCCCCCCCCCCCCCCCCGGTTCCTACGGCCATGTGGGGGGCCCAATTTCAGCATTTTAATGACATTTAGAGTGCATAAAATAGCAAAGTATACCATATTTCACATCTGATGAAAATTTTTTGAAGGAAAAAAAATTATTTGTGCTTTTCATTATTGTAAGGGGAATTTTGTACTCATCAAAAGGGGAAAATGGGATATTAGGGGAAATTTTCTCTTGAAAAATAAGTCCGAATATCAGTAGTAAATATGCCCTAGAATATTGTTTTGTAAATTTTTAGTCAATGAAATTGATGAACTTCAAGTATCAATTTCAAAGCACATTTGATTTGATATAGAATCTTGATTTATTGTCAAAGACATTGAAATGAAATACTAAATTTTTGTATCGCCTGCAGAGCAGAGCGGCACTAAGAGATCACTTTACCTGGCATCTGTCTGTCCTTCTGTCACACCCTATATCTCAAGATCTGTAAGAGGTATGGATTTTATATTTTGCACATATATTGCTTGGCACTATGGCTTTTGTAAATTACCATGGTTACCGACCTCTTGACCTTGACCTTTGACCTACTTTTCAAAATACAATGTAGTTCATAGGGCCGATTTACAGCATATTTTTGACATTTAAGAGGTATTTCTATGCCATTTAGCATGTTTGTCGTAACACAATATGAAAAATACCAGCAAAAAATACCTCGGGAAGTTTAGTTTAATTTATGACTTTTGAAATTTGAGAGACAGGATTTTGATAATTAGCATTTATACATGTTTATGAGCTCATGATACTGTAATTTGAATCTGTATGATGTTCAGTTACCACATATTTTAATTAAATACTATGCAAATACATCGGGATCGTTATTCCACAATGGATCGTGTTAAGACTCTCATGTTAATCTCTTTTGGAGGATTATTGGAAACACGTTTAGCTCATGATAAAGTACTTTGAAAATGTATGAGGCCAAGATAAATAAATAGTGTGTTTCCTATTCCAACCCGAGAAAAAATAGGGTAGGTAGGTAGGGAAAACATTTTATTTTATTTTAACACTGAAGTGATTGAGATTAGGATTTCTAATAGTGAAGAGGAATTGTTTACTTCTGGAAAGATATCCGCGGATAAATTTTTCAGGGTCGGCTCATATATTTTAGGGTTGATGGGGAACCGGAAACGCACAATTTATTTATCTAGGCCTGAAATTCAGTTAACACATATGTAAATAGTTACAATGAAAATACATTGGGATCGGTATTCCACCATGGATCGTGTAGAGTGACAATTGCAGTAAGGACAGACTGAAATCTGTTTTGGAGGATTAATTGTTGGAAATATGTCTTAATAAAATGATAAGTAGATATTTCTAATAATTGATTAATTTCAATTAAATTATTCATTTGAGGGTTAAAGAACCATATTTTCTTTGATTGTCAGATTCTATCAGAGTCTTATACTATCCATAGGTGCCAGTTTTTCTCTGCAGGCAAATGCATGTATTGAACTATCATGCTAAAAGTAAATAAAAAGCTGACCAATTTTATACTTTTGTCACCTTTAAGGAAGCTACAGAGCAGGAGACACATGTGTTCCTTGAAACACTCTAGTTTTAATTTTATAGTTTTCATATATATTTATTATATTGAGATACGTATCATATCATGTTACTTGTTTATGTATTGAGATACGTATCATATCACAAGATCTACCTGTTTTGTCCCACCTCTATAAAAATGTTTGCTTTTGATGAACTCAATTGCTTTCAAATTGATGGTGATCATCATATAGGTACTCATTGAAGAAGAAAAGAAGAACCGGGAAGATCTGTTGTGTACATGATACTTAAATTTGCACCAGTCTTGCATTTTACTTTATTTGTTATCGACATGAACAATATTTCAAATTTTTTTTTTAGAAAAGGTTGAAATCTCAAAAGTTCAAGGGGTCACAATCTTTAAATTATACCAGTACATGTATTTTTTTAAAAAAATGTGAAAAGTTTAAACAGTACAAAAAAGATGAATGATTCAATCCCAGATGTCGGACTTGATCTCGCCCCTCCAGATAAAGCAAAATGTCTTTTAAAACTATCTAAGTTGATGCAAAGATTACATATTATATTTTTATTATTTCTTAACTGTTCTTGTGTGTCGAGACAAGGTCAGTTGTATTGAGAGCACTAACAAATTATATTTGCTATTGGGGTCAAAAATCAGGTGTTGAGTGATGTAGACTTTTCTTGTAATCATGGGTAAAAATATACACATATACTGATGAAAAAAATTCAATTAAATTGTGTAATGCAGAGCAAAACTATTATTGCAGATTTTGGAGTTTTCACAACAAGAGCAAACTTAAGGTGACTTTATTCTTGAAAATGTTGGAGACTGAGAGGCAGATGTGTAAACAGACAACTCTTCATGGAATTGGAGGATACAAGTATATAACTGAATGCATTCTGTCTGGTTTTCTGTATGGTGACAGAAGGCTTTGGTAAGTCAAGATTACAGTAATAGATCATAAGTAAACAATTATCATTTAAGTTCTCATTTTGAAATCTATGCTTCCATTACCATAAAAAAAACATTCACTGACTTCATTTGCTGACCTTATGGTTATTCAGTCTTTGAAATGCACTTTTTTTGTTTTCAATCGATCTTACTTGAAAGGAAACTCCAATTAACTCTGTGCTAATTTTAGCCCTTTTTTTCAAATGAAAACCTAAGTCACTCACTGACCTATTTGCTATCTGCTTTTGCCCATCCTTCTTTAACATTTGAATATTTTTAGCTTCTTCTCTGGAAATGATGAACCAATTTCAACCAATATCTAGTATGATGAAGGGGAATAAAAATTGTGAATTTCATTATATCTGCCACCCCCCCCCCCCCCCCCTCCCTTTGGCCTGAGGGATAGGGCTAAACTTATTAAAATTATTTCAATCTTTTAAAATCTTCTTTTTTTTACTACTGGAAATTCAGCAGTTGAATTGCTGCTATGGTTGAATAAGCATTAAGCCCTCTGTCAAAATTTTGAAATTCATTGCCCCAAGGTCAGGGGTTCCGGTGTAAGGGTGGAGCTCCATTGATTAAATATGGTGAAAATGCATTATTTCTTTGAAAATATCCTTCTCTGCTCCTGGATATGAAGCAAACAAACTAAGTACAAAGTTATGATGAGCACCTCTTCCAAAATTATTAATTTCATGGCCCTTGGGTTGTGGTGTTAGGATGGGGCTTTAGTGATAATTATAGTGAAAATGCATTAATTCTTTGGGAATCTTCTTCTCTGTCTCTGATTATTAAGGGGAAAAAACTAAGTGCAGGTTATAATGAGCAAGGGTGCTTCTTTGAAAATTGTGAATTTCATAGCCCCTGGATGAGAGGTTGGAGGGTGTGGCCTATGGATAATACAGGTATAGTGAAAATGCATTATTTCTTTGAAAATTTCTTTTCTGCTCCTGAGTGTTGAAAACAATACTAAGTT
This sequence comes from Saccostrea echinata, assembly GCF_033153115.1. Classification (NCBI taxonomy): domain Eukaryota; kingdom Metazoa; phylum Mollusca; class Bivalvia; order Ostreida; family Ostreidae; genus Saccostrea; species Saccostrea echinata. Next base: position 27,424,781 of record NW_026889779.1, on the reverse strand, counting down.
CATGGTTATGATGAATAAAGTTGCCTTTTCCATAATTTTGAATTTTATTCCCCAAGGGGTCATTAGTTTCGGTGTTAGGGCAGGGCCCTATTGGTTATATAGTGAAAATGCATTATTTTTCTGAAAATCTTCCTTCTTTGATCATGTGCATCAGATTTATACCAATCTTAGTACATAGTTATGATAAGTAACAGTGTCTCTTTCAAAATTGTGAATATCATGGCCACTTGGTTCGGGATTCTGGTGCTAAGGCATGGTTCTATTGAATATACAGTGAAAATGCATTAATTTTTTGAAAATCTTTCCTGCTTCTCGGTATAAAGCAGATAAACTGAGCCCATGGTTATATTAATCAAGGGTACCTCTTCCAGATTTGTGAAATTTGTAGCTCCAGGGTCAGCAGCTCTTATGTTTGAAGATGGAGTTGTCTATTGAATTTATATAGTGAAAATTCCTTAATATTTTTGAAAATCTTTTCTTCTCCTGGGTATTAAACAGACAGACTATTAAATGAGCAAAGTGCCTCTTCCTGAGTTCCAAAATTATGAATTTCATGGCCCTAGGGTCAGGGGTTTTTCTTTCTCTTGCCCTTAGATTTAGTTTTGCTCAAATCATGACCCCTTTGTAGAGCGGGACCACAATGGGAAATGAAAGTTTTACAGAGGAATATATAGCTAAAGATCTTTAAACGTCTTCTCGAGAACAGCAAAACCATGGGTAGTCATATTCATATGGGAGCATCCTCAGGTAGCACTGCCACAGATTTAAGTTTGTTCAAATCATGAACCCCAGGTGTAATGGTTGAGTGGAGCCACAATTTTGGATCAAAGTTTTACATAGAAAAACATAGGAAAAATCTTTAAATAAAAATTAACTGTTCAAGAAAAATAAAACCTTGGTTAGTCATATTCATATGGTTGCATCTTCAGGTAGACTCAAGTTTTTTTGTTTTTTTTTCAATCATGATCCCTTGGGGTATAGGACTGGCATAAAAAACCTATGCAGAGTGTTTAAATGCCTTTTTAAATTAATTCTGATGTAGAATTTTTTTGTTTTATTTATCAATCAGACATTCAGCTGTATAATACACTGTAGTGTACATACTGATGCATCAGTTGAAAATATTTTTCTCTCAGTATGTCATTTAAGCTCACCTAAGCTGAAAGCTCAAGTGAGCTTTTCTGATCACCCATTGTCCGTCATCCCTCTAGCTGTCTGTCCGTCAGTCTGTAAACTTTTCACATTTTCAACTTCTTCTCAAGAACCACTGGGCCAATTTTAACCAAAATTGGTACAAAGCATTCTTGAGTGAAGGGGAGTTTAAATTATAAGAATAAAGGGCCAAGCCCCCTTTCAAGGGGAGATAATCAAGAAAAGACAAAAATTTGGTGGGGTCATTAAAAAATCTTCTTCTCAAGAACGACTGAACCAAAAAAGCCGAAACTTATGTGGAAGCATCCTGGGGTAGGGTAGATTCTGAATTCTTCAAATCATGACCCCCGGGGGTAGGGCGGGGTCACAATAGGGAATCCAATTTTTACATTGAAATATGTAGAAAATATCTTTAAAAATCTTCTTCTCAAGAACCACTTAGCCAGAAAAGCTGAAACTTATGTGGAAGCATCCTTGGGTAGTGTAGATTCTAAATTATACAAATCATGACCCCTAGGATAGGGCGGGGCCACAATAGGGAATCCAAGTTTTACATTGAAATATGTAGAAAATATCTTTAAAAATCTTATTTTCAACAGTCAGGGGTGAGACTGAAATCCATCATTTTTAAAATGACGATTTTAAGCCATAAAATAAAATTTTTATTATGACTTAAACTCGTCATTTTTAAGAAAATGACGAAAAACAGTCATAAAAATTTAGAGTGTTTCTAGAATACCGAGTTACCTCTCTTTGAAAAATGTTAGATCCACCAACCGAAAAAAGGACAAAAAACATCGTAAACGAACTTCATTTCTCTAATACAGTTGACTACAATACTGGTTATGTTGACAGTATAAATTTCCCAAGCAAAATTAAGAGTGGAAGAGTTATTTGTCAATTTATTTGCATTAAATAGGAAAGAAGACGAAAATGACGATATTCTGTCTTTTTTCAAAATGGAGGGTCTGGGCGCACTGAAATATCTCGCTTGTTTTACGGGGCGCACTACTTTTTTATGGCTTTAACTTTTTGTCAAGACTTTTCTCTACAAGTACGTATTCTTCCAGACGGTGTACTATATGTTTTTATAGGGCTAAAAGCCATGTAAAAATGGCGAATTAGTTCTACCAAAATTCGACATTTTACCGCTAAATAATAACTTTCACCTTCCATGTTGATGTTCTAACGCACGTGGTCAGCAGTAATTAGTAACCCGGATGAAATGAAACTTGCGTAAACACTCTTCTTTCAGCGGTGAATTCAAATTTTGCTTTTATGTAACCAGGATAGAAGAATTAAGTTGAAAAAGAAAATATAACAATAGTAAGTCATATTGACAAAAATGACGAAAATACGTACTTAGTAAATATGACGATTATCCATCATTTTTCAAAAATGACGGATTTCAGTCTCACCCCTGACTGTTCAAGAACCAAAAAGCTGAAACTAATGTGGAAGATTCTAAATTGTTCAAATCATGACCCCTTGGGGTAGGGCGGGGCCACAATAGGTATTACAAGGGGGGAAATCAGATGAAGAACAGCGGGGCCAAAGTTACTCAGGTTAGCATTGTGGTCCAGGGGCCTCTTCTTTTACCCTAAAAAATAAGCACTATTTATATGATGTTACCCATTGCAAAATATGTTGTTAATGATGAGGCAGGGCTCAACATTAACGCTTGTCCGCTTGTCCGGTACCAGTGAAAAAAAATTACGGACAAGTGAATATTGCCAGGCACTTGTCCGATTGGACAAGTGCATTTTAATGTAAAAGAGTGTCTAAATAATAAAAATAACGACTGTTGAAAGTTATTCGGTAGTTTCAAGACGGAAGCTGTACATAAAAACCGGACTTCGATCCCGATAGAGATCGTTAATTGAGTTCACATTCGATCGGGATCGAAGTTCACTAATTGCATACTACCGAAAAGGCATGGAACTTACGAACTTAACGAATGTGGACATTTATGTTGTTGTCAGGACAGAAAGCCTAGATAAAATTTTATTTTATGTGTTTTTTGTATTTATCAATAACATCACGAATCAATCAAGCACATGCCATGTGTAATGGACTTTATTTTAGTTTTCAAGTTGACAGTATTAGATCTCTATTGAAAAATTTTCGGACAAGTGAAGTTGAAGTTCGGACAAGTAAATGTCTTGGTCACTTGTCCGAATGGACAAGTAGGAAAAAAAGTTAATGTCGAGCCCTGTGAGGGTAACAATATTACCACGATTCATTCAGAACAGATCACTCTAACCTCCGACTTACTTCAGCCAAAATTCTTTGTGAAGATATAACCATGTTGATAAATATTGAATTATCAGAAAATTTTACAATATCTACTAATAAATGATTGATTATAATTGAGAGTAATCAATTGGTGCCAGGGATCGACATTAATGGTTGTCCAATTGCCTGAGACAAGTAAATTCTCAGTTTGGGCAAGTGAAATTGTCAAAGTACTTGTCCGATCGAGCAAGTGATTTTGTTCATGCAAATACACATATTTATTTAGATTACATTAATTTATTAATGAAACAATAAATTGAACACTTGATTTCCGCCACGCACCTGATTGACAATTATGTTTCCTTGGTAGCGTTTCTGGATTATACCATTCATTTTGAAATCAGGTTCGTTATTTTCCTTTGTAGTAAATACGCTCTACGTCTAACAATATTTTGTTAACTTCTTATTAGGAAATTAGATTATTTATTCACGCACAGAATATATGTACAGCGTAACATAATGTATCCTGATCAAGATAAGATGTATGTTTCGTAGCAACTACATGTATCTTCCTTTAGCGTTGCTTCAGAGTTTTCTCTGAAAATCACGATTCACAAAAGGATCCTACCGAAAATAATTTTTTTAAAATATGAATTTTATTACATGTATAAGGAAATTAAAAGGAAATGGTTATTGCTGCATGGCAGTGTGTGTTAGAAGGTTAAATTTACAAGTACAGTTGTATACATTTATGTACAAATGCAGCATCTTTTTTTTTTTTTTTTCACTGACTGGTATATATACTGATATTTGATCACATTTTTTCTTATCATAACATTTACAGAAATTAATTTTTTGCTTATTAAGTTCTTTCCTAATTTTGGGCAACCAAGTTTTGCATTGAGACAAGTCAAAGTTTGAGATCACTTGCCCAAAAAAGGGCAAGTGAATCTGAAAGTTAATGTCTATCCCTGGATACAGTGCCTCTGGCCTGATGTGTTATTTTTACACCGGACCGGAATGTCTGATGTCTCAGAATTTGGTTTTGAGCTTAACTATTTCGACGCAGTCATTTCAATGTTTTTTTTTATAAGTAGAAAATATACAATTTCAAATGCATAAGTAAACATCATTAAGACACATGGACTGTCTACAGAATTATGTGGGAGCGATCCCTGGTAAAAGAAAAGCTGTTGGGCCTATACTTAAGAGGTTTTTCCTTTGTATTCATTGCATTAATTAAAAATTACACAGGACTTAATGTCCAGTGTGGTCCAAAAAACTTTCGCATAGACTGACTTAAAAGCTCTGAATTGAAAACAGTTTTATGCAAGAAAAAATTAAAATCTAGTTAAAGAAACTTTATATGCAGCATATCAAACATGTTTAATGTGCTTTGATTTAGAGGACTTATGAACATTATTTAGTTTCAGTACATTTATATGATGATTGATTCTTTAAATTTAGATTTGGTAGATATTTATTGAAAAAATAATTTGTATTTTTAATGTAAATGTTAAGTAAAATAATGCATTTCTCCAAAAGCCAGTAGACAGTGATAAATATTCCTCACGAGTCAAAAATGATAAATATTCCCCACAAGTCAACAATGATAATAAATATTCCCCACAAGCCCACAGTGATAAATATTCCCCACATGTCAACAATGATAAATAGTGATAAATATTCCCCATAAGTCAATAGTGATAAATATTCCCCACAAGTCAACAGGGCTAAAAAGTGAAAATTATTCCCCACAAGTCAGCAGCACAGGTACTTATGGATAGGACCCCCCCTCCCTTAGGACTTGGACTTTTTTTCAGAAATTATATTTATTACACTTTTTAATGTAAATGTTAAGTAAAATAATGCATTTCTCCAAAAGCCAGTAGACAGTGATAAATATTCCTCACGAGTCAAAAATGATAAATATTCCCCACAAGTCAACAATGATAATAAATATTCCCCACAAGCCCACAGTGATAAATATTCCCCACATGTCAACAATGATAAATAGTGATAAATATTCCCCATAAGTCAATAGTGATAAATATTCCCCACAAGTCAACAGGGCTAAAAAGTGAAAATTATTCCCCACAAGTCAGCAGCACAGGTACTTATGGATAGGACCCCCCCTCCCTTAGGACTTGGACTTTTTTTTCAGAAATTATATTTATTACACTTATTTATCAGGTGTACCATAGGAATAAATCTGTAAAACCCTAAAATAATCGTTCCACACAAAAAATACCCCACTGTACATTATAAGAGAGAAACATGCCACATGTTTACGTTGTTCCCCCTGCTGGTCTTTCTGGGTTTAAAAACATGTATTGGATGTATGGTGGTGGAAAGTGTTAAAGTAGTCCCCCCCCCACAATTTTTTTTTTAGTAATTGGTCCCCTACCGGTGCAACCGGAGGGGACTATAGGTTTTAGGTTTCCTCTGAGTCTGTCCGTCTGTCTGTCTGTCTGTCCCTCTGTCTGTCTGTCCCACTTGGTTTTCCATACTTTTTTCCTAAACGCTTGCAGATATTCAGTGATTTTTGGTATGTGAGTGTATCTTGATGAGTTACAGATCAGTTTGCATTTCGTTCCGCTTCATTGATTTTGACGGAATTACGGCCTTTTCAATTTTTAAGGGTTTTCCGCAATTTTCTTTTAAACGCTTTCAGATATTGAGCTGATTTTTGTTATGTGACTTTACCTTGATAAGTTGTGGATCAAATTTGCATTTCGTCCCGCTTCATTGATTTTTGACGGAATTATGGCATTTTCAATTCTTAACGGGAACCAGATTACACTTGGCGGTAGGGGACTAGTATTGCTAATGCAATACTCTCAGAGTGCTTGTTAATTATTAATTTGTATGTTACAAAGCAAGCAAAGATGCAGTATTATTGGAGCTAGGTTAGGTCACATTATGAGGTCACAATTTTTCATGGAGATAAAAAAGTTTCTGAAGAACAGCAGAGCTGAAATGGCTCAAGTGAGCATTGTTGTATATATATTAAACCTCTTTTAGATCATCTTTTATTTAAGAAGACTTCAGCTTAAGGAAGCTATTGATCTTAGGTAGAGTTGACTTCTTTTTCTCTTTGAAGATATGGGGAGAATTGGAGTGGCTAAGAATCAGATGGAGACCCAATGTCAGTTCACATGGAATACCAGGGTTTGCAAAGGAGGACATTGGAACTGGCTTAAGTATTCGAACTTCTGATGGCAGTTGATGAAAGAAGATGTCATACTTAGGGAAACATTAAATTACTTTGAATGGTAAGATTTGATTATTATACCCTGTAAAGTTCAGTATATAAACATGATATACTGTAAATCAACTTTAACTTGCCTGCAAGAAAGATCTGCAATTTTTGCAACCTTCATTACTTAGAAATATTTCTCATCACAAACCAATCATAAGTTGTGACAGCTATTGTATTATGGTAGAATGTTTCCTTCACTGGAAAAATTGATGCTTACTGTTGCAGATGGATTTCAGGGTAAAGAATCCTGAGTAAAAATTGTCGGGAATAATAGTTGATTTACAGAATACATGATTTTGCAGTTAAACATAGGTATTTTGAATACTGATATCTCGAATACAGTGGATATGTCAGTAATTTTTAAGTCCCAATCTTTTATTATATTTAATAAGTATTTTACCCTTCAGTGCTCCAAGTTGCGACTAAAATGGTCGCATTTGCAACCAAAAATTTAAATTTGTGACTGGAAATTAAAACTAACTCGCATTATTGCGACTGAGAAAATTTGGGCTGGCGATTGTCAATTTTATGATTGGGATCAAGATTACTTTTTTCCCAAGCTTCTCTGTCAAGAAAATGTTTGAGGACATTCCTAAAACTTTGTTAAGCGTTGCAAAGACTGAGATTACGTAATGATATGCCAGCATGCTGTACAGTCAACAGAACGGCTGTCAAAATGTTGTATTCTTTTTAAAACCTGATCTTGTTAATGGAGCATTTGGCTAATATAGCTTGAATATCATCATGTTTTGGTGATGTGGACAACAACTGGTTAATACATAGGTTCATAAAATAAACATATTAACAAACAGCTGACGAAGTCAGATCTGAATAGTTCAAACTTATGCACGCATCAGTCAAACTTGCTACAATTTCATTTGAATTAATTTTAATTCTAGGATAAAACACTTGTGTTCTTCATTGCACAACCATACTGGTGGTTCTATGAACTACTATTTCATGAGTGGTTTCTTCAGTCTAGCAAATTATTAAGTCACAGTAATAAGTAATCTTTGATAAATTTTAAAAAGACATCGTAGGTACATAAATGAGTGTTGTTCCTTGCTTTTACTATATGCTACATGTAAATGTGTTTTCACAAAGTGTTTTCACAATGGCGAGTGAAATATTTGTTGATTGCGACCAGAAGTTCTGAAATGGCGACCAAAAAAAAGTTTAGGTCGTCATTTAGCGACCTGGTAGGAAGTGTGACTTGGAGCACTGCCCTTAACATCTTGAATCTTCCCGATATCTCCAAGTTTTCCCACAGTTCTATGGATAGTTCGAGATAACGGGGTTTGAGTATCAGGTTTGACATTTATTTTAACAAGTACTAGACATGTCAGGCTACCTTCCATAATTTGAATTACTAACCATAAAATCACTTGCCCTGACCAAACTTCTTATAATTGTTAATTTTAATTGGTAACTTTTGAAACTATCTCTCATGCGTGTCAAGATTCTGACAGAGTAGCCATTTTGAGTCTGGTTCATTAATTGGGACATGAAAATTATGAGCCTTAAAGACATTCAACAAACTTTACTAAAATGATTATCCTAAATATTAATAAATACAGAAAGTGTTACTTGGTAAGTATTAATACCATATCAATGGATACGTTTCAACCCAGACTTGTCTACTACAGCTAAAAATATATATTATAAAAAATTTTATTGCTAAAAATAACAATTGTGTTATGAAGGGATTTCAACATACAGAGCAAAGGTTGTGCTTACATTTGTACAAATAAGATAATTTTTTTTTTTTTACAATTTTGTATATATTTATTCAAAAGACTGAAAAGGATTTAAGAGTTATCAACCTGACCAAAAGGTCTAGTTCACATACATTGCACACAACCATACCATTCATTTAACCAAGTTGGTCTGACGTGCCTTAGTGTTAAACCCTGACTGTATTATTATTTTTTTTTAGCAAGATCGCAAAGTTTTTCATTTCAGATTACTGGTTAGCCATTTTTGGGGGACATGTATCAGTACTATAAAGACATTTATAGATGAGTCTTTAAATACATTGCATCAGAATACATGAATATGGTTAGGACATATAGAGTTTGTCATGTCTATCTTCCGTCTTTCTGTCCTTCCGTTATGCTTTGTATTTAGAACAGTCTAAAGCTCAGTTTCAAAGAAACTATGACAGGATCTTTTTATCAAACTTCATAATATGCTGATACACACGGAGGAGAACTATTCAACTGCATCAACATTTCATGATCATGACCTTTCCTTTGACCTTGACTTACTTTTCTTAAATTAGTGTTTAGCTCAGTTTTAAAGAAACTATTCAAGATATTTTTACCAAACTTCATATGCTGATACATACTGATGAGAGCTATTCAACTGCATCAACATTTTTTTTTACCTTGACATTTCCTTTGACCTTGACTTCACTTTTCTTAAATTAGTATTTAGCTCAGTTTTTAAGAAACCATTCTGGACAGTGTTATCAAACTTTATATGCTGATACAAAATGAAGTAAGCTTTTGAAGGGCATCAACCTTTTTTTACTTTAACCTTTCCTTTGACCTCACTTTCTTAAATTTGTACATTTTGTATTTTGCTTAGTTTGAAAGAAAGCATTTAAGATATTTCTACATAAGCTTATACACTTAAACAGAATTTGGTGAGAATTTATCAACTGTATCTTTTTTTTTAGATTTCAATTTCAATTTTGAAGACCGTTCACAGTAGCTCAATCAGTAGAGTGCTCGCTCCATGATCGGGAGGTCGTGAGTTCAAATCTCGGCTGCGACTGACCTAAGTCGATAAAAAAATGGGTAGCAACTGTTCCTTTGCCATGCGATCAGCACTTTGAAGTGAAAGTTGTGGGTCCTTTGGATGAGACCTTAAAAACTGAGGCCCCGTGTCACAGCAGGCATTGGCACTATAAAGATCCCTCACTGCTCATTGGCCCTGAGTGTCGAGTAAAAGTCAAAATTCATACACTACTATTTGATAATGACCAATTGATATTTGCCCCCAAAATCAAACTTTGACAGAGAAATGCATAATTATGTTCTAAAACAAGGGGATATATTTTCATCAGCCATGACATCATATGTTAGATATGACATCAGGAAGATGACCTATAGTCAAATTTTCCATAACTTTTGTAAAATGATAATGGACTGTATCAGTGAAATATGTTTACTTAATATTGTTATGGAGCAGATTTGCGCTTCTTTAATTTTAGAGTAAAAATTGAACAAATTGTGTACATTTTGTCCTCTTTCTGATAAATAACACAAAATCTAAATAATCTGTGGTGTCCTAGAAACAAAAATTGCCAATGACCTGCTTTGAAACTACGATATTTTTTGTTAATTCTGATTTTTCTGCCCCCGCCATAAAATGGGCAGGGGAATATAGTGTTACTCTGTTCCATCATTCCATCATCATTCACTTCCCATTCATTATCTCTGCAACAGTTGCACACATTCAACGCAAATTTGACATATGGATATATTTATAAATGCAGGTCAAGGTCAAATTTGGTTATGGTCCGATGATTTTTGACAGAGTTATTCCTCTTGAACTTAGAAAAAATAGAAATGTTCAGTTTCCACTCTCTTACTTTTGTAGGGATGTATATATAAGGTTGAAATTGCATGTGCAGGTATTTTACCAAAAAATACAGGTCAAGTTCAAATTTGGTCATGGTCCGATGATTTTTGACAAAGTTATCTCTCTTGAACTTAGAAAAAATTAAGAAATTAACTGCAGAGGCATTCATGGCGTTCAACACATCTAGTTCATACAATATATACAATTCAGGACATTTCAAGAAATTTTAAAAATATTACATTTAAGGGGGGGGGGATTTATATAGCTCTTTTAATGTTGCATTACTAATATACCCGCGACTGGGCATTCATGTCCTATGGACATCTTTGTTGTCTTTTCATTCTGTGAGATTTATAATATTTAAGTTTCTAATATGCTTATCATTTGAATGCCTACTAAGATCATGATTTTGTAGTTGGTATTTCACAAATACTCTGTGCCATTTGACAAACTTAGAATACTGCCAAATGCAATTTACATCTCGGGTGCGGGGTGTGCAATTACAAAAATTGGCAATTAGTTGTATTTTTTGCTGATATTTCCTACATTGCTTTAAATGCTCATGACCAATGCTTTCTTTTCAGATATTACCTAAAAACATCAAACAACAGGGGAAAAAAGAGGACTGCCTATTTCCGATTTATCTTTACACAACAACACCAGAAGCACTACCATCAAAAAATTAAAATCAATATATAGGAAGAAAAAATGAAGACATTGATTAAAAGAAAAGAAGTTCAAAGAGTTTCGAATATTATGTCAAGTTGTCAACGACAACACAGATCTGGAAATGGATTTTCTTGCCTAATAATTATATTAAATGCATGTTCATGCATGACTTTTGTTCCAACTGTGTTCCCTGTATCACAATTCCTCCATCATGTATACATGTAGAGCAAGGGCAATGTTAAAAAACCATCACATCTTGTGTAACACCAACAAAACAGCTTTTTATTGTTTGGACATTAAATGCTTATGATTATACTTAAAATTGCAAGAAAAAGGACTGTACCTGTGTAAAGTACAATGCAGCAATATACAAAAAAAGATTGTCCAACAATATTTTTGTCTCTGTTATTTGTGTTGTACTGGTATACACTTATGTATTGGAGCATGAGAAATAAAAAAAAATATTTCTTGATTTAAAGATGAAGAAAGTTTGGGAAAGTCTTGGAATTAGTGTTTGAAAGGTATATATATAAACTATGTTGTGTATAAATCTTTATATACTTTTGTTAAATCAGAGTGCATATTTCTTTAGATAAGTAAAGAAGTTAAATAGAGCAATTTATCAAATAATCATTCAATAAGTAATGCATTCATTAAGGTTCATTAATGTTAAGCACTTTGATAGAAACAGTTGTAAAGGAATATTTTTTCATATATTGAGAATTTAAAGAATTTTTAAATCAGTCAGTGAAAATAATTCCTTATCTTTATACAGTCATGTATGTACAAATGTTTTAACGATGAAATGACTATGCAAAGAATGGAATAAAACATGTCACTGTCTTGAATTGTTTAATTTATGCATTCACGAATATCAATGTTGGCCTGTGTGGAAGGAGAAAGGTTCATGAAATAGTATCCTTAAGGAGTATATACAGTACTTTAAAATATTCAGCAGAATTTCTTTACTTGCATGTTGCCAGACATTATTAATTAATTAGGGCTCCGCTCTGCGGGCGCCGTATAGTAATCAGTCTGTCTGTCCGTCCGTCCGAGATCTCTTGTCCACAGCATATCTTCTATCTCCTTGGCCCAATCTGGCTCATACTTCACCCACAGAGTGTCTTTGGGTAAAGGGTGTACAGTGACCTTGAACCATGTTTCTAGGTCTAAGGTTAAGGTCATAGCAGAATTATATGAAAAATCCTTGTCCGGAGCATATCTTCTCTCCTCTTGGTCCAATGTGGTTCATACTTCACTCGCACTGGTCAATCGATGTGCAGTGACCTTGAACAAAGTTTCTAGGTCAAGGGTCAAGGTCAAAAATAGCCTCTCTGTCTAAAATCTTTGTTCGGTGCATAATTTCTTTCCCTTGAGTCCAGTTAGCCTCAAACTTTACCAACTGACTTAGGGTATGGAACATTTGTGATTTTCCTTCCATATTTTGATAGAGGATATGCAACAATTTTCATAGAGGATATGCAACATTAGTGATTTGTGTGCTGTCTTTTGATAGAGGGTATGGAGCACTCGTGATCTTTATGCCATTTTTTTTTTATAACAAGGATGACATAGAAGCCCTTTAGACTCGAGCAACACATCCCTTAATAGTACACAAATGTTCCTCTTCAAAGTAAACTCTTTTCAGCTACTTTACCTTTTCATGTTCGGTTTTGAAAGCGGGGCCCTTTGAGAAGGCCACCATCTCAATGATATCTGGTTATGAGTGTGAGGTTACAAGCCTTATAATTCTTTTATATGAAAATAATTTTAACTACTAACTTTAATTGTAAATGTCATGTTACCATGACAGTTGTAATTGTCATGATCCCAGCAAGCACTTTGGTGTGCTGAAATGTATCAATTATAAAGAAAAAGGTGGGAGATTTGTCTTGGAAAAAAGGGAACATATTACAAGAATTATTAAGAAAAAATAGTATGAAAGAAAGCAAAGGCCATCACTATTATTATATGAATTAATAATCTAAACTCTCTGATTGGCTGAGATCCAACATTATAGAAAAATACAACATGAACTTTAAGTTCACCTGCACGTGACTTTCCAGGTGAAAATATGAATTTTTAGCTGAAATAATGTAGCCCTCTTCAATATTTTTCATCTGATGTAAAAAAAAAAAAAAAAAAAAAAAAAAAAAAACGGAGAGGGCTACGTTGTTGCAGCTCATGAATTTTGTCTACATTGGACTAAAAAATAAATTGAGAACTTCCTAATGGATAAAATTAGATCTGAAAAGTTATTTCACCCGTAGAGGGAAGGGGGGCACTTTTTTCTGAACGATGTCTACTATCGGTTAAGTATACATGTAAAATGTTCGTGGAAAGGCTTTTTGATCTTCCTTTTTGATACAGTATAATATTGTCACCGGCGACATTTATGTACCTTCCATAACTCCACATATTGTCGTCTGTCGGTCTATCTTATTGCAGGCATACAACAAAATTTGAGTACCCTGGATGCACATATTAAGATAATGCTAATGATGATGAAAATGATGAGGAAAGTTAAGGCTTGCTAGCAGACAGGTTGTACATACATGAAATATCTCTTTAATTTAAAATGTCTGAAATATCTATCGAAATTAATTGCATCCTACTATTAATTTAACTTACATTGATATCCAATGCTTTTGAAGATTTAACCAATATCACATACATGTAGCTTCTATGGAAGCAGGTTTATTGAGAAGACTTTTAATCAAAAGGGTCATGAGCCACATGGGTTACATGAGAAACTCTTTGCCTGCTGTTCTACATTAAGATCCCCCCTATACACTGTACATGTATTCGGATGTAAATTTCTGATCGCCTTTTGTGACCCAACCCTATATACAGCGGACGTGATTTGATAAAAATGAATATTTCTAGTCTCTACCATTGGATTTTTCCACTTTAGTACGGTTCCTTAATTATGGCTTTGCAGTTGAAAATCTACACCAAGTAAGGAAGCTTCCATACAAGTTTCAGCTTTTTTTTTGGTCTTGTGGTTCTTGAAAAGATTTTAATGACTCTACCATATCTTTGTCTTTTCTTGATTATTTTCCACTAAGAGTGATTTAAAAGAGTCACTTGAGCTTCCAGCTCAGGTGAGCTAAAATGTGGACCCCCCCCCCCCCGACCACCATCCATAATTACATTGGCACATGTATAAGAATAGCAAAAAATATTATCAAGATACATATTACTACTGAACTCAAAAACTCTATATAATGACAACTGACAAAAGAGAATATTCAGGAATTCTGAAATCTTTGTAAATCATAGTCGTGTACACCGATCCTTGACAAAAAATTTTTACCACAAAATTTTCTCCCTTCATTATTGCGAGTAATTCTACTGTCTGTCTGTCTCCCTCCGTGCGTGTTTGTGTGAGAGTGTTTGTCAGTCTCTTCACGGCCCTAGTAAATATTCGCTATGATTACACAATTGAATAATTCATATCTCCTATTGGCTGAGATTCAACAAAGAAGAAAAAAAACACTACGTTATATTCACATGCATGTGATTTTCCAGGTGAATATAAGGATTTATGTTCTCGATACCAATAGTTTTGGAAAGCTATTTCACTTGCTACCGACTTCCACTCAGGTGAGCATAACATTAGGGAATATATAATTTGGGGTGGGGATGGTTTTGGGGTGGAAGGGACCCCCCCCCCCCCAACACTTTTTCCTGAACGTAAATTTTTACTTTTAATTCAATTAGAATAAAAACGTTCATTGAAAGGCTGGTCCCTCACTAATGGTTCTTAATACCCCACCCAACCCCACCAAACATCAAACAAAATTTGAAGTAAAGAGAATTCTATTTTCGTTGGGCTAATCAAAGATTTACCCCTGATAATGCCCCCATTGCCCCCCCCCCCTTCCCCCCGCCGAAATCGATCCTATCAAAGAGCCTGACATTATTTCTTTTATTATCATAGCAACTAGAGTTGATTTCAAAATTAAATCCAATTTAATACGACTGGTAACGTTTATTTAACACTGATTCTCTCATTGCAGTTGGCTTGTAACAAGTAAGATGGCATGAACTGCTTAATGATTTTATATCATTTCATCATTGAATTATATATCAAAACAATTATTGCTGTTTGAGATCAATGCGATGATTTAGCCATTTTTGATGTACAATATTCATCTCGCCCTTCAGGTTCAGGTGGCTAAATCATCGTATTGAACTCAAAACAACAATAATAATTGTATGAAATAATTTATCGGCGACAAAATTTGCAAATGTTCACAGTACATATTGTCGCCGACGACAGCATGTGCCGATGCTTGACTGTACATTAACTTTATCGTCCATTATGCAGAAGGAAAGTAAGGAATTGTCACCGGCGACAATATGTATACCGATGGACGACAATATGTGCAATGTGGGTAGGTACATATTGCCACCGACGACAATACGAACAGAACGACAATATGTACCGTCACATCCCTTCACACGAAATAAAATTTGGAATTTAGACATTTTTTTTACCCCCACCCTCTCCCCTCAGGTTTCAAAATCGATGCAACGTGCCTGATATTTTTTTCAAATTGTATTAAAATTTGAATTTAATATTTTCTCAAATTTTCTGTATAATATCATGAATTATATGTTGCTACAGAGTCAGAAATTCCAAATTAATACAACTATATAGTTATTTTTATTTTATCTTCAGCAAATGTAAACAAGAAAGGTTGCATGTTAGCTTAACAAGTTTGTATTATTCAATCATTGAATCAAATAATAAAACAATTATACAATTAAACTAATAGGTATCTCGAACATTGATATCTCTAATACCATGGATATGTCCAGGTAAGATGGAAGTCCCCAGTTCTTTTTTTATGCATTTTAACCCTAATATCTCGAATCCTCCGATGTCTCGAGGTTTTTTCTTGATCCCATGGAGGTCGAGATAGCAAAGTTTGACTGTAATGTTGTTTTTCCAGGTCAGTACGATGATTTATACATACAACAAGTTATTATATCCCCGCTCCGAATGAGAAGAAGGGGTATACTGTTTTACCCTTGTGTGTCTGTATGTCTGTCTTTTTGTCTGTCTGTCGGTAACAAATTTTCGTCGCAGTTTTCTCAGCAACTACTCATCGCATATACTTAAAATTTTAGCACACACTTTCTTTAGGCATGTCATATGTTGGGATTCATTTTTGTACGAATTCTTGTTTATTCGTGCGTCTGTCTGTATCAAATTTCCGTCGCAGTTTTCTCAACAATTATTCTTTGCAGTTCACATGAGAGCGTATATTCACATCAGATTACTAGTGAGTATTGCCTCACAGACTTCTTGTTTAATATGTGTGCAAAGTTAGAAAATTAAATACCCCTTCACAGTGTACAGTAACAAAATTTAAGATCCTACCAGCTAGGGTTTTGCACGCAGGCACGTTATATATTTACATTTATATGAAAAATGTAAGCCAAGTGGGTCAATCGTTCTCACTGAAGAATGCAAATGTAATTTTCTAGAACTATACTGACTGCCTAACTTATCGTAATATTCAGGATAAAGATCGACTAATTTTTTTTTTATAAAATCAAAAGCCAAACAATCATGGACAAAAGAGTGATATCACTGGCATCGAAAGCGGGGGTAAATGAAAAGATACGCATAGGGAATGGGCCTCTTGTTTCTTGAACTTGTTTGTTAATAGCTTGCCTCGTTTTAGATATTGTTCATACGTAGAGCTAGCATACTCTTGCGTATCGAATCAAATGAGAAACTTAAATTCCATATGCAGGTGATAAGGGTATCATTGCTACATAAGTAAAAGAAGTTGACGATTGAATGTTGAAGTCATTACATTTATCATAAAGCGTTGTTGTTAGGTAACTCTAGAGACGCGCCAGGTCTGACCTGCAAATTAGTAAAAATTGTTTAAATGGCAAGTAGTACAGGTACTTTCAGTGGCACAAGGAGAATGAAAAAGAATTGAGGCTCTGAAAATTGAAGATGAAAATGTTGCGGTCATTTGCAAGAGATATTAATAATTTCTTTTTTGCACTACATTATATCAAATTGTACAACTTATTATCTCGTGAAAAGCACCCCCCCTTCATTTTTTTCTGAGTATAGTATTTTGCTATAGTAAAATTTCCACTGGCAATTTCCAGGATTTGGACAGTAAATTACTTTTTTTTTGTTTTGATTTTTTGGGAAGTTGCCCCCCCCCCCCCCCCAACACTTTTGAAACCGTTGCTACTGGCCTGTATATAGTTAACACCTCTTATTATATCCTTAACGCGACTTGCAAGGTATTTTTTTATTTGGTGTACCTTTTTTTGCTCTGAAAGTGTACTAAACCAACCAGAGGACGTGTATATGGTATTGAGAGTTGAGTAGTATACATGTTTAAATACTGCATGTAGTTAAATATATCACGCTGAAAATTTTTACCCCAAGAAAACGATTGTCAACCTAGGCGCAGCCGAGGTTGAAAATGGTTTTCGAGGGGGTGACAATTTGTAATATAGATAATAAAATGGGAATAAACAGGCGGATAAAGGGTGAAGATTCGAGCTAACAACCTCCGTCAATTGAACCCCCTTGTTTATGTGTGCAAATATTTGTTACCCCTCCCCATAAAAATATAGGATTGTGTATCCCCTTATGTTTGGGCTTTCTAAGGGTCTGCGTACTGAAGAATTTTTTTAAGCTGATGCTAAAAGATATTAGCTGTATCAGGGAGTATGGGGTAAACTGCGAAAATTCGAGATATAGTGTATGCGTCCCAAACACTGAAATATATAGGAATTTGAACGTTGCTGATTGTTGAATGATCTAAAAACAAAGTATGAAAAATTCTCTTCATAATTACTAATAATTTAGATAGTATACGATTTGCAATTCTAGAGCATTTCCACCATGCATTCCATATTATACAGATACACATTACTGATGGGCCATTAAATAAATTGATTGCACAGATTCAAGTTAAAAATAATCTTAAGAAAATCATGCTGTATGAACAAGATATTATTGTGACATATTTCTGCCACTACTTGTCAGATGTTTATGTCGACTTGTCAGCTATTTATGTCAACTTGTCGAATAATTATTGTCGACTTGTCAGATAATAATCATCAGGACCAGGAACTCGGTATCTTGTTATTAAAGTATGTTAAAGCCACTAACTGAAATTTACTTGTCATCAAAATATCTCTCAAGTCAACATAATATTCTGATAAGTCGACATAATTATCTGACAAGTCGACTTGTTAGATGTTACGTGTATGTCGACTTGTCAGATACTGATGTCGACTTGTAATATATTATGTCGACTTGTCAAAAAATTATGTCAACTTGTCACAAAATTATGTTGACTTGTCAGATAATACGAGAATCATTAAAAAATTCGTAGAATTTTGGCATAACTTTTTTATTCAATATCATATCATATCATATCGAAATTCGGTACACATATTTTAGCAATAGCTTCATATAATTTGAATTAAAAAATTGGAATATATCTTGATATTTATCAAAATTATCAAAAAATGGGGTCACGGAGCAGGGTCGAAATTGAGTTATCAACTAATCATATACTTTATGATGTGTACAGTCATACCTCTAATAAATGGTGCTTAAACGAACTAAAATTTAATTGATTAAATTTAGTATTGGTGCATTTCTTCATATGCTAAAATTTTATGTAATATATTACTTCGTTTAAAAGATATCAATATCTAAAGACAGACTTCATTAGAAAAATAAAAAAAAAACGATGACATCGAAGGACGTAACGGAGCAGTGAGTAGAGAGAAAAATTGGTTTTCATTCAGGAAACCTTTTAAAAAAAACTCTGAAAATGCTAGACCGAAGAACCAGGAAGTATATATAAATGACCCGTGCAATTGTATATACATGGAAAAGACAGTTTTTGGGTGATAGAGATCTTGAATCTGACGTAAACGGTTTGCGAAGAAACAGATTATAGTTAAAAATTTTGAAACGTGATGTGCACTTGTTACAACGCACTTGAAAAATCATGCACTTTGAAAAAAAAAATCAAAGTGCGTTAAATTTTGAACCAAATAAAGGCACTTTGAAAAAAATTCTTTTCAAAGTGCTTTAATATTAACACACTTTGAAAAAAATGTGCATGGCTTGCAGGCCCGTAGCAACGGTTTCATAAGTGGGCGGGGGAGGGGGGCAACTCCCCCCCCCCCCAAAAAAAAAACATCAGACCAGCAAAAAAAAATTAGACTTACCAAAAGTGTGTGTGGAGGGGAGGGGGGACTTCCCAAAATTATCTGACAAGTTAAAAAAAGCTAATTTACTGTCCAAATCCTGGAAATTGCCAGTGCTCGACCTTACAACATCAAAAGGGGGCAGCATCTTAATGAAATTTTACAACAGCAAAATACTATTCTCAGAAAAAAAGTTGGGGGGGGGGGTGAACATTCTCAGTACACTCTATGTAATTAGCTCTTTTATTTCGCTTGCAGTTAATTGAATTGTAAAAGAAAGAAAATGTGTCGCATGATTTTACATCATAATTCAACTTAGTAAAACGATTCAGTCTGGTTTTTTTTCTCTCAATACTTTTATAATACTCTAGTAAACAAAGATATTACGTATAAAATTTTTGCATTTCAAAATAATCAAGTCTATTTAAAATTAGATGCTAGATCCGCTCGCATACTCGCTACACTAACTACACTGTACGTAAATTTTAATCAGATTGAAATTAATACTTTTTTATCTGAAATATTATGTATAGAAAAACAAAGTTAACAAATCATCTAATTTCGGCCTGAAACGTCAGGACAACGTGATTCAAATGTATATACATGTATATATCATATGACTGTCCGCCAACAATAAATCATAAAATCGTAGAATTTCGCATATATTCGAAGTCGACTTTTTATAATTAATAATGTATAAACGATGCATGAACTTTTCACAAATATAAAAGTTTAGAATTTTAGACTATTTAGACTATGATTTTTACAGTAAAATTTAGAAGTACATAATGCAAGCAATGTTAATAATGAACACAGAGAGAAATCTAAATTTTAGCTGTTTACATATTTTTAAAATTAAAGTCAGTCGGATGGGATGATAACTGGTGTCCCAGGTCAAGGATTACAACCTCCTGGCACGCAAAGGGTCGTTTCTCTGGATTTCTAAAAGAAAAAGGAGAAGAGTAGGCTCACTTCGGGCTGCCAGAGAAACCAAATATTTTTAAAAACCGGTCATATAAACCTAAATTTCGGCCGAAATATGGCTAAAATATGCCTACTTGGCATTAAGCAATTCACTATCAATCAGTCGATCAATCAACCATCCTTATACTGTTATTACGATATATTATTAATTTATTCAGCCTACAATATGGAACCAAGAACTTTGATGAAAAGGCGATTTTTTTTGGGGGGGGGAGCAAAGTATAATATAAGGTACAGAGTGGGTATTTTTTGCCTAGCTATCTGTCCAATTACGAGTAAAAGAGGGTGTACATGAAATCGCTATTTGAAGGTGAATGTGAATGTAGAAACTGTTTTAGAAAAAAATCCTGATAAAAAGAACATGTAAATGAGCTTCTGAGACTACATGCTTTATCGAAAGTGAAAGCGACACATATTTTGTTAAAATTGGAAAATAACAACCCCAAGACTTTATGGATTGACCGCTAAGAAATGAAAGCAGGTCATCTATTTTGTGAATGAATTCAGCAAAAAATACTCCAACCAGATTGCTACGCGATGAAATGCATATTTGTAAATGAGAGTAAAGTCGCGGTTCATGTAAAATAAAAAAAAGGCTCTTCTGGTCCAGTAGTCTGTACGTTAAGCTTACCTAGGAATAAATGTGTTTCCTGACTTATGCAAGACCTAGCTGCTCTATATCAAAGATATACATGTAAATTAAAACTAACACAGCGTCTGACAAGCCAAGCAAGAACGTGAATTTAAAAAGAATCTGAAGACCAGAATGAGAGATGATTTCCAAAATGCAATCATATCCCATGGAAATAACTGCAGTTTTGATGTGAACTCTAGCGAGATTGTTTGGTATTCATTACAGTTTTCGCAGTATACACATGTATATGAAATCATCCCAATTCTTTACAGCAAGTCGGACCGCGGTTTTTCTTTCAACCCGAAAGGTCCATATATTTGGAAAAGCTTATATGATTAAAACTTCCCTGGGACATACTTCTAAAAAAGCAGTTTTCTTGTATCACGGTGAAATTTATGATATAAAATTAAGAGGCATTAAATTTAAAATTGCCTCTGATATCCATGTTTTTAAAACGCTTGTCTTAAGAATAAATGATCCAGATTTATTTAAACTTTTTATATTGATAAAACTGTATGGATATGATTTTTATTTTTTTGCAAAATTTTCCTTTTAAAAATTCCTAGTTACTTTATATGGAAACCGCAAAGACGGGACTGTATGAAACACCACACATGTACATGTATGTCATGTGATGTGGTACAAAATGTCACATCGTAGCAAACCCCACAATCGTACAACCAGAAAGTACAATCCTTTCTCATTTCTGGAGAAAGAGAGACCTAGATGCAGACTCGCGTCCGTGGCAATGAACTCAACCAAACGAGCAATTTGTAAGAAATAGATAAAAGACCCAGTGAGCATATTTTTTTTTTTATAAACAAAAACAAAACAAAAAACAAGCTCCCCAAAAAGGAATTTGTGCTGCTTCATTTTCGTTGTTGTATAGTGAAAATTCTCTATTGTGAGGCTATATATAGTGAGTGCTTTATCATAGTTTATGCATTCTGGGTTTTTGTTTGTTTGCTGTTTTGTTTTTTTATTATTTTAATTTACGGTTTAGATACTTTTGAGTTCGTACGAAAAATTAAAGGTGATGTGCAGTCATGATTATACATGTACATTTATTGACTGGGTTAGAGTGCAGCATGCAATTTGTTGGACCTTTGACAAGGCCTAAACTGTTAACTAGAATCGTTTACTTTATATTATGACGGAGGTATTTTGCTCTCCCTTCCACGTTTGCAACAATGATGATATCGGGTCAATGCCGAAACTGTCAGACGTCTACTACTTGGTTAACCCATATGATGTGACGTTAAAAACGTCAAAGCGGTCCAATATATCTAATCGACCGGTCCAACATCTCATCAAGCGGTGCTTAATAAAAATTTTTGGGTCACGCGATGAAACTTACGAAATGTTAAGACTTTTAAGATATAGCTATATTTATAAAGGGATCAATTTTAAGGATTTAATATTAACAACAATAATGTCTATGTTATCTATGCAAGGTCATCATGTGCGATGTATGTGTGATTACCTACAGAAAATGATTTAGTAAAATATTCTCACTGTGAAGGATACCGATAGTCAAACAAATATTGATTATTTCTCGTTTGTTTTAATTAAACAAATATATACATATGTATTTGTATTACAAGCATTGAATAATTAAATTTACCCATTATTCTTTCAAAATTAATTTCTTTCTACCCTCAAAAATAAAAAAAGAAAAAAATATTTCCTCCCAATTAAATCACGAAGCCTCTCGTAACTTGGTAAGATGCGTGTTATATGCAGGAAAGCGGGTTGTCCATAAGAAGAGCACCCCCCCCCCCTTTCCGAACGAATTACTGATTTTTTTTTTTTTTTTTTTTTTTTTTTTTGGTTTGCGCATTAACTTATGTATAAAGAAGCTGGAGTTGAGCTGGATTCTTTGAAAGTGAGTATACCCCCCCCCCCCCACCTCCCGAAAAATTCTCCTATTGATTCTATTGCATGATAGCAATGGTATAAGCAATACCACCATTGATATTGTATATCAGAGAAAGTGTGATATGTCAAATTTATGTAAATCACCAAAATTTCTCATTTACCAACACCTTGTTGATAATTTTAACCCCCTCCCCCCCCCACCCCATCTTATTCATGTAAACCAATATACATTTAAAATATAGAGTACTAATTACAAGATTAAGACTATCTGCACAAATCTTAATGATTGAACAAGGAAGGTATAACAGAATTGTGAGAAATGATAGAATATATCATCTTTGTGAATAAGGGGACAAAGAATTTGTTTAAAATGTCCACATTATAGTACATTAAGACAAAAATATATTTAAAAAAAGGCTTCGACTCCCGAAGACCAGTCGTCCTCAACTTAGTACAATTACTTATAGTACACAGAATAGTAAAGAATTATGTAATTTAGGTAATTTTATCCAATTAGCTTATGCAACAAGATCGTTGTCTTTAACCAATCTATGATCACTGAAAATATCTTAACGTGATATATTGTACATGTTGGATGATGACTCATCTCTTTAATTCATCGATCAGTTGAAGATATTATTATTATTTAACAACAATTTTTTTAAGAGGAATTAGCTAATAAACGCACCATTTCTTTAAAGACAGAAACAATTCAATAAAAGGAAATATATCATTTAAATTATGGAAATACTGGATCGGAAAAAAAGAAGAATGGGAGGGGAGGAGGGGGGGTTAAATCTAGTTCCTGTGGTGAATTGTTACCTTTATATTAATTTAAATGAAATGAAACTACACTTTCTATTCCGCTGATGGATTTCATTATACTATCACCGAGCAAAATTAACATTTTTGAAATAAATAACTTTTTAATATATTATACTAAATTTGGACGTTTATCTACAAAATTGTTTATCTGTTTTTACTATGTGCTAATATAATAATAATTAACTGTGTCTAATTTATCTCATTCCCTTTGAAGCAGGATTAAGACATTCCAATTGACTTTAAGTGACTGTCAAAAGAATTGATACTCGTTAGGTGTAAATGCCTCAGGACCTGTTAATCTTATATCAATAACTTTGTTTATATAATTATTTAGCCATGTCTTTTATGTCCATTCTATCAAAGAAACACACCTGTCCATCAATTAATTCAGCCAGTGTCATAATGCAATTATTGTTTACTCTCTCTATCTAACAAAAAGCTATGTCCATTATACCTTCATCAGTTTGGAGGCCCGATGCTCTACCGGCCACATCCAACTCGGTTACTTTAAGACTCGTAAAGTATTGTTGATATTTGCCATCGTCGAAAATAAATTTGGAAACCTGATTTTACCAGTTCTTGGACTTAATATTGGAAGACCTTAAGGAAATCGGCACCTTTCTCGTTTACGTTGTATTACGGCCCACAGCGCCGTCACTGTATTAACCGCCAACATTCCTTCTTCCCCGTTTACTCAAAACAACGGATATAGTCCGGGATTTAGTTTTATACCTTATAACCAAAATCTAACTGGTTATAAAACAGGAGCTTCGGCAAGTATTTCCCATCGGGGAGGCGAACTAGATCAAAAAAAAGGGGGGGGGGGGCTAACTAACTCTTTGTAACATGAAGTAAATAATTAAAATTTCTGCCAAAATCTTGATATTAAATTTACCTTTTAAGTCAATAGCTTAGAAGTATATCCTGATTAAAAAAGAACAATGAAATATACAGCAACAACAAAAATACTTTTTAAGTTACATATACTATATATTAAACAAAACTGGGTCATTTTTAAATAGCTAGGAGATAGTTCGTTTAAATTTGTTTTTTTTTTCTGAAACGGCATAGAAAGAACTTTGAATGGTTTATGACGAGGTATACGTAAATATTAAAATATATATTATTTTCTATTATTGTATAATATTTATTGTTACTTGCCGAAAGAATGCATAATTAGGAAATTAAAATTGAAATACATGTATCCTCATTGAAAAAAATTGAAATACATATAATACCTACATTTTTGAAATGCAGAAATATCGATTCATCAAAGATTTCCTAACACTGATCGACCGATTGGTTAGACAATGAACAAGCCTGTTATACACAGGGAAAGGTGTCATGAAAGGGGTGGAGGCACCTCCGATTCCCCCCCCCCCCCACTTTCTCCAATTGTTTTCTGAGAATAGTCTTTTTGCTTAAGTTTTGATATGTAAAAATTCATTCATTTAGACACTAATAAACAAACTGAATTGTTGCTGTTAGGTCGAACTCGGCCAAACTCCAGCATTTGAAAAGAAAAAAAATAGAGAACCCCCACCCCGCCCCCAAAACAGAGAATTTCCCAAAACGTTGCTAGCTGTGAGAAAAAAAATCATCAATATTTTTATGTATAACTGCGATGGAAAAAAATGATTAAAGCAAAATTACATTGTACAAAATTGAAATAATACAGAAATCTTTTTTTTCTGGAATTTTTCAGTCTTATTACTGTAGTCATAAAGGGAATTACGTTCTTAAAAAACTTAAAGCAGCCCCGCGTAACTAAAATAATATCTAAGTGCAAGATAAGCAAACATGTTTTTAATGAATAACCATGATAACGTTTAAAGATATAAATATCAATGAATAAAATCGATTTTCAATAAGTTGAATCGGGCTTGATGTTCGACGTAACAATATGCATATGCTGTGACGTCATATCGAAGGTCGAGAAAATGAGGTTTACATATGCATGCAGTGTACATTCAATTTATACATGTAGGCTATTAAATGGAGATAAATCGATAAATTAAAATGTTTTATGTCTATATTAAATTGTAACCATGAATTAGCGGAAGGTGTAGAGCAAAAATCCACGTAAACATTAAGAGTAATATTAATTTAACAGTAAATCCAGAGGAGTTCTGTTGACGTTCCCCATAAAAATAAGTGATAAAAAACATTCCCCATAATTTTCGATTACATACTGAAACGACAGTTAGGTTATTTTTAAAATAAGAAAGGAGAGACAACAACAAAACAGGTATTTTCTACAAGAATTGCCCATTATTTAAATAAAAAAATAATAGGA
Organism: Saccostrea echinata; assembly: GCF_033153115.1. NCBI lineage: Eukaryota > Metazoa > Mollusca > Bivalvia > Ostreida > Ostreidae > Saccostrea > Saccostrea echinata. Next base: position 27,399,038 of record NW_026889779.1, on the reverse strand, counting down.
AAGCACTTTCCCCACAACATATTCCATTCGTCCAATTCCTCACAAGTCGGCTATGATGGGTAAGAGAGAGAGAGAGAGAGAGAGAGAGAGGAGAGATTCCCTCTTAATCCCGATCCAGACCAAAAATTAGTTCTATATCGGTCACACCCATTCTTTATTAGATGTTTTCTGATTTCATAGTCAGTCATGGTCACATCCTGTATATTTTTCAGCTTAAAAAGTATCACACGAAGTGCACGTGTGTTGACCTGTCAATCAAAATCACTTGACGCTGTATGCACTGCAATTAAGTAGCCTGAGTTCGAAATGATCTTGAAGTATGATCTTTAAGTAAATTTGATGCAATAAACTTGTGAAAGAATAGAATAAAATAAAAAATAAAATATCTCGGTATTATGAACTTCGATTGTGGGACGTGGAGACCGGTCCTTTGGATGAGATCGTATAAATCGAGGTCCCTTGTCGCAGAAGGTGCTGGCATAAAAAAGATTCCTCACTGCTCAATTGCGATAAGTGCCAAAGTATAGGACAAAAATGCAGTCTCCACCGGCGAGTGGTGGCATCTCCATGTGAGTGAAAAATTCTGGAGAGAGACGTTAAACAACATACGTATAATCAATCAATCAATCGATTGCTGAAGAATTACTGTAATTGAATAATCTGTCTTATAGGTATGCTGTCAAATCTTGATATTATAACTTTACAAAACTCAGTGACGTTTAATGTGATACTAACTTAATTCATTATATTTTTTTTATAACATCATCACAATTATGCCAAAACATATACACAGTGAAGTTTATGATAGTACGGTGTTCGTTCGTTTGTTTGTTTGTCTTAGAAATGATTGCAAACAATTTTTTTTAAAAATTGCAAATGATATACGTATATCTCTTATAGGTGCAAAATGTATTATACAAGATTGATAATGAAAATCAAAGTACCTTAAGTAATGAAAGGACTTTTTTCCAGTTATTTTTTTCTTTCACAGTAAATATGATTTGTATGTTTTTTACACAGAAAAAAGCAAATTCTTACAGATTTAGAAGAACGGAAGACTTTTTTGTTGCCATGGCAACAAGAGTCTAGTTATTATTATTATTAAGTCTTCCGTTCACAACGGAAGACTTATAGTGATTGTATTGTTTCTTTTTATTAAGTGTTCCGTTTACAACGGAAGACTTATAGTGATTGTATTGTTAAGTCTTCCGTTCACAACGGAAGACTTATAGTGATTGTATTGTTTCTTTTTATTATTATTATTATTATTCCTCCCAAATTTTGTGAGCGCGATTTCTCAGAGATGGTTGGATAGATTTTCACAATTTTTCACATGATAGTAGGCTGATATATGAAGTTTATATAAAATTCCGTTTTTTGAAAAATTCACTTCCAGTCCGAAGTTACGGCCGAATTTCCAATTTTTAAATGGACTTTTGTCCTGAATTTTTCTCGGAAACGGTTTGAGATAAAGATGTGAAATTTACAGGAGTATTAGATCATGACATTCTCTTTGTTTCGAAGTTGTTTTCGTTTGTTTCCGGTACTTCCTGTCCGAACCGGAAGTGAATTTGTTTTTGGTCAATTTTCAACTTTTTTGTTTTTTAATATTTTTTCAAGATGTTATTATGTATAACAGAGGTTATTCTACAAATACTAAATATATAATTTGTTTTGAAATCAGATTCCACATTTTGCAGATTTTCGGTAACGTCATTTTCCCTATTTACCTAGTGTGTAAACAATGGGCAAAGAAAGATAACTCTGACTTGTAAGTGAGAATAGAACTTTCGAGATAAAGGCGGAAATAGTAGCGATGACATCAGACATATACACTCTCCATATCAAAATATTTAGACGTTCCATATTCACTCTTCTAAATGTAAGAGTACGTTGGTTACCGCTTCCAGTGCATGTAAAGTTTAAAGTTGCCAGTGTAGTGTAAGTCTGTTTTGCCAGTTAATTTATTTACACATGAATATATCTAAAAAAAAAATTAATATATATGCTAGGTACCTAATTCAAGTAAATATATTATAAGCACTGAATATACATTTACAGTGATGGACAGGCATTCAATTTTATCTATCTCGTATAGTAAGTTGTTCAGAATACGATAGTTATAAGCCTTCTATAATGTAGACGATTAATATTCTCTATGATTTGAATGCGAAATTATCCCGATTTCCGAGTTTTATTTTCGATATTAAAAAATATTACATACACTCAAAAAGGAATTGAGCGATAGAAAATTGTAATACAGTACTGTTTTAAAGCCTTTATAAATAAATTGATATCTGTCACTTAAAAGAAAGAAAATCAATCCATAGATTAGATTTGGTTATTACATGTATATTTGATAAAAAAGTTAAATTATTTATGACACATGATCTATACTCTATATACCCAAGGAATTATAAAAGATGTGAAAAGACGATTCCTGGATTCTTGTGAAATACTCAAAGAGTAAAAAAAAATTGTGAAAACGCGATTCTGTGTGAAATAATGGTACACTATATGTTTCTTTTGAAAAAAAAAACACGAAAAAAAAATTGTACAGGTCTGTTGATATGTGGGATAAGTATACCTGAATGAACACAATTTTATGCAGTGATATATAATTATGTACATGCAACTGACGTCCGTAATTTTCCTTATAATTCATAAAACATAAAACTATCTAATTCCTTTGAAGCCCCCCCCCCCCCGTCTTGATTAATATTTGGAAACGTTCGTGCAGCTAGGCATTTGAATTATATATTCGTTTTAGATTTAAATCTGGAACATGTAAATATAATTACCATTTACATGTATACAGAATTTCATATTCTATAATGGTAGATTTGTCATTATGAAATGTTCAATTTACGTCTGAGAGAGAGAGAGAGAGATGGAGAGAGAGATTCCCTCTTAATCCCGATCCTCCTATCCATTTACATGGACCAAAAATTAGTTCTATGTCGGTCACACCCATTCTTTATTAAATGTTTTCTGATTTCATAGTCAGGCATGGTCACATCCTGTATATTTTTCAGCTTAAAAAATATCACACGAAGTGCACGTGTGTTGACCTGTCAATCAAAATCACTTGACGCTGTATGCACTGCAATTAAGTAGCCTGAGTTCGAAATGATCTTAAAGTATGATCTTTAAGTAAATCTGATGCAACAAACTTGTGAAAAAATAGAATAAAACAAAAAATAAAATATCTCGGTATTGTGAACTTCGATTGTGGGACGTGGAGACCGGTCCTTTGGATGAGATCGTATAAATCGAGGTCCCTTGTCACAGAAGGTGCTGGCATAAAAAAGATTCCCCACTGCTCAATTGCGATAAGTGCTAAATTTGCAGTCTCCACCGGCGAGTGGTGGCGTCTCCATGTGAGTGAAAAAATTCTCGAGAGGGACGTTTAACAACATACGTATAATCAATCAATCAATCAATCGATTGCCGAAGAATTACTGTAATTGAATAATCTGTCTCATAGGTATGCTGTCAAATCTTGATATTTTAACTTTACAAAACTCAATGACGTTACTAACTTAATTCATTATATTTTTTTATAACACCATCACAATTATGCCAAAACACACACATAGTGAAGTTTATGATAGTACGGTGTTCGTTCGTCTGTTTGTTTGTCTTAGAAATGATTGCAAACAATTTTTTTAATTGCTAATGATAAACGTATATCTCTTATAGGTGCCAAATGTATTATAGAAGATTGATAATGAAAATCAAAGTACCTTAAGTACTGAAAGAACTTTTGTCTAGTTATTTTTTTTTCTTTCACAGTAAATATGATATATATGTTTTTTACACAGAAAAAAGCAAATTCTTACAGATTTAGAAGAACGGAAGACTTTTTTGTTGCCATGGCAACAAGAGTCTAGTTTCTTTTTATTATTATTATTATTAGGTCTTCCGTTCACAACGGAAGACCTATAGTGATTGTATTGTTTCTTTTTATTATTAAGTCTTCCGTTCACAACGGAAGACTTATAGTGTTTGTATTGTTTCTTTTTATTAAGTCTTCCGTTCACAACGGAAGACTTATAGTGATTGTATTGTTTCTTTTTAAGGTCTTCCGTCTTCACGGAAGACCTTATAGTGATTCTACTGTTTCTTATTATTATTATTATTATTATTATTTTTCATTTTTATTTTTCTGACCTTTTCAAATCGCGATATCTCAAAAACTACTCAATCATTTTCAGCCAAATTTTCAGGAATGATGTGTTATCTCATGCCATTTTGAAATATTGAAAAAGTTTGGAAAAATTCACTTCCGGTCACGAATTATTACGATTTTTCACTTTTTCCACTAAAAATCTAGTCCGTGAATGTTCTCGGAAACTGTTAAAAGTAGGAGTCTGAAACTTTCAGGTATGATAGAAGGTGATTTGTAGATGTGTGATGGAAACATTTCGTGTGTCGTCGCCACTTCCGGTCGTCACAGGAAGTGATTTAAAAAGGGTAGTTTTTTGAACTTTTTTCTTTTTCATTATTTTTTTATGATATTTATAGGTTAAATAGAGAATCTTATCAGAATGCTAAATATATAATTTATTCAAAAATAGATTAACCCGTACTCTAGATATTTATGCTTGCTACTTTGATACGATGGTCTTTGATAGCGTAATGGTAAGCATGTTGAATTTTCACGCGGGCAACTCGTATTCAATCCCCAGAATGTCCAAATTTGTTCACACTATTGTTTGGGCTCAAATGTAATATTTTATTTATATTTAAAGGGGGGGGCTATGTCGTTCAACGTCAGAGCAATGGTGTTTGACTTCACAATGGCACTGTGTCTTTTTACTCCTTCATAAAGAGTTTGCAGTTAAATTTTGCACTATTCAATCCCAAGAATGTCCGATTTTTTTCACACTGTTGTTTGGGCTCAAATGTAATATTTTATCTTTAAGTGGGGGGGGGGGGGGGGGCTATGTCGTTCAACGTCAGAGCAATGGTGTTTGACTTCACAATGGTACTGTGTCTTTTTACTCCTTCATAAAGAGTTTGCAGTTGAATTTTGCACTAATTAATGTGCATATGTGTGTGATATGACAAAATAAGGTAAAGATGTTAATGTAGCTAGGTACCTATTCAATTCAATTGAATTGGAGATTTGTCAAATTATATTTTGAAAGTAGAATTTATTATTTTCTCATCTTGATTAAATAAAAATAGCAATTTCAAATGAGAGGTAATTTCAATGACATTTAGTTTAGAGCAAGATCCGCCATAATTAAGAGCTCAAAGCGACTTAGCGGATAAAGGTATGGTTAATTAATGGAATACAGTGTATTAACACAATGAAACACATAAAAATCTGTATACTTGAAACAGTATGTGAAAAAATATGCTTTCACGTGAAGTGTCAATCATTTTGTTATGCGTGTGTGGTGCTGACTCAGGGAGGGGGGGGGGGGTAACCTGAAATGCATGAAATCGGGTAAAATAAAACAAAATAGTGTAGATACATGTAGGTCTTAAATTAAAAAAAATATTTAACATAATTTTGTATTTTGTACAATTAAGTGTGAGAATCTCAAAGTTTAAAAAAATTCACACAAAGATGTTTTGGAACATAGGTCCTCCCCCTCCCTAAAATTATATTTCGTATATTTTTCGTTCCAGATTTGCAATATTTTCAAAATATAAACGTTTAATTATATTTTATGTATGATTGATTGATTGATTGTATGTTGTTTTAAGTCCCATTCGAGAATTTTTCACTCATATAGAGACGTGACCACCGCGGTGAAGGGCTTCAAATTTAAACTTTTACTCGGCACTCAGGGCCATTGAGCAATGAGGGATCTTTATCCGTGCCAACACCTGCCTTGACACGTGGCCTCGGTTTTTAAGGTCTCATCCAAAATATCCGCAACTTTCACTTCAAAGTGCCGAGCGCATGGCGAAGGAATTTTGTATGAAGGTGTGACAGGGAATGCACAACATAACATGTTGTTTAAAGAGGAATCAACTTCTATGAAGACAGAGAAGGGACGGAAGACCTTCTTGTTGCCATGGCAACAAGGTTTCTAGTTATTATTATTATTATTATTCCTCCCAAATTTTGTGAGCTCGATTACTCAGAGATGGTTGGATAGATTTTCACAATTTTTCACATGATAGTAGGCTGATATATGAAGTGTATATAAAATTCCGTTTTTTGAAAAATTCACTTCCGGTCCGAAGTTACGGCCGAATTTCCAATTTTGAAATGGACTTTTGTCCGGAATTTTTCTCGGAAATGGTTTGAGGTAAGGATGTGAAATTTACAGGAGTATTAGATCATGACATTCTCTTTGTTTCGAATTTGTTCCGTGTGTTTCCGGTACTTCCTGTCCGAACCGGAAGTGAACTTGTGTTTGGTCAATTTTCAACTTTTTTGTTTTTTAATATTTTTTCAAGGTATTATTATGTATAACAGAAGTTATTCTACAAATACTAAATATATAATTTGTTTTGAAATCAGATTCCACATTTTGTAGATTTTAGGTACCCTAATTTTCCCTATTTACCTAGTGTGTAGACAATGGGCAAAGAAAGATAACTCTGACTTGTAAGTGAGAATAGAACTTTCGAGATAAAGGCGGAAATAGTATCGATGACGTCAGAGACATATACACTCTCCATATCAAAATATTTAGACGTTCTATATTCACTCTTCAAAATTTAAGAGTACGTTGGTTACCGCTTCCAGTGCATGTAAAGTTTGAAGTTGCCAGTGTAGTGTAAGTCTGTATTGACAGTTAATTGATTTACACATGAATATATCTAAAAAAAAAATTAATATATATGCTAGGTACCTAACTCAAGTAAATATATTATAAGCACTGAATATACATTTACAGTGATGGACAGGCATGCAATTTTATCCATCTCGTATAGTAAGTTCAGAATACGATAGTTATAAGCCTTCTATAATGCAGACGATTTATTATTCTCTATGATTTGAATGCGAAATTATCCCGATTTATTTTCGATATTAAAAAATATTACATACACTCAAAAAGGAATTGAGCGATAGAAAATTGTAATACAGTACTGTTTTAAAGCCTTTATAAATAAATTGATATCTGCCACTTAAAAGAAAGAAAATCAATCTATAGATTAGATTTGGTTATTACATGATTGTATATTTGATAAAAAGTTAAATTATTTATGACACATGATCTATACTCTATATACCCAAGGAATTATAAAAGATTTGAAAAGACGATTCTTGGATTCTTGTGAAATACTCAAAGAGTTAAAAAAAAATATGTGAAAACGCGATTCTGTGTGAAATAGTGGTACGCTACTTGTGTATATGTTTCTTTTGAAAAAAAAAAAAAAAAAAACATGATAAAAAAAATTGCACAGGTCTCTTGATATGTGGGATAAGTATACCTGAATGAACACAATTTTATGCAATGATATATAATTATGTACATGCAACTGACGTCCGTACTTTTCCTTATAATTCATAAAACATAAAACTATTTAATTCCTTTGAAGCCTCCCCCCCCCCTCCCCCGTCTTGATTATTTGGAGACGTTCGTGCAGCTAGGCATTTGAATTATATATTCGTTTTAGATTTAAATCTGGAACATGTGAATATAATTACCATTTACATGTATAAAGAATTTCATATTCTATAATGGTAGATTTGTCATTATGAAATGTTCAATTTACGTCTGAGAAAGAGAGAGAGGGAGAGAGAGATTCCCTCTTAATCCCGATCCTCCTATCCATTTACATAGACCAAAATTAGTTCTATATCGGTCACACCCATTCTTTATTAAATGTTTTCTGATTTCATAGTCAGTCATGGTCACATCCTGTATATTTTTCAGCTTAAAAAGTATCACACGAAGTGCACGTGTGTTGACCTGTCAATCAAAATCCCTTGACGCTGTATGCACTGCAATTAAGTAGTCTGAGTTCGAAATGATCTTGAAGTATGATCTTTAAGTAAATCTGATGCAACAAACTTGTAAAAAAGAAAATATAATAAAATAAAAAATAAAATGTCTCTGTATTGTGAACTTCGATTGTGGGACGTGGAGACCGGTCCTTTGGATGAGATCGTATAAATCGAGGTCCCTTGTCGCAGAAGGTGCTGGCATAAAAAAGATTCCCCACTGCTCAATTGCGATAAGTGCCAAAGTATAGGACAAAAATTTGCAGTCTCCACCGGCGAGTGGTGGCGTCTCCATGTGAGTGAAAAATTCTGGAGAGGAACGTTAAACAACATACGTATAATCAATCAATCAATCAATCGATTGCTGAAGAATTACTGTAATTGAATAATCTGTCTTATAGGTATGCTGTCAAATCTTGATATTATAACTTTACAAAACTCAGTGACTTTACGTTTAGTGTGATACTAACTTTTTTATAACACCATCACAATTATGCCAAAAGATACACCCAAGGAAGTTTATGATAGTACGGTGTTCGTTCGTCTGTTTGTTTGTCTTAGAAATGATTGCAAACAATTTTTTTTTAAATTGCTTATGATATACGTATATCTCTTATAGGTGCCAAATGTATTATACAAGTTTGATAATGAAAATCAAAGTACCTTAAGTACTGAAAGGACTTTTTTCCAGTTATTTTTTTCTTTCACAGTAAAGATGATATGTATGTTTTTTACACAGAAAAAAGCAAATTCTTACAGATTTAGAAGAACGGAAGACTTTTTTGTTGCCATGGCAACAAGAGTCTAGTTATTATTATTATTATTCCTCCCAAATTTTGTGAGCGCGATTACTCAGAGATGGTTGGATAGATTTTCACAATTTTTCACACGATAGTAGGCTGATATATGAAGTTTATATAAAATTCCGTTTTTTGAAAAATTCACTTCCGGTCCGAAGTTATGGCCGAATTTCCAATTTTAAAATGGACTTTTGTCCGGTGTTTTTCTCAGAAACGGTTTGAGGTAAAGATGTGAAATTTACAGGAATATTAGATCATGACATTCTCTTTGTTTCGAAGTTGTTTTCGTGTGTTTCCGGTACTTCCTGTCCGAACCGGAAGTGAACTTGTGTTAGGTCAATTTTTAACTTTTTTGTATTTTAATATTTTTTCAAGATATTATTATGTATAACAGAGGTTCTTCTACAAATACTAAATATATAATTTGTTTTGAAATCAGATTCCACATTTTGTAGATTTTCGGTACCGTCATTTTCCCTATTTACCTAGTGTGTATACAGTGGGCAAAGAAAGATAACTCTGAGTTGTAAGTGAGAATAGAACTTTCGAGATAAAGGCGGAAATAGTATCGATGACGTCAGAGACATATACACTCTCCATATCAAAATATTTAGACGTTCCATATTCAATCTTCTAAATTTAAGAGTACGTTGATTACCGCTTCCAGTGCATGTAAAGTTTGAAGTTGCCAGTGGAGTGTACGTCTGTTTTGACAGTTAATTGATTTACACATGAATATATCTAAAACAAAAATTAATATATATGCTAGCTATAGGTAGCTAATTCAATTAAATATATTATAAGCACTGAATATACATTTATAGTGATGGACAGGCATGCAATTTTATCTATCTCGTATACTAAGTTCAGAATACGATAGTTATAATCTTTCTATAATGCAGACGATTTATTATTCTCTATGATTTGAATGCGAAATTATCCCGATTTCCGAGTTTTATTTCCGATATTAAAAAATATTACATACACTCAAAAAAGGAATTAAGCGATAGAAAATTGTAATACAGTACTGTTTTAAAGCCTTTATAAATAAATTGATATCTGCCACTGAAAGGAAAGAAAATCAATCTATAGATTAGATTTGGTTATTACATGTATATTTGATAAAAAGTTGAATTATTTATGACACATGATCTATACTCTATATACCCAAGGAGTTATAAATGATGTGAAAGGCGATTCTTGGATTCTTGTGAAATACTCAAAGAGTTAAAAAAAAAATGTGAAAACGCGATTCTGTGTGAAATAATGCTTCGCTATATCTTTCTTTTGAAAAAAAAAAAACATGATAAAAAATTGCACAGGTCTGTTGATATGTGGGATGAGTATACCTGAATGAACACAATTTTATGCAATTATATATAATTATGTACATGCAACTGACCTGTACTTTTCCTTATAATTCATAAAACATAAAACTATCTAATTCCTTTGAAGCCCCCCCCCCCCCCCCCCCCCGGTCTTGATTAATATTTGGAGATGTTAGTGCAGCTAGGCATTTGAATTATATAATCGTTTTAGATTTAAATCTGGAACATGTGGTTATAAATACATTTACATGTATACAGAATTTCATATTCTATAATGGTAGATTTGTCATTATGATACTGAAATGTTCAATTTACATGTCTGAGAGAGAGAGAGGAAGAGAGAGAGAGATTCCCTCTTAATCCCGATCCTCCTTTCCATTTACATGGACCAAAAATTAGTTCTATATCAGTGACACCCATTCTTTATTAAATGTTTTTTGATTTCATAGTCAGTCATGGTCACATCCTGTATATTTTTCTGCTTAAAAAGTATTACACGAAGTGCACGTGTGTTGACCTGTCAATCAAAATAACCTGACGCTGTATGCACTGCAAAAAAGTAGCCTGAGTTCGAAATGATCTTGAAGTATGATCTTTAAGTACATCTGATGCAACAAACTTGTGAAAAAATAAAATAAAATAAAATATTGCGGTATAATAAACTTCGATTGTGGGACGTGGAGACCGGTCCTTGGGATGAGATCGTGTAAATCGAGGTCCCGTGTCGCAGAAGGTGCTGGCACAAAAAAGATTATTCACTGCTCAATGGTGATAATTGCCAAAGTATAAGTATACTCCGGCGAGCGGTGGCGTCTCCATGTGAGTGAAAACTTCTCGACAGGGACGTAAACAACATATAATAAATCAATCAATTAATCGATTGCTTAATAATTACTGTAATTGAATAATCTTTCTTATAGGTATGCTGTCAAATCTTGATAGCTGATAGTACGGTGTTCGTTCGTCTGTTTGTCTTAGAAATGATTGCAAACAATTTTTTTTTAAATTGCTAATCATCCTTGCTCTATGATATACGTATATCTCTCATAGGTGCCAAATGCATTATACAAGTTTGATCATGAAAATCAAAGTACCATAAGTACTGAAAGGACTTTTTTCCAGTTATTTTTTCTTTCACAGTTAATATGATATGTTTGTTTTTGACACAGAAAAAAGCAAATTCTTACAGATTTAGAAGAACGGAAGACTTTTTTGTTGCCATGGCAACAAGAGTCTAGTTATTATTATTATTATTATTATTATTCCTCCCAAATTTTGTGAGCGCGATTACTCAGAGATTGTTGGATAGATTTTCACAATTTTTCACATGGTAGTAGGCTGATATATGAAGTTTATATAAAATTCCGTTTTTTGAAAAATTCACTTCCGGTCCGAAGTTACGGCTGAATTTCCAATTTTTAAATGGACTTTTGTCCGGAATTTTTCTCAGAAACGGTTTGAGGTAAAGATGTGAAATTTACAGGAGTATTAGACCATGACATTCTCTTTGTTTCGAAGTTGTTTTCGTGTATTTCCGGTACTTCCTGTCCGAACCGGAAGTGAACTTGTGTTTGGTCAATTTTTAACTTTTTTGTTTTTTAATATTTTTTCAAGATATTATTATGTATAACAGAGGTTATTCTACAAATACTAAATATATAATTTGTTTTGAAATCAGATTCCACATTTTGTAGATTTTCGGTACCGTCATTTTCCCCATTTACCTAGTGTGCATACAGTGGGCAAAGAAAGATAACTCTGAGTTGTAAGTGAGAATAGAACTTTCGAGATAAAGGCGGAAATAGTATCGATGACGTCAGAGACATATACACTCTCAATATATAGATAGAATAAATATTTAGACGTTCCATATTCACTCCTCTAAATGTCTGAGTACATATTTGATTACCGCTTCCAGTACATGTATAGTTTAAAGTTGCCAGTGTAGTGTAAGTCTATATTGACAGTTAATTGATTTACACATGAATATATTTAAAAAAAAATTTACTATATATGCTAGGTATATAATTCAAGTAAATATATTATAAGCACTGAATATACATTTATAGTGATGGACAGGCATGCAATTTTATCTATCTCGTATAGTAAGTTCAGAATAAGATAGTTACTAAGCCTTCTATAATGCAGACGATTTATTATTCTCTGTGATTTGAATGCGAAATTTTCCCGATTTCCAAGTTTCAATTTCGATATTAAAAAATATTACGTACACTCAAAAAGGAACTGAGCGATAGAAATTTGTAATACAGACTGTATTAAAGCCTTTGGAAATAAATTGTTATCTGTCACTTAAAAGAAAGAAAATCAATATATGATTAGATTTGGTTATTACATGTATTTTTGATAAAAAGTTAAATTATTTGTGTCACATGATCTATATTCTATATACCCAATGAGTTATAAAAGATGTGAAAAGGCGATTCTTGGATTCTTGTGAAATACTCCAGAGTTAAAAAAAAAATATGTGAAAATGCGATTCTGTGTGAATAATGCTACTCTGTATGTTTCTTTTGAGAAAAAAAAAACATGATAAAAAATTGCACAGGTCCTGTTGATATGTGGGATTAGGTATATACATGTACCTGAATGAACACAATTTTATGTAATGATATATAATTATGTACATGCAACTGACGTCCGTACTTTTCCTTATAATTCATAAAACTATCTAATTCCTTTGAACTCCCCCCCCCCCCCGTCTTGATTAATATTTGGAGACGTTCGTGCAGCTAGGCATTTGAATTATATATTCGTTTTAGTTTTAAATCTGGAACATGTGGTTATAATTACCATTTACTTATATACAGAATTTCATATTCTATAATGGTAGATTTGTCATTATGATACTGAAATGTTCAATTTACGTCTGAGAGAGAGAGAGAGAGAGAGAGAGAGAGATTCCCTCTTAATCCCAATCCTCCTATCCATTTACATAGACCAAAAATTAGTTCTATATCAGTCACACCCATTCTTTATTAAATGTTTTCTGATTTCATAGTCAGTCATGGTCACATCCTGTATATTTTTCAGCTTAAAAAGTATCACACGAAGCGCACGTGTGTTGACCTGTCAATCAAAATCACCCGACGCTGTATGCACTGCAATAAAATAGCCTGAGTTCGAAATGATCTTGAAGTATGATCTTTAAGTAAATTCAATTCAACAAACTTGTGAAAAAATAAAATAAAATAAAAAAATAAAATATCTCGGTATTATAAACTTCGATTGTGGGACGTGGAGACCGGTCCTTTGGATGAGATCGTATAAATCGAGGTCCCGTGTCGCAAAAGGTGCTGGCACAGAAAAGATTCCTCACTGATCAATGGCGATAAGTGCCAAACTATAGGACAAAAATTTGCAGTCTCCACCGGCGAGTGCTGGCGTCTCCATGTGAGTGATAAATTCTCGAGAGGGACGTTAAAGAACAAACAAACAAACAAAAAAAGCAAATTTGCGAATTTATCATATATACACCCGTAGTTGGTGCATCACTTTTATTTAAACTTTGGAAGGATGACAAAGAAAAAATTTAATTAGAAATTTTAATGAACTAAGCTAACAACCTACTCATTGTTAACACTTTGACCTGTTTCAAAGAAAGTGGGTCCCAACAGTAACGCACTAAAATCATTTGACTCTGACACAGATTTAGTGTTTCGGTGGTGCAATACGAGGCTTATATTAGAATTTTAAATAGGTTACTAATTAGCTGTGAATGAAGATGTGTTACTGACTAAACATTTAATACAAGTATGAAAACGGGCATCTCCAGCATACGTTTGAATTCTACATATCATTTACATGAATAGAATGGATTGATCATAACACGAGAGCGTTTGATTATCTAATACGCTAAATGATTTTCTTGTCATATAATGTGAGGATTTGACCAGTGTGATAAATGGGCCAAATGATTCTAAGAGAAGAAGATGAATAGTCAATCAATTAATCAATCAATCAATTAATCAATCAATCGATTGCTGAATAATTACTGTAATTGAATAATCTTTCTTATAGGTATGCTGTCAAATCTTCATATTATATTATATTCAAAACTCAGTGACTTTACGTTTAACTTGATACTAACTTAATTCATTATATTTTTTTATAACACCATCACAATTATGCCAGAACATATACACAGTAAAGTTTATGATAGTACGATGTTCGTTCGTCTGTTTGTTTGTCTTAGAAATGATTGCAAACATTTTTTTTTTAAATGCTAATTATCCTTGCTCTATGATATACGTAAATCTCTCATAGGTGCCAAATGCATTATACAAGATTGATCATGAAAATCAAAGTACCTTAAGTACCGAAAGGACTTTCCTCCAGTTATTTATTTCTTTCACAGTAAATATGATATGTACGTTTTTTACACAGAAAAAAGCAAATTCTTACAGATTTAGTAGAACGGAAGACTTTTTTGTTGCCATGGCAACAAGAGTCTAGTTATTATTATTATTATTCCTCCCAAATTTTGTGAGCGCGATTACTCAGAGATGGTTGGATAGATTTTCACAATTTTTCACATGATAGTAGGCTGATATATGAAGTTTATATAAAATTCCGTTTTTTGAAAAATTCACTTCCGGTCCGAATTTACGGCCGAATTTCCAATTTTTAAATGGACTTTTGTCCGGAATTTTTCTCGGAAACGGTTTGAGGTAAAGATGTGAAATTTACAGGGGTATTAGATCATGACATTCTCTTTGTTTCGAAGTTGTTTTTGTGTGTTTCCGGTACTTCCTGTTCGAACCGGAAGTGAACTTGTGTTTGGTCAATTTTCAACTTTTTTGTTTTTTAATATTTTTTCAAGATATTATTATGTATAACAGAGGTTCTTCTACAAATACTAAATATATAATTTGTTTTGAAATCAGATTCCACATTTTGTAGATTTTCGGTGCCCTCATTTTCCCTATTTACCTAGTGTGTAGACAATGGGCAAAGAAAGATAACTCTGACTTGTAAGTGAGAATAGAACTTTCGAGATAAAGGCGGAAATAGTATCGATGACGTTAGAGACATATACACTCTCCATATCAAAATATTTAGACGTTCTATATTCACTCTTCAAAATTTAAGAGGACGTTGGTTACCGCTTCCAGTGCATGTAAAGTTTGAAGTTGCCAGTGTAGTGTAAGTCTGTATTGACAGTTAGTTAATTTACACATGAATATATCTAAAAAAAATTAATATATATATGCTAGGTAGCTAATTCAAGTAAATATATTATAAGCACTGAATATACATTTATAGTGATGTACAGGCATGCAGTTTTATCTATTTCGTATATTAAGTTCAGAATACGATAGTTATAAGCCTTCTATAATGCAGACGATTTATTATTCTCTATGATCTGAATGCGAAATTATCCCGATTTCCGAGTTTTACTTTCGATATTAAAAAATATTACATACACTCAAAAAAGGAATTAAGCGATAGAAAATTGTAATACAGTACTGTTTTAAAGCCTTTATAAATAAATTGATATCTGCCACTTAAAGAAAATCAATCTATAGATTAGATTTGGTTATTACATATATATTTGATAAAAGGTTAAATTATTTATGACACATGATCTATACTCTATATACCCAAGGAATTATAAAAGATGTGAAAAGGCGACTCTTGGATTCTTGTGAAATACTCAAAGAGTTAAAGAGTGTGTGAAATAATGGTACGCCATATGTTTCTTTTGAAAAAAAAAACATGATAAAAAAAATTGTACAGGTCTGTTGATATGTGGGATTAGTATATCTGAATGAACACAATTTTATGCAATGATATATAATCATGTACATGCAACTGACGTCCGTACTTTTCCTTGTAATTCATAAAATTATCTAATTCCTTTGAAGCCCCCCCCCCCCCGTCTTGAATTTGAATTATATATTCGTTTTAGATTTAAATCTGGAACATGTGAATAACATTACCATTTACATGTATACAGAATTTCATATTTTATAATTATGAAATGTTCAATTTACATGTCTGAGAGAAAGAGAGAGAGAGAGAGATTCCCTCTTAATCCCGATCCAGACCAAAAATTAGTTCTTTATCGGTCACACCCATTCTTTATTAGATGTTTTCTGATTTCATAGTCAGTCATGGTCACATCCTGTATATTTTTCTGCTTAAAAAGTATCACACGAAGTGCACGTGTGTTGACCTGTCAATCAAAATCCCTTGACGCTATATGCACTGCAATTAAGTAGCCTGAGTTCGAAATAATCTTGAAGTATGATCTTTAAGTAAATCTGCTGCAACAAACTTGTGAAAAAAATAAAATAAAATAAAAAATAAAATATCTCGGTATTATGAACTTCGACTGTGGGACGTGGAGACCGGTCCTTTGGATGAGATCGTATAAATCGAGGTCCCTTGTCGCAGAAGATGCCGGCATAAAAAAGATTCCCCACTGCTCAATTGCGATAAATGCCAAAGTATAGGACAAAAATTTACAGTCTCCACCGGCGAGTGGTGGCGTCTCCATGTGAGTGAAAAATTCTGGAGAGGGACGTTAAACAACATACGTATAATCAATCAATCAATCAATCGATTGCTGAAGAATTACTGTAATTGAATAATCTGTCTTATAGGTATGTTGTCAAATCTTGATATTATAACTTTACAAAACTCAGTGACTTTACGTTTAATGTGATACTAACTTAATTCATTATATTTTTTTATAACACCATCACAATTATGCCAAAACATACACACAGTGAAGTTTATGATAGTACGGTGTTCGTTCGTCTGTTTGTTTGTCTTAGAAATGATTGCAAACATTTTTTTTTTAAAATTGCTAATGATATACGTATATCTCTCATAGGTGCCAAATGTATTATACAAGATTGATAATGAAAATCAAAGTACCTTAAGTACTGAAAGGACTTTTTTCCAGTTATTTTTTTCTTTCACAGTAAAGATGATATGTATGGTTTTTACACAGAAAAAAGCAAATTCTTACAGATTTAGAAGAACGGAAGACTTTTTTGTTGCCATGGCAACAAGAGTCTAGTTATTATTATTATTATTATTATTCCTCCCAAATTTTGTGAGCGTGATTACTCAGAGATGGTTGGATAGATTTTCACAATTTTTCACATGATAGTAGGCTGATATATGAAGTTTATATAAAATTCCGTTTTTTGAAAAATTCACTTCCGGTCCGAAGTTACGGCCGAATTTCCAATTTTTAAATGGACTTTTGTCCGGAATTTTTCTCGGAAACGGTTTGAGGTAAAGATGTGAAATTTACAGGAGTATTAGATCATGACATTCTCTTTGTTTCGAAGTTGTTTTCGTGTGTTTCCGGTACTTCCTGTCCGAACCGGAAGTGAACTTGTGTTTGGTCAATTTTCAACTTTTTTGTTTTTTAATATTTTTTCAAGATATTATTATTTATAACAGAGGTTATTCTACAAATACTAAATATATAATTTGTTTTGAAATCAGATTCCACATTTTGTAGATTTTCGGTACCGTCATTTTCCCCATTTACCTAGTGTGTATACAATGGGCAAAGAAAGATAACTCTGACTTGTAAGTGAGAATGGAACTTTCGAGATAAAGGCGGAAATAGTATCGATGACGTCAGAGACATATACACTCTCCATATCAAAAATATTTAGACGTTCCATATGCACTCTTCTAAATGTAAGAGTACGTTGGTTACCGCCTCCAGTGCATGTATAGTTTAAAGTTGCCAGTGTATAAGTCTGTATTGACAGTTAATTGATTTACACATGAATATATCTAAAAAAAAAAAATTAATATATATGCTAGGTACCTAATTCAAGTAAATATATTATAAGCACTGAATATACATTTATAGTGATGGACAGGCATGCAATTTTATCTATCTCGTATAGTAAGTTCAGAATACGATAGTTATAAGCCTTCTATAATGTAGACGATTTATTATTCTCTATGATTTGAATGCGAAATTATCCCGATTTCCGAGTTTTATTTTCAATATTAAAAAATATTACATACACTCAAAAAGGAATTGAGCGATATAAAATTGTAATACAGTACTTTTTAAAGCCTTTATAAATAAATTGATATCTGCCACTTAAAAGAAAGAAAATCAATCTATAGATTAGATTTGGTTATTACATGTATATTTGATAAAAAGTTAAATTATTTATGACACATGATTTATACTGTATATATACCCAAGGAATTATAAAAGATGTGAAAAGACGATTCTTGGATTCTTGTGAAATACTCAAAGAGTTAAAAAAAAAATATGTGAAAACGCGATTCTGTGTGAAATAATAGTACGGTATATGTTTCTTTTGAAAAAAAAACCATGATAAAAAAAATTGCACAGGTCTCTTGATATGTGGGATAAGTATACCTGAATGAACACAGTATATAATTATGTACATGCAACTGACGTCCGTACTTTTCCTTATAATTCATAAAACATAAAACTATCTAATTCCTTTGAAGCCCCCCCCCCCCCCCGTCTTGATTAATATTTGGAGACGTTCGTGCAGCTAGGCATTTGAATTATATATTCGTTTTAGATTTAAATCTGGAACATGTGAATATAATTACCATTTTCATGTATACAGAATTTCATATTCTATAATGGTAGATTTGTCATTATGAAATGTTCAATTTTCGTCTGAGAGAGAGAAAGAGAGAGAGAGAGAGAGGGGGAGAGAGAGATTCCCTCTTAATCCCGATCCTCCTATCCATTTACATAGACCAAAAATTAGTTCTATATCGGTCACACCCATTCTTTATTAAATGTTTTCTGATTTCATAGTCAGTCATGGTCACATCCTGTATATTTTTCAGCTTAAAAAGTATCACACGAAGTGCACGTGTGTTGACCTGTCAATCAAAATCCCTTGACGCTGTATACACTGCAATTAAGTAGCCTGAGTTCGAAATGATCTTGAAGTATGATCTTTAAGTGAATCTGATGCAACAAACTTGTGAAAAAATAAAATAAAATAAAAAATAAAATATCTCGGTATTATGAACTTCGATTGTGGGACGTGGAAACCGGTCCTTTGGATGAGATCGTATAAATCGAGGTCCCTTTTCGCAGAAGGTGCTGGCATAAAAAAGATTCCCCACTGCTCAATTGCGATAAGTATAGGACAAAAATTTGCAGTCTCCACCGGCGAGTGGTGGCGTCTCCATGTGAGTGATAAATTCTGGAGAGGGACGTTAAACAACATACGTATAATCAATCAATCAATCAATCGATTGCTGAAGAATTACTGTAAAAAAAGAAAAAAAGCAAATTCTTACAGATTTAGTTCAATAAACATTTTCAATACTAGTAAAAGGTTAGGTTTGGAAATAAGTTGGGGGGGGGGGGGCAGGCCACCCCCTCCCCCCCCCCCCCCCGATACTACATGTCTGATGGTGAGGGCCCAGAAGATCCTGAATTTTACTAAATATTTCATTCATTTTCTTGCAGAACAAACATCATGCCATTTAGGTTTTGTTTAGAAAATAAAAGAATTATAGTAATATTTCTTGTTGTTTTAAAGCAAAGTTATGCTTCCATGGAAACTTATTGTACATGTGGTTTAGGCTAAATATTTAACCGATATAAGGTATATTTCTTTTAAATTAAAAAGCAAAGTATATTCAATGTTAATTATTAACCAAAAAATATCGTATTTTAAAACATATACTAGTTTATAATAGCATTCAACGATGTGTTTGAAATTTTTCTCAAAGATCTTTAAAAATTTCAAATATTAAGGAAAATTTACAAATAATGAATGATTTATTTGGATTTGGCAATGATTTAATAAAGGATTTCATTTTATTATATAGTCGTGATAATATAAAATTCAAATCGAAACAGTATGACACAAAATAAATTGAAACTCGAATGTTTGTTGGATGGTATAGAGATTTTATCTTCAAATAACCTCTCTCTCTCTCAGGTCCTCTACCCTAGGGTGGTTTTTTTTTTTTTTTTTTTTTTTTTTTTTTTTTTTTTTTTTTTTTTTGAAAATGATGTGTACGCCACTTGCGTATTTGCGTATAGGCAGCTACGCCCCTGGCTGTTGATACTTTTTTTTGGGGGGGGGGGATGGAAGTACATGTACTTGCGAACGTTTAATTACGTCCCTGAGCATTTATTAGTCAGCCCCCGGGCTGACTAGTTACGGGGATGAAACTGCAAGTGCGCTTGCGTAATTTGGAATTCTGGGAAAAAGAGGTACACGACTTGTTCTGAAGAAACTCGTGCTATTTGCTCCAACCAAAGGGCGTGATTCTTCACAAACACCCTCTAAACAAAGACTGCATTGTTCTTCGACGAAAAATTAAAGAAGAGATTGTTCTAAGTGGGAATATGATACTATGAAAATATTTCAGTGCTTATAGAAGATGAGAAGCTTATAGAAGATGGGAAGTTTATATGCAGAGCACATTTAACACTTGATATATATGTACCCTCAATCGCCGTTGCAAGTTCACGGATTTGTGTGTATTCCTCTGAATGCCTGATGCAAGACTCCCTCGATCAATACCTTGCATAAGACATGTATGGGTCGGAATTCACACAATAATCCACTTGCACAAAGGTCCCTAAACAGTGGAAAAAAAGAATCTCTTTTTCACTTTAATGATGAAAGTTATGAAAACATCAGAAGATCACTTAAGATGTGTAAAGTCTTATAATTTACACGATGATAGACATGTAAGTGCCGCTTGTGCACCTGAACCGCGCCCACAGGTGAGAAACTGACCACAGTAGAACTGCGATAGTTGAGAGAAACTGCGCGGATTTATAGACAGCCCCCCCCCCCCCAATTAGAGAGAATGAGCGAGATGGAATCCAGTATCATTCTAGGGTATACGTACAGTATGTATGAAATATTTTGAATTTCCAGTTTATTGCTTTATTTTGGAAGCAATTCTTTTCTTTCCTAATAACACTGAAATGAATGTTTAAATTTAGAAATTGAATTATATATACATACAGTATGCACCCCTCCCCCTTCCCCTATCATGCATTGCCTCGAACCTGCACGATTAAAAACTTTTATCTAATAATAATTAACACAACCTAACCCGAGGTCTACCTTCCTTTTAAGCATCATAATCTATATCATTTATAGAATTTAACAGTAGGTTACAGCATTGCAAGCTGTTGCTTAGGGGATGATCATTTCAGGGGGAGGGGGGCTTACAGATTTTGGAAATAAATAATCTGTCCTCGAAAATGTTGTCAATGAAAATAAATAATCTGTCGTCGACTGGGCAAGAAAATAAATGATCTGTCCAAGACTAGTTCTAGACCCCCCCCCCCCTCCGGGAGTTTTCAACTTTGATTTTTTTTTTTTGGCTTGTCAGGCTTTTCATTTAAGAAGAAATAAATAATCTGTCTTTGTTTTTTTGGAAATAAATAATCTGTCCTTCACCGACATGAAAATAAACAATCTGACTCGGTAAAATTTGCCCCCCCCCCCCAACCTCTCCCTCAGAATCAAATAGCTGTCCCTTAACAGGAGGTCAGTGTCGCTAAAAAATTTTCTTAATGTTTCATCGTAACTTAGCAGTATTTAATTTATGATAAACTTGTACATCTATATATTTTAAAAAATAACCTGTTTAAAAATAAAACTTAATCTTTTGATGTAACAGGTGTATTTGCGATTTTTTTTAGATAATGGCTTCTTTCTTAATAAAACAAACTGATAATTCAAATGCGATCAAAGGAAAAAAAGGTCAGTTGAACCTTGTGTCCATATCGTTTCGCGATACCAAGTGAAAACAAATCAATCTCAATTTCTCGGGCCTTTCCGACAAGACGAAAAACAACCACTTCTTTTTCCAAGATTGCAGGAAAGGCCCGAGAAGATGCGATTGATAACAAATAATTAAATTTTTTTTAATATTTCCAGTGCCGATCATTCGAATAAACCTTCTTCATTAATTACCAATTCCAACAAAAGTTTTATCTAAGTATTGTATCGACTTTACAAATCGTAAAAAGCCTTCATTATTTGTGATAAGTTGTTGCTTAAATAATGTAGCACTAAACTACCAATTCCAAGAAAAGTTATAGCTAAATAATGATATACTGAAGAATTTAATAAAACAAAAATCATCGCAGATTTCTTTTTCATTGTGACGTCATAATCAAATGTGCACAAGAAAGTCGCCCAAATCATATAAATTGCGTACCCAGTTTTAACGACGTCAGCAAACCCGCGACCTACGTTAAATTTAGAAATTGAATTAAATATACATTCAGTATGCACCCCTCCCCCTCCCCTATCATGCATTGCCTCTAACCTGCACGATTAAAAACTTTTACCCAATAATTAACACAATCTAACCCAAGGTCTACCTTCTTTTTAAGCATCATAATCTATATCATTTATAGAATTTAACAGTAAATTAAAATTGAAAATGTATACATTCTTCAACGTTCAATGATTGGGATCACAATGGCTTTGTTCATTTCTGAGACGAACTGTATCTGATGTCCGCGCCCAAGAGAAATTAATTGGAGGTCATCATAAAGATCACGATGTAACCTAACTAAAATTTATTCTATGCTTTATTATTTATTATGTACAGCATTATGTTACAAATAACAAAACGGCTGGGCGAATTTTAACTTAGACGACAATGACTTTTAATGAACACAACATGATGGATAAAACAAATCATATACCATCACAAAACAAGAAAGAAACTTTCTGTATTCCAGTGGCTGACTCTCAGCTTTTTTTTAAAAGCTAACCTTGTTCACCATGCTAAGGTGCGCCCGCGGTCTTGCTCTGATCCGTCCGGATCTTCTGATCTATTCCAGTTTGACTTTTACAGTAAGCGACCCGATTTCACAATAACCAAAATATTGTTGGCTACATTGCTTAATAGTCTCATCTTGAGCAATACCTCGGAGATTGTAGAAGATGGGGAACATAAACACTGTTGGACCAAATGAAGCACTGATAATTTCAGGTAATTTTCTTGTTAGGCCTCTCAAATTTGCAAAAATTGAATGCTACATCCATTGGCGATAATACTCGGGAAGATAGCCATGAATGCAGTTCCGGTATTATGTTACAGTGACCCAGCCCATCCATCAGCAGCATTTCTTTGGCCCGAACACCCAAACATAAATTGCTCTTCCGCTTGAAGACCATGTTTTGATTTCTTAATTCATATATTACAATTAATTAGCCACCCTGATATTATAAACACTTGTACCTGTTTACGTCGTAGTAACACTAGCATTTATAGGCATTCACCAGGGGGTCGTAACATAAAGCTTGCTAAGTTTTTGACTTAAGTAGGGTCATAAGTATGTTTTAGGTGCAATCTTAAGACCTGCCTAAGTACTACTTAAGTATGTCTTAAACCGTAACATAAAACGGACTTAGCTAGGTCTTAGCTAAGTCAAACTTAAGTTCATAATATGTTTTATTGATCATCCTAGTTTTCCAATTTATTTATATATGTATTTGTAAAAATGATTTAGTTACGTTTTTAATCACATGTATATTAGAGTTGACGTCCTTACCTATCGGTTTTAGCTAGGTTAGATTTGATTTAGTTAAAATTAATTCTGTTTAAATAATTCTGAATATTTGAAAACAAATATTGCACGATCACAAAGTGGCACTAGTGATTCATTGTAAATGCATGAATATTGTTTATCACTCGAGCCTACGATGTTTTCAGTTTACCGTTTGTTGTTATTCTTCCGTTTGACAAATGTTCACTTGCTTTAAAATTGTCACTCTTGCAGATATGGCCGATAACCGAACGTCTAGGTACTTGAAATTGAAACTCTTAATAAAAAAGTTAAAAAAAAAAAAAAAAAAAAAACAGGGGCATTTTGAATTTTTTTCCCCTCCCATATCAGCAAGCAGAGACTACAGACGTTTTATAATATACTTATTTACAATTTAATGAAGGGTGGAAAAGAATTTTCAGAAAACAATTTTTCGTATATCTCCAACTTATCAACTCTCTCTCTCTTGAGCGTTAACGGTAGTGAACCCCTGTCTGAATCCTCACTTGTTGCGTTCTACATTCAATCTAATATACAGAAAATATTTATTGATTCTCTACTCATCATCCTTTACTTCGCCTGCAATTTTTAAAATCATTTCATCTCATTTTTTCACAGTGAGCCAACAAATTTATGATTACTGTATACAATTTACTTACAATGATTAGTGTCTGTGTTGACCTAGGTCCCACGAATATTTCACACGTATCCCAAAAATAATATTTTGCAGTTACATGCATGTCATTTAGAGAGTGATATTGGAATAAGTGATGTATACCCCCCCCCCTTCCCCCGGACGAAAAACTAAAATTCCTATACAAGTGTATTAGATAGAGAAAATTATTTTTTTAATGCATGATATTAATAGAGGATTGTTTTAATATAATAAATCAACCTTAAATAGTTCTAAATATGTGTTTAAGAAACATGAGAAAGTTAAGACATACTTAAGTCACCTCTACCGGCCGCCTAAGTTTTGCTAAGATTGTCAAATCTTAGCACGCTTCTAGTTATGGTCTTAACTTTAAGACTGTACTTAAGTCCTACTTAAGCATGGTCTTAGACTTAAGTACCCTTTATGTTATGACCCCCTGGTGCGGCAGTTCATAATGAGGTTAATTTTAAACTGCAGCATCAGATAAGTATGGATGGAGTAAATTGATACAATCCATGAGTCCTTTTATGTATATATCTTTAAAAAAGATACACTTAAAAAAAAAAAATGAGAAAATTTTAAATCCCTAAACTGTCAAAATTAAATTTCTATGTAATTATTTGAAACAATTTATGTATGTGACAAATGTTCTGCTCTATCTTAACAACAGGAGGCTGTTGTGGCTCCCAAGGGAGGAAGACCATTGTTGGAGGATGGGGCTGGTCATGGTGTTTAGTGACTGATGTTCAAAGGTAAGTCATTTAACATAGCAACTTCTGATAATGTGATATCACTACCATGAAATGATGTATAAAATTTCTGTTGCTGGCACAAGAATGTTAAATTGTAGTTTAAATAAATGCCTGAAAATATTTTATTAGACCACATGGCCTTAGGGATGGGGAAGTCCCCCCCCCCCCAATAATTTTGCCAATATATAGTATACTATAGAAAACAAAGCTACTTTTTATGGATTTTCCCTCTCAAAACTTGGTATCATGTTTACTATAATATTTCAATTCAACATATATTTATATAGTGTCAACAAAAACAATGGAGGGGCAGGCCCCTTTCCCATTTACTGCAAGAAAAAAGCGATTATACATCAAACACATGTATATCTGAATCTTATTTCAGGATATCCTTGGAAGTAATGACATTGAACCCTGTATGTGAAAGTGTAGAAACCTCTGAGGGTGTGCCAGTTACTGTGACAGGGGTCGCTCAGGTCAAGATCATGAAAGAACCAGAGCTATTGAAGACTGCTTGTGAACAGTTCCTGGGAAAAAGTGTCCATCATGTTGAATCAGTAATTCTGCAGACATTAGAGGGTCATCTCAGGTCCATTCTGGGTATGTATAATAACTCTGTAATTGGCAATAAATATAATGTGGTCAGTATAATCATGATTATGAAATTTAATGACAGATCTCTTTAACATGATTGTTATATTGTCCAGGTACTTTGACTGTGGAGGCAATTTACCAGGACAGAGATCAGTTTGCTCAGCTGGTAAGAGAGGTTGCTTCCCCAGATGTGGGCAAGATGGGGATTGAAATTCTTAGCTTTACCATCAAAGACATCAGTGACAAAGTGGAATACCTGACGTCTCTTGGGCGAGCCCAGACTGCCAATGTTAAGAGAGATGCGGATATTGGTGTAGCAGAGGCAAACAGGGATGCAGGAATTAGGGTAAGATACATGTATTCCTGGGATTTTTCTTACTTAAATCATTGTGTCAATGAATTTACTTTGATTCTCTTGTATATTCTTTGCACTTAGCAATGAACTTATTTAGTATTGATATACAGTTGAACCTTGGTATCTCGAACACGGATATCTTGATTATCATGGATATGTCGAAGTAATTTTGAGGTCCCAACTACTTATTCCTTAAGTATTTTACCCTGGATATCTCAAATCCTTGGTCATCTCGAAGTATTTTCTCGGTCCCTTCCTTCAAGTTCGAGATAATGAGGTTTGACTGTATTTCCTTCTTTTGCAAGGACATTGTTTCGTATCACTTCATGATTGTGTTTGTATGCATGTGTGTGTGTTCAGATAATATTTCTGATAGTTTTAGGCCTAGAATCATTGAACTATGCTAGTTAATGTATTTTAGGGGCATGATGACTTTGATTATGTTGCAGCCCAAAAGTAGGATGGGATGACCTCATTTTGGAAATATACATTTATGCATATAAAATCCTATCGTATTCTAAATGAAACAGTACATTATTGTATCTTAGATTACTATTATGGTACGGTTTTATAGGCTCTGTAGTATGCACTGACAATGAGACTCTGAAAGTCTCTTTTGAATTTAATTATGTGAATGGCATTAGAAATATCATTTCTTCAAATAAAACTGTCAAAGAAACGGAACAATATTATCTAATCAAAAACCACAGGTTACTAATTTGTGACATATGTTTTTAAAACAGGAAGCAGAGTGTGACAAACAGCTGATGGACACCAAATTCCAAGCAGACACAAAGATTGCCGATTCTTCCAGGCAGTACCAGATGATGAAAGCCTCATTTGATATGGAGGTCAATGCAAAGGTTAGTGAAAATGTTAAAGTTCAAGGTAAAATCTGTCAATCAACCAGATCATCATACAAATAGCTTAATTAAGTTTTCGTCAAAAAGAGTCTGATTGTCTAAGATTGTGAAAGACACTTCTATCATCTGTTAGAGTCTGTTGGCATTATGTGAATGTTTTATCAATATGATAAATAAATTGTGGTCCACAGAAAGCTGAAGCAGAGTTGGCGTACCAGCTACAGGGAGCTCGTGAGAGACAGAGGATCAGACAGGAGGAGATAGAGATAGAAGTGGTGGAGAGGAGGAAACTGATTGATGTGGAGGAGAAGGAAATCCTGAGGAAGGAGAAGGAACTGATCGCTACCGTCAAGAGACCAGCAGAGGCCCAGGCTTACAAGGTGGAACAGTTGGCTGAAGGTCAAAGGTTAGTGTAATTTGATGCAAATGTACATGTATGTAATAAAGTTCTTGTATTTGGAAGGGGAAAGATGGTTATGCACAAGTAGGTGATGTTTTCAAAGGGAGCTAATCCTTAATTTCTTTGACTATTGTTGATTGGATGCATACATGATTCTTAAAAAGCTTAATGTTATCAAAATACCATGTAATCACACATTTTTATTATTCTTTATTTTAAAAGTTGATGAGAATTACATCTACATATTTTGCAAGGGAAAAAGTTTGTTTTGAATAGAGACTGTCTCATTCACAACAAAGTCAAGATTACTTTAAGGCACAGCTTATCAAAAAAAAATTTTGCTTCAATATTAATTAAATATTAATATTAGATACTGATTTTTTTTCAAACTAAGTTTCTTTTCCTCTACACAAAGCAAGTTAATAAAATGGTGTTGATGCATTTTGTATGAAAATGCTAATATATTTCTGAAATGTATTTTGTATATGCTGGTTACCTGACATGCACAAAGTTCCATACTTTTTGAATGAACTTGTATGTAGATGTTTTTGGACATCTATCTAAACATAAGTGTCTTGAAAGTTTACTTTAGGAGTGTGTTTGATACTCTTTACATGATACTGTGTTCCTCTGTAGGAGACAGACAGTAGAGGTGGCACATGCCGAGGCTGAGAGAATCCGTCTGATTGGTGGATCTGAGGCTGGTGCAATTGAGTGTGTGGGTAAAGCAGAGGCAGAGAAGATGAGACTTAAGGCCTCGGCTTACAAACAGTACGGAGAAGCTGCTATGTTATCTCTGGTTCTGGAGACTCTGCCAAAGGTAAGTAAAGGCAACACTATTGAGAATTATTTGTATTTTTGATGAAGTTAATCAAGTTTGCTCCACACAGTTCTGTAATAATCCAAATAATAAATTTCTTCACTCAGATTGCTGCTGAGGTTTCCGCCCCTCTTGCTAAGACAGATGAGATTGTAATGGTTGGAGATGACAGAACGACCAGTGAAGTGAGTCGTTTGGTGAGCCAGCTACCTCCTGCTGTACAAGCCCTCACAGGAGTGGATCTCTCTAAGGTCAGAACACTGGGATATTATTATGTAAAGTCCTTGACATTTGGTGAATATATACATGTACAAGCCTTCACAGGAGTGGATCCCTCTAAGGTCAGAATACAGGGAGATTGTTATGTAAAGTCCATCTCTCAAAGGTCAGAATACAGGGATGTTGTTATGTAAAGTCCCTGATATTTGGTGAATATCTGTATAGTCAGGACAAGTACGCTGTAAGTGTTGTCTTCCAATATTTGTTTGAAACTCACTGTAAAGATCTACTTGCCTGAGAGAATTGTCTTTATCAAAAATTATTTTTATTACATACATGTATGTAATAAAACCATAGAAGTTGTTATATCATCTGCTCTGCAGCTGGTAAAAAGATGTCTTGGCTCTTTAAAGCAATTAGGTGACTACAACTCAGTTGACATAACTTTCAATCCGGACTGTATAGACTGATGAGTTCTGCCACTTGGCTTGTTACAGTACAATCAAGGGATTTGAGAGAGATTTATCTATGTAATTTTAAGAATAAGCAATTTTAACACATCCAGCTGTGTGTCGATACAGACAAATTTGTTCACCCGCAGCGAATTTATATGTCTAAGCCAGTCAGGCACTGGTTATTTCAAGCACTGTTCAAGCATGTGTTGAATTTCAAAATAACTATACTATGTGCATGACAAATTGCAAAGGAAATATTCACTTTTATTGGATCAATCAATGAATGCAAATATAACAAATTGTATAAATATGATAGATGCACATTACAAATACATGCATTTTATTTTGTTTATTCATATAGGTGATTAATGAAGTTGATGTAATTCTGATATTGTTGAACACTTTTTAGCTCACCTGAGCTGAAAGCTCAAGTGAGCTTTTCTGATCACCTGTTGTCCATCGTCCGTCCGTCTGTCCGTCTGTCTGTCCGTCCGTCTGTAAACTTTTCACATTTTCAACTTCTTCTCAAGAACCACTGGGCCAATTTTAACCAAACTTGGTACAAAGTATCCTTGGGGGAAGGGGAGTTTAAATTGTTAAAATAAAGGGCCAAGTCCCCTTACAAGGGGAGATAATCAAGAAAAGACAAAAATAGGGTGGGATCATAAAAAAATCTTCTTCTCAAGAACCACTGGGCCAGAAAAGCTGAAACTTATATGGAAGCATCCTGGGGTAATGTAGATTCTAAATTGTTAAAATCATGACCCCCGGAAGTAGGGCGGGGCCAGAATAGGGAATCCAAGTTTTACATTGAAATATATAGGAAAAATCTTGAAAAATCATCTTCTCAAGAACCACTGGGCCAGAAAAGCTGAAACTTGTATGGAAGCATCCTGGGGTAGTGTAGATTCTAAATTGTTCAAATCATGACCCCCGGGGGTAGGGCGAGGCCACAATAGGAAATACAAGTTTTACATTGAAATATATAGGAAAAAATCTTCTTCTCAAGAACCAAGGGGCCAGAGAAGCTGAAACTTATGTGGAAGCATCCTGGGGTAGTGTAGATTCTAAATTGTTCAAATCATGACCCCCGGGGGTAGGGCAGGGCTACAATAGGAAATACAAGTTTTACATTGAAATATATAGGAAAAAATCTTGAAAAATCTTCTTCTCAAGAACCAAGGGGCCAGAGAAGCTGAAACTTATGTGGAAGCATCCTGGGGTAGTGTAGATTCTAAATTGTTCAAATCATGACCCCCGGGGGTAGGGCGGGGCTACAATAGGAAATACAAGTTTTACATTGAAATATATAGGAAAAATCTTGAAAAATCTTCTTCTCAAGAACTACTGGGCCAGAAAAGCTGAAACTTATGTGGAAGCATCCTGGGGTAATGTAGATTCTAAATTGTTCAAATCATGACCCCTGGGGGTAGGGCAGGGCCACAGTAGGAAATACAAGTTTTACATTGAAATATATAGGAAAAATCTTTAAAAATCTTCTTCTCAAGAACCACTGGGCCAGAAAAGCTGAAACTTATGTGGAAGCATCCTGGGGTAATGTAGATTCTAAATTGTTAAAATCATGACCCCCGGGGGTAGGGCGGGGCCACAATAGGGAATCCAAGTTTTACATTGAAATATATAGGAAAAATCTTGAAAAATCTTCTTCTCAAGAACCACTGAGCCAGAAAAGCTGAAACTTATGTGGAAGCATCCTGGGGTAGTGTAGATTCTAAATTGTTCAAATCATGACTCCCGGGGGTAGGGCGGGGCCACAATAGGAAGTACAAGTTTTACATTGAAATATATAGGAAAAATCTTTAAAAATCTTCATCTCAAGAACCACTGGGCCAGAAAAGCTGAAACTTATGTGGAAGCATCCTGGGGTAGTGTAGATTCTAAATTGTTCAAATCATGACCCCTGGGGGTAGGGCAAGGCCAGAGTAGGGAATACAAGTTTTACATTGAAATATATAGGAAAAATCTTGAAAAATCTTCTTCTCAAGAACCACTGAGCCAGAAAAGCTGAAACTTATGTTGAAGCATCCTGGGGTAGTGTAGATTCTAAATTGTTCTAATCATGACCCCCGGAAGTAGGGCGGGGCCACAATAGGAAATACAAGTTTTACATTGAAATATATAGGAAAAATCTTTAAAAATCTTCTTCTCAAGAACCACTGAGCCAGAAAAGCTGAAACTTATGTGGAAGCATCCTCAAGTAGTGTACACTCTAAATTGTTCAAATCATGACCCCGGGGATGGGGGCGGGGGGGAGGGGCACAATAGGGAATCCAAAGTTTTACATTGAAATATATAGGAAAAATCTTTCAAAATGTTCTCAAGAACCACTGGACCAGAAAAACTGAAACTTATGTGGAAGCATCCTGGGGTAGTGTAGATTCTGAATTTTTCAAATCATGGCCCCTGGGGGTAGGGCGGGGCCACAATAGGTATTACAAGGGGGGAAGTCTTGTAATGAACAGCATGGCCAAAGTTACTCAGGTGAGCGATGTGGCCCATGGGCCTCTTGTTTTATTCTACATCTTTATTACTGTATACATTTCGTATTTGCAGGTTGTGGGTAAAATCCCAGGTGCCACATCATAGAAGTTGTGTGTTTCTGAAACCCTGCATGCATGGCCAATGGGACAATTAACAAATACCCGTTGTGGACATTGTGTTATTATTGTGTAGATTTCTTTTTTACACATGTTGACAGTCCATCGATCGATTAACCATTAGCAGCATATATAACAGTCATATTGTCTGCATACTTATACATATTCATTATAAGGGCTTTAGTAAACTTATGTCAAAGTTATATTTCTGTTAA